>NW_022196897.1:117692291-117693344 GCF_008632895.1 Mastomys coucha
GAGGAAGAGGGGAGGAGAGGAGGGGGGAGAAAAGAAAGAGGAGGAAGAAGAGAAAGAAGAAGAAGAGGAGGAGGAGGAGGAAGAAGAAGAAACAAATGAATCTATGTATGGTTGACCCTTGGTATCAGATGTTGTGGCCCATGGGAAGTGGCTCTATTAAGAGGCAAGACATTGTTGGAATAGGTGTGGCCTCGTTGGGGGAAGTATGCCACTGTGTAGGCGGGCTTCCAGGTCTCTATGCTCAAGCTCTGCCCAGTATGGAAGAGACCCTCCTCTTGGCTGGCCTGCAGAAGACAGTCCCCTCCTGGCAGCCTTCAGATCAAGATGCAAAACTCTCCGCTCCTTCAGCACCTGTCTGCCTGGATGCTGTCATGCTTCCTGCCATGACGACAACAGACTGAACCTCTGAACCTGTGAGCCTCAGTTAACTGTTTTCTTTCTAAGAGTTGCCTTGGTAAAGGCATCGCTTCACAGCAATGAAACCCTAACTAAGACAGATGTGAACTGCTTCTAGAAAATCCTCCAAACCAAAACACAAGGCAGAGATAAGTCCTTATATGAATAATGCTGTATTGGAATGTAACATGAAGTCATGAACATTCACCTCTATCTCAGAATCCCTAAAACTTTAAAATATTTAATATTATATGTATATAATGCCACATGCATATCAGAGCCAGCAGAGGTTAGAAGATGGATTGATTAAATCCCCTTGGACTGGAGTTACAGGCAGTTGTGAGCCATCATATGTATATCAGGAACTGAACCTGGGAAATCTGCAAGAGCAGTTTGAACTCTTAACTGCTGTCTTTCCATCCCTATTCTAAGTATTTTTGATCCATTAATGATTCAGTCTATAAAAGCCATGGATATTAAGAGCAAATACAAAACACTCTGGACAACTGGGAGGTGGCTAGATAAAAACATTAGACAAGGGAGAAAAAAAAATTAGGAACAGAAATAAGTAAGGAGTGGTGATAAGAAATCCCAGGGCTCTTGCCGGGTGGTGGTGGCGCACACCTTTAATCCCAGCACTTGGGAGGCAGAGGCAGG
>NW_022196897.1:117693354-117702810 GCF_008632895.1 Mastomys coucha
AAAAAAAAAAAAAAAAAAAAAAAAAAAAAAAAAGAAATCCCAGGGCTCTACGCAGGAGGCAGAAGCAAGTGGATCTCTGTGAGTTCCAGGCCAGCCAGAGCTGCACTGTGAGAAACTCTGTCTCAGCAACCAACCAACCAACCAACCAACCAACCAACCAACCAACCAAACAACCAACCAACCAACCAACCAAGTGAAAAAGAAGAAAAGAAGGAAGATGTGCCAAAGAAATGACCCAGTACTTAACAGCACTTGTTGCTCTTCCAAGCAAGTTCAGTTCCTAGCTCCCACACGGCAGCACAGTCAGTGACTCCAGTGCCTCTTCTGGCCTCCACTGCACCAAGATACACACATGGAACACTGTCATATACACAGGAAAAATGGTCGTATACATAACAAAAAAAATAAATACATCTTAAAAAGGAAAAAGAAAAAGGAAATGTATTTAATGAAGCAAGTCCCAGGGATGACAGACAAGCCAAAGCTGGTGACACATGTGATAAATGCCCATTAAAGACAACCAACTATTAGAAAACTCACTGAAGCAGGAGTCGACGCATTAGACCATGAGGGTAGGTACCCTCAGATGGACCTGACCCTTCCTCTTGCCTCCAGCATCAATGCATGTTAGTTGTAGTACTATAATGTGTATTTATTTTAATGACAATGGCTTAAGCGGAGAAAACATTACACAGAGGAAGCAAAAGATAGAGAAAGAAACACACAAAAATGTCCATAGTGGCAGGCTCAAGGATATGTCTTCCTAATTTTTAAATGTGCTAATTCTTTATTTTATTTTTATTATTTTATTAAATAAATGATTTTTTTTTGTCTGTATTCATGCACCATGTGCATGCCTTATGCCTACAGAGGAGGAGACTGGATCCCCTGGAACTAGAGTTATAGTCAACTGTAAGCTGCCATGCGGGTGCTGGGAATCAACGGTAGGTCCTCTGGAAGAACAGCCAGTGCTCTTAACTGATGAGCCATCTCTCCAGTCCTAGGCTTATTTTAATAATAATCACAGATGTGAAATGAAAATAAAGTAAAATTTTTTTAAATAAATGATTGGGCTGGAGGGATGGCTTAGTGGGAAGAGGCGCTTGCCACTGAGCCTGACTGTATGAGTTTGATCCCGGGGACCCACATGGTGAACAAGAGATAAATTGTACATATATGGAGTAGATAAATATTTTTTAAAAAGCACTTAGTTTGTATTTATTTATTGATTAGGTATTTTAGTTTTTGTTTTTTTAAGCCAGGGTCTCATCGTGTAACTCTGACTAGCCTGGAAGTCACTACATCCAAGCTAGCCTCAAACATGTGATTCACCTGCTTGTGCCTGGGGTTAAAGTATTTGCCACACTTCTATGCATTTATAACAGGCCTTGTAACTATACACTTAGAGGACTTCACAATACATAAATCAAAACTAAATAAAAATAAACATGACATAGTATTTCATACCATACTCAATTCATTTGGTTTTGATAAGACATGACAAAGTATCAGATAATGTACAACTAGGAATGTCCTTTCTTGTAACTTTTCTGTAGGATGATTTGCCAATATCTATCAATGCTTGAGGTACTTATGACCTAGGCCATAGAGATGCTGTTGCAATATCATTTATAATGTCAAAACTAACTCGGGCTCAGCCTGGTGGCGCAGGTCTATGAGCCCAGATACCTGGAAACTGAGAGAGGACAGGCCTATCTGGGACGTTAAGGCCAGCCAAAATAGCTTGGTGAGAGAGATCTTGCCTCATTTTTTTTTTAAAGTAAAAAAAGGGGGGGGAGGGTCAGGGAGGAGGTATTCTGTGGGAGTAGCTTGGTGGTAAAGCATGTCAAAGACCATGGGTTTAATCCCTTGTATGGAAACAAACAAAAAACAAAAACATTATATTGCCCATCAAACTTTGAGGTAAGAACAGTAAAAAAAGGAAGATGGAATGATGTTTCTTAGTGATATGTAAGGCTTTAATGCAAGTGATTAAACTGCAGAGTGCTAGGAAGAGGGTGAGAGAACAGGCTACTGCCATGGTGACCTGGAGACAGCCAATAGCAACACACTCAACAAAGCTTCACTAATAATAAGAAAGCCAAAAGCAAAAAGAGCAAAACAAATATTTACCTCCTACCTCGTAATTAATCTAAGTGTCAAGACTGGACACGTTTATTTTCTAATCTGCTTACTGACAGGCTCTAGCAGGCTCTAGCAGGCCCCAGCACGGCAAACAGGGCTCTGACTGGCCTTCCCCTTCCCCCATTCCCTCTTTCTTGCTAAACTTTACATTCCTAAAGCTAGCCACCAAGGTCTATTCCCTTATTTGACCACTTCCTCCTCCTGAGGATGACCACCAAGGTCCAGCTATCAAAGTATTAAAGTCCAACAACCAAAAAGTCCTTTTTGGCTCACTTACTTAACATGCCAATCAAACGAACCAACTCATCCTAAACATGGGTTTCCCCTAACCACCATTTGCCTATGGGCCATATCTGCCCACTCTCTATCCAGAGGCAGTCCTTTGTAGCCCCTCCTCTGGGGCAAATATCCCTTCTCACTCTCCCTTGTTCTTTTCCCTTCTCCCTCATCTCCTGTCTTCGTCTTACATTCCCTGCCCTTTGTTCTGGGGTAAATAAATCTCCTTGTGCTGAGAACTTGACCTTGGGGTGTCCTGTGCGGACTGAATTTGGCCTAGAGGAGTCCATCATCTTATTAGCATTCACCTAACAACTCGTCCATCACTCCCAGGCTCTTCCTAAAACGTACACAGGGTGAGGTCAGTACAGGCGGGCTCTAGGGATAAGGGGCTCTCGGCAGAGCTCTATGAAGAAACACACAACTGTGCTGCTTGTGTTTTTGAAACACCTCTGGCAGTCCTAGGAAGCAGAATCAAATCCCAGCTGGAGAAAGGCAAGTGGTGAATTAAATAAAGCAATCTTAGACCTAGCAGGCGGTGCTCTGCAGCTATGGAGTCAACTTCTCACCCACCCATGCCCAATCCTCAAACTCATTCCATGGCTTCTCAGTTATGGCCACCTTCAAGGCTCCAGTACAAACCAAGCTTGGTCACATACCACACTTTGAGTTCCTGTGGACGTTCAGGTCTATGACAACTACCTGGAAGACTGAAGCAGGAAGCTCACAAGTTCAAGGTCTGCCTTGGCTTACAGAGTGAACCTGAGGTCGGCCTGGGATACGGAAGTTCAAAGTTAGTAGGCAAGTACTGGTAATGTAATTCTTTGTCTAAAATAAAATAAACCTGAAGAGCTAGGAATGTAGGTCAATGGTCAGAATATTTACCTAGCATGTTCAAACCTCAATACCAACAAAACAAAACTCTCCTTTTGTTGCACAAAATACTTTCTTTTCTTTTTTTCTTTTGATTTTTTTCGGGACAGGATTTCTCTGCATAGCCCTGGCTGTCCTGGAACTCACTCTGTAGACCAGGCTGCCCTTGAACTCAGATGCCCCTGCCCCTGCCCCTGCCTACCACCACATGGCACACGAAATATTTTCAAAGATATTACTTTAGAAGACTACCTGCAAAATCAATTTTGCTGTCAGCTGGACTTTTTTTCATGGATTTAAACATCATGTCCTTAGCACAGGGCTTTGACTAAAAACACAAGCACACTAAATCATTTCTAAAGCAGTGTTGGTGAGTTTATTAGAGTACATTATGACTTAGTACTTTATTCTTAGTTGTGGTTAGGGTTACTACGGCAGTTTACATACTAAACCTTATCCCAAGTGTCTGCACACTGGAAAGGATGCCCTTCACACTGGGCTCAGTACTCTGAGGTCTGAGGCCCACTCACAACCCATGGACCGACTGGTCCACATCCTAGAGTAAAGGGCTTTGCTCCTGCCAGGCCTCGGGACACAATGAGGAAGCAGGAGTGTGTGTCCCTCAGGACAGCAAAGCCCCTGCATTTAATTCACCAGTGCTCCATATTGCTTGAACACTACCAAAATTAGGACTTAGAACCACACTGGTCACACCCTGCTTCTTAAGCCAAAGGATGGCAGCTCTGCATGCTTCCCCCAGAATCATTACACGGGTCAGGCGGTTTCAGTGAGGACTGTCACCCACACACACGCTTATGTAAGGCAACACTTGCTCTTCGGCTGGTGGCACGGTAGAGGGAGGTTATGAACTTTTAGGACATATCACCAGGGACAGGCTTACAGAGTTTTCAGCCCCAGCCCTCCTCCAGTTTGCTCTGTTTCCTGTAAGTAGGTGGACAAATGATCTCTCAGCTTCTTGCTCTGATCAACTGCGGCCACACCTCTGGACTCTCTCTTCTTCCTTCTACAAATTGTTTGGCCATAATATTTTATCACAGCAACAGAAAAGTAATATGTACCTGTACATACATTTACAATGAAAACCGAGAGCCAAACTCAGTGGCTATCTCAGGTACAGCCAGCACAGCCCTAGCCATGAGCCTGGCCCATCAGAGTGAAGAAAGAAGCTCGAGACAGCCGACAGTCTGGGCAGACCGATGGGAAACTCTCAGGCTGAAACTCTTAGTTTCCTCTCACCAGCTGTTCTTGGGTAAGCTAGTTCAGTGTTCACCAGTGGGCTAGAGGCAAATAAGCAGAGAAATTCCAATCTGACCTTCAATAAGCCATCATAAACCTTTTGTTTTTGATGCAGAAATTTGAATGGATAGTTGGATGGATGGAAGGAAAAATTTTTAAGTGATTAGAATATGAATAAAGAAATGTATTTTCCTTTCTAAAATAATGCAAAGTCAGAAAAATGTAACTTAGCCAAATAAAATCTTCAAAACTACCAGAAAAGAAGCACACTGTAGTAATCACCACTGAAAATGATGAGTCAAGAGTGTCTTAGTTAGAGCTTTACTGCTGTGAGCAGACACCGTGACCAAGGCAACTCTTATAAGGACATCATTTTATTGGGGCTGGCTTACAGGTTCAGAAGTTCAGTCCATTATCATCAAGGCAGAAATATGGCAGTGTCCAGACAGGCATGGTGCAGTAGGAGTTGAGAGTTCTACATCTTCATCTGAGGGCTGCTAGCAGAACACTGACTACCAGGCAGCTAGGAGGAAGGTCTCTCAAAGCCACCCACAGTAACACACTTTCTCCAACAAGAACATACCTCCAAATAGTGCCCCTCCCTGGGCCAAGCACACTCAAACCACCACAAGAGGTGTAACGAAGGTACAGGGCATGGAGCCTCCCTGGCTAAGTGCTTGCTGCCAGACCCCCTGCAAGGCATATGCCAGTGGCTTGTAAGTTACCATCTGCTGGCTTCCACAAGCACCGTTACGCACACTGCATACTTCATACAGACATGTAAATAAAAAGTAAAATAATTTTTAAAGTAAAACTAACAAGTGTAATAGTTATGAAAAAGTCGTCCTTTAAAATGCCTAAAAGTAAGGGTACAGAGCATTGAAAACTGCAGGTTGTACAATATCTATAGTAGGACCCTACCTTTATTGAGAAATAGTAATTATATATATATGTATATATATGTATATGTATGTATTTATATACACTGATGAGAGCATACCTCAGCCTGCTTTGAAGTGGGACGAGGAGCATAAGATTGTGAGACCTTCCTAATTAACACAATTCTGAAAAATCTGATTTTCTAACATGTATATCCTTCTTTTGATATAGAGCTATAAACCCCATACTTGGGAGGTGGAAGCTGGAGGATCACAAGTTCAAGGTCAGCCAGGGCTAAAATGAGATCTTATCAGAAGAAGAAGGAAGAGGAGGAGGAGGAGGAGGAGGAGGAAGAGGAAGAGGAGAAGAAGAGGGGGAAGAAGAGGCCACACACTGGGACAAGAAAACTCACCCTCCAAAGGTCACAGGCCTTACATCAAAGTGCAGAGCAGGAGGGGGAGTGTCATCCCACTCTACACAAAGGATCGTGCATCCCTGTTGCTTTATAGCACGGTTATAAAGGACGCACAAGATTAAGCTTCTCTAACCCAAAATCCCAATCCGATAACAAAGTGCACACAATTCCATACCACGAGACTTTGCTTAATGTATACAACTATTTTAAAGTATTATAAAGTTAGCTTCAAGCTATATGTATTAAAAGTATAGGAAACATTAAAAAAAAAATTCATGTTTAGAGTTGGGTCTTATCCCTAAAATCTCATTGTACAAACTCAACTTAAAAAAAAAAAGTCAAGCTGGGCAATGGTGGTGCACGTCTTTAATCCCAGCACTTGGGAGGCAGAGGCAGGTGAAATTTCTGAGTTTGAGGCCAGCCTGGTCTACAGAGTGAGTTCCAGGACAGCCAGGGCTACACAGAGAAACCCTGTCTCGAAAAACCAAAAGAAAAAAAAGTCAAATACTTATGGTCCTAGGCATTCTAGATAAGGGATATTCAACCCATGCAGTTGCCAATATTTGATTTCACACAGAAAATACATAAAATCACCAAAAAAAAAATGTGGAACAGAAATAATACAGAGTTATCAGTATGCTATTTTACCAGGCTTAACATCAATTGCTGGCTCTCATCCTCATCTCCCTGAAATGTTGATTGCTCAGCAGCAGGAAGAGAAGTCAGAAGGTGTGTGGCCCCCACGTAGCCCTCTCAGCTGCCAGGCTGTGGTGTCAGTTTACCTGATGAAGCAGCAGTCAGCTGAGAGAATACACGTCACCATCTGAGTAACAAGGACAGAACAGTGCTTAGTGCAGATTAAGGCTGAACAGAGCAAACTCAGCACAGTGGCTGCTGTTCCTGCTTCTGAGGGCTAAGAGAAGTACACCTTACCACTGGAAATGTAAATAAACTAGGAAAATTCTATTTGTTGTAGGTGTTTGTTTGCTTTGAACACTGAACAACTAATTAAGTAGATGGAGAAAAAGACAGACGCAAAGAACTGCCCCCAGCATGAGAGACCAGAGAGGGTCCCCCAGTTAAGTGGCTCACCTGCCCTTTGTCTAAAAGCAGACTCTGAGCATCGGGATCGGCTCTTAAAGAGCTGCCTCCCCCACCTTTCCAGGAGGTGCGGGCCTCTCACTCCTGTGAGAGCCTATGATGCTCTAACTCCTCAAGGTCAGTTAAGTGTTTCTAAGGTCAAATCTAGTACCTTTGCAGTCCTACTACAGCCTTCATGCTTAGAAAGTCCCTCCACTCTGAAAAACCAGAAGAGTGGTCATCACTTTCAGCTCAATTTTTCTGGTCAAAAATAAATCTTAAATAGCTACCTTTAAAAAAAAAATAGCCAGGAAAAACAAAAACAAAAACAAAACAAAACAAAAAAACAGCCAGGCATAGTGGTTCACACCTTTTTTGTTTGTTTTGTTTGTTTGTTTGTTTTTTTCAAGACAAGGTTTCTCTGTCTAGCCCTGGCTGTCCTGGAACTCACTCTGTAGACCAGGCTGGCCTCGAACTCAGAAATCCACCTGCCTCTGCCTCTCTAGTACTGGGATTAAAGGCGTGAGCCACCACCTTTAATATCACAACTTGCTAATGTAGTACAGGCTGGCCTGCAACTCATAGAGATCCTCCTGCCTTGGGCCTCCCAACTGCTAGGATTAAAGGGGTATGCCTCTATGCACAGCATATAAATATCTTAAATAAAAAACACTTATCAATAGCTGGAGAGATGGTGGGGGTTAGAAGCATGACTGCTTTTTCTGGACCTGAGTTTGATTTCTAGCACTCATGTCAGATGACTCAAAACTGCCTGTGACTCCAGTGCCAGGGGATTCAGTACCTCTGACCTGCACAAGCACCTGCACTCTGGGGCACACACGCACTCACATGCTCACGATTAAATATAAACCTCTTAAAAATACATACCTGACAAAATTATTTTAGAAAAATAACTAAGTGGGTATAACTGTATTCACTTTAATAGTAGAACAATAACCAATATTTAAGAATTGTCTAAATAAGTTATGACAACTATTTTTTACCATAAATACCACAGAGCCAATATGGTGTCCGTCTGCTGACTTGGGGATGAGTCAATCCATCTGTGAGCAATAGGGAACTAACCAGCAGAGCACACTCATGTCCACATCTGCCCATTTGGAGCCAAGTATAGAAACACACACCTACACATGCTCCAAGCACTTGACACTGAGGCAAAGAGTCATAAGTTTGAGGCTAATCTAAACTACATATGGCCCTGTACTCCAAAACTTTTAATTAATTAATTAAAAGCCTAGTTATGAGTGAGAGGTGAAAGAGACAGCTTAGTAGTTACAAGCACGGGCTGCTCTTGCAGGGGTCCTGGTTCAGTTCCTGGCACCTTACAAGCACATCCAGCATTCTTACACACAAAGGAAAAAATAAATTAATCTTAACACACACACACAAAGTATAAACTATGAGACTCTCAAGGATGTCAAGGTTGTCAGGTGATAAGAATCTTTTTTTAAAATTTCCTCTCTGAAACCTGCATACAATATATTTTGATCTTATTCATATACCCCCCCAACATCTATGTCCAACTCTTCCATGAGCTCACCAGCACTCTCCCTCCCAGCTTCACACCCCCAACCATGACTATCCCTCCATCAACTGTCAAGAGTTCTTTAACTGGGGCAGCACCTTAGAAGTCCCACCCATATCCCAGACTGAAATCTACTAGCTTGATCTTTATTTCCTGGTTTAAGATTTTTTTTTTTTTTAATGTGTATGAGCGCCTGAATGTCTTGAGATGACACTGTAGCCTTTGGAGCTGGAGTTACAGTGTTATGAGCTACATGTGGATGGTAAGATTTAAGCTTGGGTTCCCTGAGAGCACCCAGTTTTCTTAACCACTGAGCTACCATCATGACATATGTCTTGGAGTTCCTACTGCTGTGATCAAACACCATGTCCAAAGGCAAGCTGCGAGGGGCTTCTTTGGCTTGCACTTTCATGTTCATCACTGAAGGAAATCAGGACAGGAACCCAAACAACAGGAACCAGGAGGCAGGAGCTGATGCACAGGCCAAGGAGGGGTACTGCTGACTGGCTTGCTTCCACGGCTTTGCTCGGCCTGCTCTCTTTTTTTTTTTATAATTTTTTAAAAATTTATTTATTATTATACTTGGGTACACTGTTGCTGACTTCAGACGTGCCAGAAGAGGGCGTCAGATCTCATTATGGATGGTTGTGAGCCACCATGTGGTTGCTGGGATTTGAACTCACGACCTTCGGAAGAGCAGTCGGTGCTCTTACCCACTGAGCCATCTCACCAGCCCCAGCCTGCTCTCTTATAGAAACCTGGACCACCAACCCAGGAATGGCACCACCCACCATGGGCTGAGCCTCATCAATCCATGTTAAAGAAAATGCCTTACACGGGGTGGTGGTGGTATACGCCTTTAATCCCAGCACTTGGGAGGCAGAGGCAGGTGAATTTCTGAGTTCGTGGCCAGGCTGGTCTACCTACAGAGTGAGTTCCAGAATAGCCAGGGCTACACAGAGAAACCCTGTCTCGAAAAACCAAA
>NW_022196897.1:117702941-117708138 GCF_008632895.1 Mastomys coucha
CCAAAGGTCCTGAGTTCAAATCCCAGTAACCACATGGTGGCTCACAACCATCTGTAATGAGATCTGACTCCTTCCTCTGGAGAATTTGAAGACAGTGTACTTACATATAGTAAATAAATAAATCTTTTAAAAAAATAGAAAAAAGCAAAAAACAAACAAACAAAAAAAAAACTTGACAGAAGATGACTCCAGCTTCTGTCAAGCTGACATAATACTAGCCAGGACATCATGTTTAATTTCATATTACAAACATGACAATATGTTCTCATCTCTACCAAAATGGAGATGGAAAATATTAGGGCTTCTCCATCCTAATTACAAAGATTGACGTAATAAAAATTCAATTATATTTTATCTTGGCAAAATGGTAACGTTTAAAAAGCCCAATGGCAATTACCAACGTCAAACACACCTTAACCAAAAAAAAAAAAAAGAAAGCACAGCGATCCTGCTGTCTCTTCCATGTGAATAGCCAGCCTTCAATCACACTAAAAAGGCCATTGTGTCTGCACAAACCAAAACTTCCTAAAGCCTTTCCCAAATGTCTCGGGGTGATCACAATTAGGAGATAAGCACAACACAGTGACTCAGGCCCAAAACCAAAGGGCTGGAAACAGGTTCTGCCCAGACCACGGCGAGTGAGAGGGCAGCCAATCACGGAACACTTAGAAATGCCGCAGCCCCACCCCTCCGCGGGGCAGGGGAGGACACAGAGGCCTTGGACTCATACCCTGCTGGCAGCGGCTCACCAGCTCTGCTCAGGAAACAGAAACAGAGCTGTCTGTCTCCTTTCTCAGTTGTGAGAAGTGCCAAGGTGCACTCGCAGGCCCTCAACGAGACACAGTATCCTGCTGGATACTGACAGCCACAAACGGCCTCAGAATCAGAAGACCCAGTAAGCCCGAATCCTATTAAAGATCTGACTCCAGAACACGAAGGCAAAAGGAGGCTCAGTTAAAATAAAGCCCCCAAATCCAGCATTAGAGTCGTCTGGGGCTTTCATCTAAGCATAATGAGGACAGTTTTGAATTTTATTTTGTCATTCTACTGGAGCAAAAAGGAACAAAAAGAGCACTCCAACGCCAACCCCAGACAGACATTACATGCCCCTAAGCCTTAGGGCATGGGTGTTCCAACATCCAAGTACCCAAACTTAGAACCTGAACAGAAAGTCTGGGAATCACACCTAGCATCTCTCCCTTGCTCTTCGTGGGTAACAGCACAGCCTCTAGTCTACCTTACTTTCACTACAAAAATAGCATTGAAAAAATCTGGAGGTGCTGGAAACATGGCCTGGGTTTGGTTCCTACTACCCACAAGATAGCTCACAACCATTTCCAGGGAGTATCATGCCCTCTTCTGACTACCCCAGGCACCAGGCATGCCTGTGGTAAAAACACACAAATAAATATATGCAGGCAAACCGCTCATACACACACAAAAAATAAATCTAAAGTAATTATCTTTAAATTTCTAAATTCAAGGTGGCAGCTGGTTTTTAGTAGATAATTGATTTGTAATCTAAGATATACTTAAAATCATGGTCTGAAAGATTTTTCTTCATCCTTTAATAAAAAGCAAAAACAAAGCAAACAAAAACTCTTTTTAAGGGGAGGAATTGTTTCTTTGTTTTGAAACAGGTTCTCAGAGCCCTGGTTGCCTTTAATGTTAAAGACCCACCTGCCTCTTGACTCCCCAGGGCTGCCAAGCCATGCTAAACTTTACTATTTGAAAAACAACATTTCTACCAAGCAGTGGTGGCACACACCTTTAATCTAGGCAACCAGGAGACACAGGCAGGCAGATCTCTGAGTTCAAGGCTAGCCTAATCTACAGAGACTTCTAAGACAGCCAGGGCTGCACAGAGAAACCTTGTCTCAGGATAGGGAGAAGGGAGGAAAGAAGAAAAAAGAAAAGACATTTCATATTGGAAAACTAAACCCTAGAAGAATGATCTTCAATAAAATGTATTTCTCAAATGCATCATAAGACTACAAAGATGTAGAAACTAAAATATTTTATTAAAATACTAATATCCTTGATATAAAAAGAACTATTATAGACCACCTGGAAAAACTTACTAAGAAAACTTGGAAATAAATAAGCCTGACAAAATATAAATTCAAAACAAAATCATTAAAGTGCATCAGAAACTGGAGGAGATGGCTCTGTGGAGCGCTTACTGCTGTCGCCCAGGACCTGAGTTCAGTTCCCAGTGCACACATTAAAGTCTGGCAGGCGTGTGGTCCACGTGTAAGCCCACCACAGGATGCCTATGGCAAGCTGGTAGCAAGACTTCCTGATACCCCAGGTTCTGGCAAGAGACCATGCTTCCATAAATAAAGTGGAAAGCAACTGAGAAAGACATCGAACACACACACACACACACACACACACACACACACACACACACGTGTGCACTCACTCACACAGGAATATTCATAGACTTAGAACACACAAAATTACACATGCAAGTGAAAATAAAAATCAGTCACATTGCAAATGATGCTCCTTTCAAAAATTTAAATAACCAGAAAAATGCACCTAGAATTACAAAAAAGGGCTAATCCCCATTGTATCTATTCAGCACAGCAAGAGAAATGGGGGGACGCTCAGAAACTAAAGACAACAGAAGGATTTATCACGTACAAAGCGATACATTCCAGACACTCAAGTTGTTAGAAGCCAAGTTTTAAAGAAGTACTTAGCAACTCAGTTGTGTTCCTAAGGCAGAGCTGAAGGGTTTTGGTTTTTACTGCCCTTCTTTATTGGAGGGCCCACACCTTGGCATGTACTTATGGAAGTAAAGGAACTAATTTGTCACAGTAAGGTCTCCTTCCACCCTGTGGGCCATGGACATGGAAGCCAGGCTGCCAGCTTGGCGACAAGCATCTCACCCAATGTGCAGTCCTGTTGGTCTAAACAAGTTTTAAAAGCCCATCTGACCTCCATGTTGACAGCTGTACATAATTGTGTGGATGTATACACATACACAGAAATTTTACTTTCACATAAAACATGCAACCCTGAGTATTCAAAAAGCAATGGCTACTTCACCACAAGCATCCCATTTCATTGCTGCAGAGCAGAAGGACAGTTTCATTGATCTCTATGACATTCCTAAAACAGCTATGAATCGCCGGCATATTTTTTTCAATTCATTTCTGATTACAAAGTCAGATTTCTGAGAAATGACACCCTCCAGGGACAGCTCTATCTCTGCTCTCTACACAGACCAATAAGGACAACTGTACATAGACATTAGAAGTCAATTTGCAAAACCATTTAATTTAACAGGAGAACAAAGTTTGCAATGAGGGGGGCACTAAATTAAGACATGGCAAAGCAGACACAATATCCATGCAAAGAAACAGAGGCTCTACGGTGAGTAATGTGTGTGTTTCCCTCCAATCCAGTTATCAACCAACTGTGCCAGGGCCTTGAAAGTGACACATGTCTGAGCTTTAAAGCACTGGGTCTCAACCCTGGCTGCACAGTAAGATTGCCTGAAAAAAAAAGAAAAAACTGCCGGGCGGTGGTGGCGCACGCCTTTAATCCCAGCACTTGGGAGGCAGAGGCAGGCGGATTTTTGAGTTCGAGGCCAGCCTGGTCTACAGAGTGAGTTCCAAGACAGCCAGGGCTACTCAGAGAAACCCAGTCTCGAAAAACCAAAAAAAAAAAAAGGAAAAAACAAATCTTTAAAACTCCAGTACTTGACTGAATGCTGAAACTGCATCTCAAATTCTGGCCTGAGATCAGGCATCCAGAGTTTCTCAAAGTTGCCCAGGTGATTTCAGTTTGCTTTTAAGTTGAGGACCCCTGATTTCAAGCATCTTTTCTTCAAATAAATAATAAATGCCCCATAAGGGTGATGGGGGTGGGGTAAATCAATGGCCTGGGGTTAGCAATTTTTTTTTGTTTTGTTTTGTTTTTGTTTTTCAAGACAAAGTTTCTCTGTGTAGCCCTGGCTGTCCTGGAACTCACTCTGTAGACCAGGCTGGCCTCAAACTCAGAAATCCGCCTGCCTCTGCCTCCCAAGTGCTGGGATTAAAGGCATGCACCACCACTGCCCGGCCAACAACTTTTTTTTATTTTTTATTTTTATGTATTTATTTTGATTTTTTTGAGACAGGGTTTCTCATGTAATATCCCTGACTGTCTTGAAACTTACTCTGTGGACCAGGCTGGCCTCCAAGTCACAGTCACAGAGATCTACCTGCCTCTACCTCTGCCTCTCAAGTATTGGGATTAATGGCATCCCCCACTACCACCCAGCCACATAACTTTTTATGTCGTTACATGAACATAATCTGACCTACCAATTCCAGGCAATCGCTATCAAAGTCCCATCTGCCTTGTAGCAAAAGCTGACAGACTGATCCTGAAACTCCCAGAAAAATACACAGGTCCAAGAATAGCAAAAGAACAAAACCAGATGCTTGGTTTTTTCCAGCTTCAAAACTGAACAGAAAGCTATGGTAATTTAGACAGGGTGGTATAAGGACACACCCAATGTTGGCATAAGGACATACATATAGATTACTGGAATATAATAGAGACCCCAGAAATAAAGCTTAACAAATTCAGCTGGGCAGACAGTAAGTGTCTTTCCACCCGAGCTCATATAAGACCGCACAGTGATAGAGACATCTTGTTAGAAAGTGGAACAGTCAAAATGAAATCTGGAAAACGTATTTTGGGAGTTGATGGACACCAAAAGAAATAAAAGTGTGCGATTTCAAATGTGAAAAGAAATTTTAAAGAGTTGAGGACTGCACTAAGTCATCCCTGAGCAAGCAACTCAACTTGTGTTAGACTGTCAAGAGAAGTACTGTACCAGACTCCAGGCCCAGTCAATCTACCTCCCAAGCAAAGCAAAGGGCTTAGAGCTTTCCACTCCTAATCCACTCAGGCCCTGCGAGTGTCTACAGCAGACCCCAGATGGAGGGAGTGAGGAAGGGAGCCCACAGACACACCCTCCAGTGACTAGAAAGCAGGGGGAACGCAAGGCCACAGCGTGGGCACCCCAGGAACTAAGGGGTTTCAGACATGACAGGGACCTCAGCAGCAAGGTGGGTGGACTAGCTGGGGAGAAGGGAAAGGGGGGCGGGGAGCCTGCTGCTGTGTGGATACTCAGTCTGTCCCCATGTGGGGAGAGGGGAAAGGGGGGCCTGCTGCTGTGTGCATACTCAGTCTG
>NW_022196897.1:117708501-117710124 GCF_008632895.1 Mastomys coucha
AGTCTGTCCCCATGTGGGGAGAGGGGAAAGGGGGGCCTGCTGCTGTGTGCATACTCAGTCTGTCCCCACATGGGGAGAGGGGAAAGGGGGGGCCTGCTGCTGTGTGCATACTCAGTCTGTCCTCACATGGGGAGAGGGGAAAGGGGGGACCTGCTGCTGTGCATGTATTCAGTCTATCCCCACGAGGTGATAATCTTTTTTTTTTTAAATGGGGAAAAACAAAACCCACAAAACTTCTCTGAGGAAGAGACCGTTTTTTTTCAAAGACTCTGACAGAAAAGGGCAAGCAGCTACACAATATAATGGAATGGCTAAACACTAGAAAGCTCTGGGAAGGACCTGAAAGGGAAATATAACACATCCAATTCCTTCTGGCAAGAAATGTAAGGTCATCCTCAAACCAGCCAGGAAGGGGACTTACAGAAGAACTACCCCAGTGATCAGGCCAATCGTACATATTTCCAAGAGACACTCGGGGGCTCTCGGGTTAAGTCACACGTCGGTGCACTCAACAACCTAAGCTCAGTCCCCAGGACCATATGGTAGTACAGAACTGATCCGCACACCCTGTTCTGTTTTGTTTTGAAGTAAGGTCTGTGTAATTCAAGTTGGCTTTGAACCATATATCCTAGACTGCTTAAGGCACAGCCTCCCAGGTACTGGGATTACAGGCATGGGCCATTCTTCTCAGAAAAATATCTTTTAAATAAGGGACTAGACAGACATCTCAGTGGTTAAGGTTAAGAGCACTAACTTCTTTGTCTTCAAAAGGATAATTCCTAACACTCACATGGGAGCTCTCTTAACTGTAACTCCAGTTCCAGGGGATCTGACACCCTCTTCTGGCCTCCACGGGTACTGCATGCATATGGTACACAAACATATAGAAAAAATACCCATACACATGAAATTAAATTTAAAATATTTTAAAGTAAAAACTTACAAACATGTGTATGGTGCCCAAGCCTGCAATCTTAGCACTCAGAAGAGACAAGAGACTCAGATGTTAAAGGCCATCCTCAGCAACCCAGGGTAACCTGGCCAACATAAGAGCCTTTCTCAGCAAAGAGGTCTGGCAAGAGAGCTTAACTGGTAAAGGCACTTGCCACTAAGTCTGACAACCTGAACTTGATCCCTAGCACCCAATGGTGGGAAGAACCAATCCAGAGTGGTCCTGTGACTGCACACATACAGCTGTGACAAGTCTGCACACATACGATAATGAGTAAACGTTTAAGGACTGCACAGAGGCAGTAAAGTAGAGGAACAGAAAGAGTGATAAACAGTACACCCCACGGCAAGTCCAAATACCTACAACAGTGGGTACATTAATAAGGGGAATTCACGAATGGTGGTGGAAATAAACTGGAGAGACGGTCCCTACCTCACACTGCACTCCAATACAAGTATTCATTACAAACTTTAAAAATACAAGAGAAAATAGGAGTTAATACTAATGAGATCCTGGGTATAAAGAAACTATGGAAAAGATTCTCAACCTTAGGACAAAAGTGCTGATGCAGGTAAAGGCAAAGACCAAGGGCAACACTGGGTGCAGATGGGGAGGACCAAGGGCAACACTGGGTACAGATGGGGAGGACCAAGGGCAACACTGGGTACAGA
>NW_022196897.1:117710161-117715776 GCF_008632895.1 Mastomys coucha
GGGTACAGATGGGGAGGACCAAGGGCAACACTGGGTACAGATGGGGAGGACCAAGGGCAACACTGGGTGCAGATGGGGAGGACCAAGGGCAACACTGGGTGCACAGACTAGGGATGGGATAAACAGTTCACATTGGTGTTTAGATAGAAGGAAATGTCACAGTCTCAGAGACTTGGGCACACTCGTACTCCCCACATCATGCATTTGTGGGACATGCTGTGAAGCCATATCATAAAAGCTAAATAGCTCTTGATAAAAAGATAAGCATGAAAGCCAGGAGTGGTGCACACAGCTTAATCCCAGCACTCCAGAGGCAGAGGCAGGCATATCTACAAGGTCAGCCTAGTCAGAGAGTAAGTTCCAGGACAGCCAGGGCTACACAAAGAAGCCCAGTCTCAAAACAAACAAACAAGGAAAGAAAGAAAATGCCTAGTCAATTTTAATTAAGTCAATAAGTCATGTATTTATTTATTTGAACAAAGAGAAGCCAGTTAAAAAAAAAAAAAATGAAGTGTCACTCCTACACTAGCAAAAGGAGTCTAAGCTAGGGCACAGATCAGGCATCCATAGAACCCAGACTTGAAGAGCAAGAGAAGATCCTACCGCAGCCTCTGGAGTTTTCAGAATGGACATCTAAACAAGCCACCCATTCCGGGCATCTTCTGGTGGCCTTCCACCAGGACGGTGTCAAAGGCCCTTTTGACTTCCTCTACCCCACCTCTCACTGCTCTCGGCTACGTGTAGAGTGTGTGCTTCTTCCCACAGTCTCCTCACCTCTTCCCTCTGCTCACCTCAATCCCTCTATCAATGCTGGTCCCACCCTCCCAGGCAAACCCCACCTCCAAAGCTCAAGTCCTTGACAAGCAAGCAAGACCAAAAAGGCACAGCAGGACTCCAGTCTAATTGTTGAGTTTGCATCTGACTGCTGGAGATACAAATCCTGACTCTGCTACTCAAAGGCCCTGTGACCATGAGCAGTTAAAACCTCCAAACCTAGGCATTCCCTACTGTGAAATGGGAACAGGAAACCCCACAGAGCTGTGGCCAAATTACAGTACTGACACAATCAGTACCAGGCAGAGCAGCCAGCACACATCCAGCTTCTGGCTTCTCTGCCCTTTTCATACCACCAGGAATAAGATCTGGAAGTGGAGTTCTATCATTAAGTCCCCATATTTTTAAGGCCACCTGAGAAATCAAACCCAGTAGTTACCCTAGAGATATGGATCAAACAGACTCAGCCCGTTGGTTTTCACACTAGCAGTCCTGACCTCAACTGCCATACAGATTCGCACAAACATCCCAGTGGTCCCTTCATGGGCTAGCGGTCTCACCCTTGCAGGGTCCCCTTAACTGCTTGGATAGGTCCCTACAGACGTAACTCTTACCTACCTCTGCTCACTTTCAACTGCAAAAATGGGTAGACTCAAGTCTGTACACTTTCCACACATATTTAAGGAAAAAAATGGCTAGTCTAGGGAGACAGCAATTGGTAGAGTGCAAACAGGTGGATTCCTGGGACTGGACGGCCAGTCAACCCAGCCTGCCGGGCCAGTTCCGGGGCCAGTAAGACCTTGTCTCGATAAAAAATGAATAGCGGCTGAAGAGATGACAGCGTTCCAGAAGGCCAGGGTTCAGTCTTAGCACTCATGGCTCCACACACCTAGCCAAGGGCAGAGCTGCCTGTAAGAGCAGGGGTGGTGAGCAGCGCCATGGACGGAAACAGTGCCTACCACTCCCAAGCCCAGGAAACAAACACAGCATTTTACTACTCTCCTGTCCCACCTTTGGCCACCAAAACACACTTTCTGGGTGGTGGGAAGATGGCTCAGTGGTTAAGAGAACTGGCTGCTCTTCCAGGGGTCCCAGGTTTTATACCCTCACCTATATGGCCACTCTCAATCACCTGCAACTCCAGTCCCAGAGAGAGAACTGATGCCCTCTTCTGGCGTCTAAGAATACTGCATGCACAGAGAGATGCATGCAGGCAAAACACCTATCCACACAAAACAAAATTACAATCTCGAAAAATAATGAAAAATAAAAATAAATAAATGTCGATAGGACCTGTGGAACAACACTCAAAGTTATCCTCTGGTTCATACATGGGTACAAACAGACACAGATGGGCATGTGTGCAGGCGCGCATGCACACACACACACACACAGTGGAGGTGTAACCTTTACCAGGTATTTAGTAAGATTTTCTGGAGAACAAGACAGAAGTCTAGACATCAGACGCTCTGAGAAGAACCTATGCGTGAACCTTTGCTGACAGGGCACTAGAAAAAGTTACTCTCCTTCATGGAATCAAGGTCCTCGAAGTGCTAGAGACAACCTAGACTGACAGAGAGTTAAGTTAAAGTCACTGGGAAGATACCAAGATTTACATTTGCAGATAGAAAGAAATCCCACCCGCTTCATTTCCTGACTGGAGTATGACATGTTGGTGCACAGCTTCACACACCCTGACCCTGCCCCTTGGCCACATTTGTTCCAGGTGCCAGGCAGAGGCCTCTGTTGTCTGTCTGTCTATCTGTCTTCTTCCATGACACACTCTTCATCCTCTTCTTTCTCCTTTTGTCCTCCAGTCTAGCCGTACCTTGGAATCCAGTCAATTCTTACTGTTTCCCCACAGTAAACCCACCATGGTTTGACTGCCCACCACCTCAGCCCTACTCTATCCACACCAATTCTCAAATAGCATTGGCTAGACTAAATGTCCTTGTTATGAGAGGAATAAGGGCCAGGGCTGAAGCTCTGTAAAACCCCTGCTTAACATGCCAAAGCCATGGGTTCAAGCTCCAGCATGAAAATTAAAGATAAACCTATCCATACTCTGCACTATGGAGTGAACTTGTTTACTCACCCAACCAAATAAATCCATATACCTCTGCCCTAGCCCTACAATGTGCTTAGATTCAGAAAATGCTTTTAGTTGGTAATTAAGATTAAATGGGGGGGGGGTTAATCCCAGCACTTGGGAGGCAAGGTAGGCTGGGTTTTGAGTTCCAAAAACAACAACAAAAAAAAGATTAAATGAGGTCTTGCCATAAAGGGGACTCAATCTAGTGAGATTATAATAGCTCTAGCACGGAACTTAGTGGTATAGCACACACAAGATCCTAAGTTCAATTCTTAGCTTTGGAGCGGGAGGGAGAGAGAAGACATTAAGAAATGGTCATGTGAGTAGCACTCAATGAGAAAGTGGCTGTCTATTATGAGCCAGACAGAAACTCTCATCAGAGCTAAGTTAGCCAGAACCTTGACCTCGGACCCCCGTCTCCAGAACTGTGAAGAAATAGATGGCTGTTTTAAACCCTCCCAACAGATGCACTGTGCCAGCAATGTGAGCAGACTAACTCGAGCCCCCTCGGCCTTTCAGCCCCTGTCCCCACACTGCCAGATTCCCCCAGGCCTCCTAAGAAGCTTTCCAAATCCTATTTCCTGCCTCCTCCACTACAGGGTGCCACATTCAAAAAACCAAGGGCCACCAAACTCTCCAGGGCTTCTCCCTGCAGCATCTGACCACACAGACTACCATACTGAAAAAAAAAAACAGGCAGCCCAGCAATGTATTAGACATAAGCAAATGCCTGGGCCTGGAATCAGGTGAGGGAAGCTTAGACAGGAGAGTCCCTGAAGTTCTTTGAGGCCAGCCTGGGCAACATAGCAAGATTCAGTGTCAAGATAAATAGTAGAAGGCCCGTGAAAGGTACAAGCTAAAAGCAGCCCTTAATTATGAACTAGCCGCCGGGCGGTGGTGGCTCACGCCTTTAATCCCAGCACTTGGGAGGCAGAGGCAGGTAGATTTCTGAGTTCAAGGCCAGCCTTGTCTACAGAGTGAGTTCCAGGACAGCCAGGGCTACTCAGAGAAACCCTGTCTCAAATAAAAAAAAAAAAAAATTATGAAATAGCCAACAGCCTAGAACCTGTGACAAGACAGAAACAGCAGAGCCAGGATGAGAATGGTAAGAATACCAGAGAGTGCACAAAGGGCTCCTTGAAACCCAGAGAGTGCACAAAGGGCTCCCTGAAACCCAGCAGCTTTGCAGGTTTAACCTGGTCAAGAAGGACAGAAGTAAATGAACCCCACACCCCACACACCACACACCACACACACACACCTCTGCAGAGAACTGGAGGAGTGGTTGGGTGAAAGAATGAATGGGAGACCAAAGGGCTCAGGGGAAAGCTTAAAAAGCGTGAGGGTAAACTAGACAGTGGCAGTGGTGGCGCATGCCTTTAATCCTACCACTGAAGGCAGAGGCAGGCAGATTTCTGAATTCAAGGCTAGCCTGGTCTACACCTGGGCTACAGAGAAACTCTGTCTTGAAGAAATAAAAAAAAAAAAAAAAAAAAAAAAAAAACAAAGTACGAGAGTAAATAAGGCTTTCTAAGCTTATACTTATAGGTTCAAAGTGCCATAAAAAGGCAAATTACTGGTAATGACTTAATTTTCTTAACCAAAATGAGAAAACTCGTTAAACTATCAGTAGGATCAA
Source organism: Mastomys coucha (assembly GCF_008632895.1). Taxonomy (NCBI): domain Eukaryota; kingdom Metazoa; phylum Chordata; class Mammalia; order Rodentia; family Muridae; genus Mastomys; species Mastomys coucha. Next base: position 117,714,667 of record NW_022196897.1, read on the forward strand.
ATCCAGAACCCCCGATGGAGCCCAGGTTTCTTTAGAAACAAGGCAGAGTTGACAACAGCTGAGTCAGTACTTCCCATAACCAAGGAACTAGCTAAACCTTAGACCTTTTGAGTACAGATGTCTTGGTTTTAATTCAAGAATAGTTTGTTCAGTAGCAGCTGCCACCTAATTAATAGAAGAACTGGTAATGGATTAGGGGCAGGCTACACAAGCTTACCGATGAGACAAAATATAGGTCCACTAGACTGCTATACAAATGAGGGAGGCAGTATAGTATTCAAAACTACTTAATCCAAGGGGGCTGGAGAAATGGTTCAGTGGTTAAGAGCACTGGCTGCTCTTCCAGAAGTCCTGAGTTCAATTCCCGGCAACCACATGGTGGCTCACAACCATCTGTAATGGGATCCGATGCCCTCTTCTAGTGTATCTGAAGACAGCTACAGTGTGTGTGTGTGTGTGTGTGTGTGTGTATAATTAAAATACACATACAGAATTACATATATATAAAATCTTTAAAAAAAAACAATTATTTAAACCATATACAACACTCTAATTTTTTTCTTTTTGAAACCATTACATGTCTCCTTTCCTACTTCCAAACCTTTCCATGTACCTCTCCCCAGTCTCCTTCAAATTCAAGGCCTCTTTTCTCACTAATTATTATTGTATGCATATGTACATATACATATATATACATGTATACACACACACACATATATATATGTACGTACATACATATATCCCTACATATAACTGTTCAGTTACTTGTATGTGTGTTGTCAGGGCTGACCATCTGGCACTGAATAACCAAATGGTACACTCTCCCTGGGGAGAACCACCTCTCCCACTCCTGGCTTTCCTCAGCTTTTCCTCAGGTGCCTCTGTGTGGGGTTGAAGCCTTGTGGACTTTTCCCGTCCTCTCTAGCATGTCCATTGGTGTCATCCTTGTTCAGCTCACACCTGGGCAGTCTGATTCAAGTACTTTTTGCCACGGACTGGGATTTCTCGCGGGGTCCCTGTTCCGCGGGACACGGGATTCTGACCAGGTGGGCACGGGATTCGGCTTTGACAAACAGACTACACACACGGGTGGTGTAAAATCTGAGTGTA
>NW_022196897.1:117716521-117723242 GCF_008632895.1 Mastomys coucha
GAGACAAGAGGCTGACTTTCCTTAAAGTTTTCGCCTCAAATACCGCCATCACGCAAGTGTGCGTGACACTTTTTAAAATGTGTGTGGGTTGTCTCATGTGTGTGCAGTGTTCACACAACAGAGGCCAGAAGAGGGCACTGGATCCCCTGGAGTTAAAAGTGCTTGTGAGACATCATGTGGGTGCTGGGAATTAAACCCAGATCCTGTAATAAAAAAAAAAAAAAGAAAGAATGAAAAAAAAAATAGCAGCCAGTGCTCTTAACTGCTGAGCCATCTCTCCAGTCCTCTAGTTAAGTACTTCGATGAGTAGGTTTTTTTTGTTTCTTTAAACTTTCTTGCTGGACATGGTGGTACATACACACTTTTAATCTCACTAGTGGGAATGTGGTAGATCTATGAATTCCAGCCAGCCATGGATGAATAGCAAGACCTTGTCTCAAAATAAATAAATACTCTGTGTTTTTTTATAAGGCTAAGTCTTGCCCTTTATCCCAGGCCGGCTCTCAGAGCCTATCCTCTTCATCTCTACCTGCTAGGCTAAGTTGCTAAAACTGTACATACATTTACACCACCACACCCAGCCTAATTGCTTTTTAGTAGAGGTTTTAATCTCAATGTGCCATACTCAGAAAACTAAGTACCAGACGAGTATCTGGAACAAGGAGCAAGGGCTGCAACTTTAAACTGGAGCTTAGAAGCTCTCCCTCACTCAGTCGGAGGCTGGCCTGGGGCAAGTGTCAGATCAGCCAGGGCAAAAAGGAAAAAAAAAAAAAAGCCATTACAAAAAGTTCCTCAGACGCCTACTTTCTTTCCTCCTTTTTTTGGGGGGGAGTGGAGGTGAATATTGGTTAAGACAGGGCTTCACTGTGTAGCCCTGGCTGCCCTGAAACTCACTCTGTAGAGCAGGCTGGCCTTAAACTAAGAAATCCTGCCTGTGACTCCCAGAGTACTGGGATTAAGGATGTGTGCCACCACCGCCAGGCAAACACCTTACCTTCTTACAGGAATTACTTCCCACAAGAAGAACACAGGGGTGGGGGAGGGGTTGGAAATACCCTGATAGAAAAGGAATCAGTTAACAGCTAGCAAAGGACACAGTCTAGAAAGCAGATGCCTCGTGCCTGGCTGATGTCTGCCTGGGAATGCTCAGCGCCTTCTTTTAACTACCAGGATGTGCCATGAGAGCTAACACGGTGCACAGCCTCAACTGCCCAAAGCTATTAACTTCTGGGTGAGTTAAGTATAGAGAGTAGTTCTACATTCCAAAGTGACCCTGATAAGGTCAACTGTAACCCAGCAGAGAATCCTGAACTTCTAAGAGGTGAAGAAGGCCTCTCACAAACCCCACCTGAGCCAACCACCTTAGAGGAGCAGGCCAGCAAAGTCACACAAGATGAAAAAAATGGGCAGAAGCAGAGAAACGGAACAGGTGAGGCCTCTCAGCCCCGTAGCACTCAAACACAAAACACAGAAAAATTTCAGACACCTGGCCTAGCCTTCGGAAAGTAGAAAACTGCCTAAGGGAAGTCACATGGCCTGTTAATGACAGCTCAAACCAGGCTGTCTCAGGACTCAGGTCCCAGATCCTCACATCACTGGCCGTCTTAGTACAGAGGACCCAAACGTCAGAAGGGATAGCATCTTCGCCATCATCCGGTCTCCCAGGACTGCAAAGGGCAGACTAACAGCTACTACAAATGCCCCGGCCCCAGGTAGCCTTCAGAAAGCTAACTTTCTTCCCTCTGCACTTGCCCTCACCCTTTGCGCTGAGAATCAGGAGTTTCCCATCAGACCCGCTTAAAGCACCTCCATCCTGCATGAAGGCCGAGTTCCAATGGGCTACACATCTAATGGGACATCTCTGGCCAAACGATGGAGACAATTCTTCACCTTCAAGTTACCACACTCCAATGTCAATTTCTCGGTCAAGAGCGGAGGCAACAAGGCGACCCGGGACCCCTGCGGGGCAGGCCAGCGGGAAAGGTCGCGAGGTTGGAGCAGCGGCATCTAAAATTACTCCGTGTCGCCTCCGCAAAGAGGGAAGGAAGCCAGACTGGAAACAGCACCGCCACCCCCCCGCCCCTCGGGCTGACCCTGAATCCCCGGGCGCGGGGATGCGGGGCGCACCACCTGGGGAGGGGCGCGCAGCAAGCCACGCAGCGCGCCGAGCCCACGGTGGCTGCTCCGGGGGCGCCCGGCGGGGCAGCAGCGAGCGCCGGGGACGCACGGCCTGACGCGGCTGCCGGGGCCGCCGGGCCGCGCGAGCCGGCGTGGGGGCGCAGGCCGCGCCGCGGGTGGGTGACAGCGCGCAGGGGCCGCGCGGGCCGGCCTCGTGGGCTCGGCGAGCAGCTGGGGCTGCCGGCAGGTGCTGCCGCGGACCCGGCGTGGGGCGTGGGGCGTGGGGGCGCGGCGGCCCGGCTCTCACCTGCCTGCAGCTCGCTGGGCTCGCGTCCCGCCGATCGCACCGCTCGCGCCGCAGTGCCTGCCGCCGCCTCGGGTCCCCGCGGCAGCCGCCTGCAAAATGGCGCCGCGGAGGGGCGGGCCGGGGGCGGGAGCGGCGCAGCCGCCCGCCCCGCGCGCCGGCCCCTCCCCGCCCGACCCCCGGCTCCGCCCGCGCGCCCCAGGGCGCCGAGCCGCAGACCCTTCCCCACACACCTGCTCGTGAGGGGGCGGCCTGGGATGCTCGACACTCGCAGGCTCTCCCCTTCAGAGCCTCCTTTCTACCCTGCAGGACCCCGAACCCTGCAGTAGCTGTGGGGTGACAGCAAGCAGGGAGCAGTGCACCCGGCCCAGTGGGTTACGCGCTTTACAGCAATTTCGCGGCTTATCCAATTGGGCAGTCCGGCTTCCGAACTCGCTGGGGAAGAGATCCTCCTTGCTTATGCTGACTCGGGAGAAGACACCAAGCTTGATTTCTCTGGGACTTGTGTTCTGATAGAGCGAGTTTGGGGGCAACCTGCGAGTCTGTATTTCTCAAGTGTCTCCAGGGGATGCCTTCTGGATGGGCGCTTGGGCTGTTGAGTCAAAACACCGTGTGTCAATAAACACATAGCACTTAGGCCGGACAGTCTTGCCCAGGGGAGCTTTAAGACTGGGTACCACCCCCAGAGGAGCTGAAACTGGGGATCTGAAGTGTGGCTTCGAAATTTGCATTTCCAGGAAGTTTCTAGGTGATGCTTCGGGCGGGTGGTCTAAGATACTGACTTGTAAGGTACAGTGTAAACTACGTTCTTACCTCCACCAAAACAAACAAAACCCCAATAATTAGCTCTTTCTTCTGTCTTCCATCTTGAAACCACTGTCTTGGTTGTTTTTCTAACCCAGTAATTCCTTTCATCCCCAAGCAACTCCGGAGAGCCATAAAGAATGGTCGACCACATCTGACCTCATGTTAAAAAAAAGAGAGAGAGATTTTATTCCTGAATTGTTTGTGTTTGGCAGTCTTGGGGACTGTCGGCACACTGATCAATAGGGTCACTCCGTAACCAGCAAGGACGGGCATTTTATAAAGTAGGCTAGTGCGCACGAGCTGAGAGAATCAATATGTAATTCTCTAAATCTTCTCACACTAAAATAAAACCAGTGAGGCTTGGTGGTGCACACCTGTAATGCCAGCATTTTGCAAACGGAGGTAGGAAGACAATGAACTTGAAATCAGCCTGAACTACTTAGACCCCTGTCGCAAAAAAACTAAAAAGCAGTAAGTTGAATTGTAAAATCCAGTATACCCTGGAAGACCATAGGTATTTTATCTTCACTGAAGATGAAGAAAATAGATGATTCTGTAACCAGCACCAGAGAAACAAACACACAACTCTTTCTATGCCAGAGTTTCCAGCCACCCTTAAAAACATAATGTGTGTGTTCTGCACAGCAGTGTGGAACCTTCTGGAACAGGAGGGCTGTTCCAAGATCAAGAACCCCTGATCTTTTCAGTTTATCTCTTTTCTTTATTTTTTTTCTTTCATGTATATTGTCTCTCTCTCCCTAACTGTCCCTTTATAGTTTTTCCTCCAACCTAAAGCACTGCCTCATTCCTGGTCCCTGTCCCTGTCCCCATCCCACCCCTTCCTGCATCTCTTCCTCCCCCACCCTCCGAACTCAACAAGCACTATAAAGCACCATCAGTCTCCCGCTTTCTCAGACGTCATCTGTGACCTTCTAAGTGCCAAATCCTTTTGCTTGTTTACAGATCTTTTTTTTTTTTCTTCCCTGGCTTAGTAACATTCCATTGACTAACCCCTCCTGGAGATGTTTTTTATATGATAAAGCCACTCAGCCTTTCTAACTGTCCCATACTTTTCCACCCAATTTGGTGATGGAAGGATTTCTCAGGCGTAGGCTTCCAGAGATATTGGTCCTCTTGATGCCCTCTTTTCTCCTCAGTCTTTCCCCCTGCTCGCTGCTTCTCACAACCCTCTTCCCCCATTACCTCTCTTTCCAGACCAGTCAATTCTGAACTTCTAGACACCCGTGTCTGGTGATAACCAGACAACTTCCCAAATGTTTCCAGAAACTATAAATACACCGTTTGTACCACCAGGGTGCACATGAACAGAGTCAAACTAACTTTCCAAGCCTTGGAGTGATTCCTGACTTGATAGTGCCACGATGATAAAGTGATTATTTAGGGCACTTTTGTACTGAATGTATGCAGAGCTTTGCCTGTGTCTCTCCGTCCTTCACAGAACACAATTATTTACATTGCATTTGCATTGCCTTCAGAATTACAATAGTCTACAGAGGTTTCTGTAGGTTACAGGCAAGCAGTGTATATAAGGACTACCAGACTAGCCTATCTGAGGCTTTCAGTGGCCTGGGGAGAGGGGTCCTGAAACCACTTAGTCCCCTGTACTCCTCCGTAGGGATGCTCGAGAGTCATCCCTAGACTCATCTTTCTTTCACAGAATATTCTTGAGTTCTCAGTTTTTGCTACCCAAACCCCTGAAGTTGTCTTTGACTCTGTGTCCACTCCTGCAGTCAGCTTGAACAGGGGAAATGTTCTGTAACTGCAGATGCAGACTCTTGTCCTCATCTCTCCAACCTCTCTTGACACAAGAGTTGTCTCCAAAAACCATCTTTGTTAAACCCTGTCTCAGAAAAAAAAAAAAAAAAACATCTTTGTTATCATCTCAAAACACAGCTGACCATTTGACATCCCTTCTGAGAATCCTTCAGGGCCCCTTTGTCTAAATAATGACCCAGCAAAGATAAACAGAGTCTAGTCTCTTCCAAAGCATAACATTCAAGACTGTTGACTTTCTAATCTCACGCCCTTTTTTTTTCTTGGACAAAGTACTACATTTTAACGCTGGTGGACAGGAGGTGACATCAAGGGTCTGCCTGACTTCAGCTTTTCAAGGCTCTAATGAGTGAGTTCAGCCATGCATGCAAAAAATTCACTCAGTGCAGTGACACACAGTTGTTCAAAGTCACTCTTACAAATAGCATTTTTTTTTTATCATCATCAAAAAAATGACATGGGCATTTTTCTCCTCCCTTCCTTTCTCTTTGATTTTCCTTTCTTATTACAAGAGATACAAGCAGGATTCTGTTCTCCAGCCTCATGAACTTCTCTAAACTCACTTTTACGGAGTCTACCAAGAATGTTTTAGGACTGGTTAATTTGATTGAAATTCGCCTCATACACAGCTTCTTTATTTTTGAGGAGTGAGTGTAGCTGGCAGCTAGTCCATCTTTATACATAACTTAGAAATACAAGAGTATTTCTAACATTTTTTTTCTGGGGTTTACATAAAACAGACTGTTTCTGGAAAAGGCCAAAGAGTAAAATGGTTTGTACTGTGTACATCAAGAGACAAAAACAAATCCCCGCAGTTTTTGGATTGGTTTTGTTTTTCATGAAACTCAAAATACAATAAAAATAATTATATGATTAAGTATATTCTTTTCCTTTGGGGAGGCAAAGTATGGAACCCAGGTAGGCAAGTGCTCTCCCACTGAAATAGCGCCTGACCTAGATTTTACTTACTTAGGGGTTCAACTATAAAAATACATTCTTAGCTCATACTAAAGCAGTCGATCCCCCATTTGCTGAGCCTCCTTCTTGGCCATTAATTCTGTCTCTGAGTTGTCTCTTCGGGATAATTCAGGGAAGATATTTTAATTTTGGAGAGATCAGATTGAGCCATAGGAAAAACCTTTACCTAACACTGGGCAAGTGTTTGCAAGAGACTTGAGAACTTCCCACTCACCTTGGCTTCACCTAGACTTCACTCTACAGCCTGGGGCCGCGCTGGAAGACCTGCCTGAAATCACTGCTGCTTTATTTTTATCCTTTTCTCAGACAAGGTCTCACTGCATAACTCTGACTGGGTTGAAACTAGCTACGTAGACCAGGCTGGCCTCCAGTCCTCTAACATAACAGTCTGCCCTTAAATGAAGAGGACCACCACACCTAGTGACTTTCCTTTCTTTCTTTCTTTCTTTCTTTCTTTCTTTCTTTCTTTCTTTCTTTCTTTCTTTCTCTCTCTCTCTCTCTCTCTTTCTCTCTCTCTCTCTCTCTCTCTCTCTCTCTCTCTCCTTTCTTTCTTTCTTTCTTTCCTTCTTTCTTTCCATTTCAGTGTTCTTCACTGAAGCAGTATTTCAACTAACAAACAAAAGTAACGAGCTGATGCCAGGTGGTGGTGGCTCCTGCCTTTAATCCCAGCACTTGGGAGGCAGAGGCAGGTGGATTTCTGAGTTCGAGGCCAGCCTGGTC
>NW_022196897.1:117723429-117745025 GCF_008632895.1 Mastomys coucha
AAAAAAAAAAAAAAAAGTAACAAGCTGAAAACAAGCCTGTAATCTCAAATTTTCTGAGGCAGGATGGAGTGTTAAGCCAACCTAGGCTACGTAGTAACCTCTGTGCCTCTGGCTTGAAAAGTAGAAATGGAACTGTGTGTCACAGAGCTCTCTCCCTGCCTGTCCTCATGCGTTTTTTTTTTTATAAGCTCTCTCCCTGCCTGTCCTCATGCGTTTTTTTTTTTATAAGTTCATGTATAATTCACATGCCATAATAATCTCTATCTAAAGATACAATTCATTGGTACAGCCATTGCTACCGCTTCATTTTAGAGCATTTTCAGGTCTGTAATCTCATTTCCCTCCTTTTCCTTCAGCCCCTGATAACCACAAGATCTACACTCTCTCTTTAGATGTGTTTACTGTGAACATGGAATAGATAGACTCATCATATAAGATTTGTTTTGTGGGGTTTTGTTGGGGGAGGGCATGGGGACAATGCCATTTGTTTGAGACAGGGTCTTACTGTATAGCCTGGATTGGCCTGCAACTTGCTATATAGGCTTGCTTTGAAGTCAGTGATCCACCTACTTCTGCTGCTGAGCACTAAGCACTGAGGTTAAAGGATACACAACGATGCCCTGCCCTTTAATCATTCCTGACAATACTCGCTATTGTCAGGTTCCCTGGTGCTTTGTAGCCATCACTCCATCTATCTCCAGAATTTTCATCTGCAAATTGAAACTCGATACACTGTAAATGCCAAGTGCATCTCTCCCAGTTCCTGGTTACCACGGTTCCACTATCTTCATGAATTCACCCACCCCAGGCATCTCATAAATGGAATCAGACAATTCTCATTTTTCTTTTCTAACATTTTTCACCTAGTATAATTTTTTTTTTAAGGAATCATCTCTGTTTTCCGCATTTATCTGAGTTTTATTTAAAGGCTGAGAGTTTGGGGTTTGGGGTTTTTGGTTTTGTTTTCGTGTTTAGAGACAAGGTCTTACTCTGGGCTGGCCTTGAACATGGAGCAATCCTCCTGCCTCAGTCTCCTCAGTGCTGGGGTGACAAGTATGTGCCGACACAATCTTTTTCTTCATTCTGTTTTAACACCAAGAACCATTATACTGTATTGTTGGGCCATGAAATAAATGACATCACACCATCAGGTTATCACCAGGAGGATGAGGTTGTGTGCCCCAAAAGCCAAAAGGCAGTGTCCTCAGGAGACCCATAATAACTAGGAGTGTGAATGAGAAATCTGCATGAAAAAGCCAAGTATGCAGATAGGAAGAAGATGAGAATATAGATCAGAATCATGAGAGTATCAGTAGGAAATTATCTATCCAGATAAGGATCCGGTCTGGGGACAGGTAGAGAAGAGCTGACCTGGAGGGACAGGGCTTAACCTCTGATCTCTGAGGACTGGTGGCTCTCTCCCAGAAGAAGGAACAAAAATTTAGTTATTAATATTTTCACCTACCAGGTGGGCAGAGATTAACTGCATCATTAATGGTTGAGGAAAGGTGAAATGGACTCAGTTATTAGACTATGATTTGGCAATGTCTATCAAAATCTAACTGAGAACATCAGCTCTCAGAATCCTTCCACACATTAGCACACACTAATGGGAACAGGATTTGTGTCAGAGAGCTCAAAACATAGTCCACTGCCCTTTAATCTCCTCCGTACCTTCTCTCCTTCCTCCTGATTCCCAAAGTGGCTCAGAATCAGCCACAAAGACCTGAGCAATAGCACAAAAGGTTCACAGGTTCCCCAATCCTTGCTCCATTGTTGGTTCTTCACAAAAGACCCTTTTCATCTGCAAATGACTTCCAGCTCCTTACCTAAGCATTTTTCCTTATTCCTACCCCTGGCAAGAACCAGTGCTTCTTGCCTTCTGATGATAGATCGATCATAAGAGATACGCCCCATCACCTGAATACACACACTCTCACCCACAAACACACTTTCTCCTGAAAGTCCCTTTAACCAGCTGGCCATGGAAGGCTCTCAGAGACCACCATCCTTCTGGCACCCTCTGCATGTCAAGACTGACCACCTTTCTTTATAAAATTTGGGCTCTCCAGTTCCTTACTCACCCCAGCTTCTAGAAAGCACCATCTTGCCCACTTCCCTCCTCTCATTACCCACTGGCAATCTGGCTCCTGTCCCTGGTTCTCCTCTGAAACTGCCCAAGCAAATTAGCCATGTTCTCCAAATTACACAATCTGGGGATCTTTACTGGAACTTTCTGGAGGCATTTGGCACAGCGGATGCCTGTCAGGAAGCTCGTCCTCATTTGGCTTTGCAGCTGCATTTCCTGCGGCTTCGCCTACTTTACAGTGTTTCTACAGATTTCTTCCCTAGTCTTGTATTCGTCTGGCCCTTGTCTAACACCAGTGATGGGAGCAAAGAAAGTACCTCTGGGTCCTGGCTTCAAAGCCCTTTTTAACCAAGCATGGTGGTGCAGTCTTTTAATCCCAGCATTCAAGAGGCAGAGGAAAATAGATCTCGATGAGTTTGAGACCAGTCTGGTCCACATAGTAGTTCTGGAACAAACAGGGCTACATAGACTTTGTTTCACACAGACAGATGGATAGAAAAGAAGAGAGGGGGGAAGGAAGAAAGGAAGATAGAGATAGATGGATAGAAGATAGATAGATAGATAGATAGATAGATAGATAGATAGATAGATAGATAGATAAAGTGTGGGGTTTTGTTATTGGTTTTGCTGTCTGACCCACTTGAACTCCCCTCTTTTTAATTTTTAAAAATTTCTGTGTGGGAGGCACATATTATGGGCTTACTTATATAGGTCAAAGGACTCTTTTGCCCTAAGCCATCCTGATGACCCCATGCCTCTGGAACATTCTCTTTCATTACATCTCACTTTAGGCTTCTCTTGGAAATGTTCCAACTCCTTGGGTTGATGTAAGTGAATTCTCTCTACACTTCTTAGCATCTAGAATGAAATCCGACTGAGTGATGCACGTGGTTTTCTTTGTCTCCCTCCCAGAAGATGTCAGTCCTCCAGGGCAGATATCTTGATTTATACAGTTCTGTATGCCAGTTCTTCAAACAGAGCCCACCACACAGACAGTACTCCCGTGTACCAGCACTTGAGCTGGCAATTGACCAAACCATGAAGGTGAGTTTTGAAGGGGAGGGAGAACAGGGGCCTGCCTCTTTGGCTCATAAAGAACTAACTGGAAAACTAGGTGGACAAGTTCTCCAAAGAAACAGAATCATCAAGACACAGAGAGATACAGACATCTAAAAGGGAATTTGTTAAGTGAATTTACTCACTCAGTTACAACACCAGAATGTCCCATGATGTGCTGGCATGCAAGCTGCTTTCCCTCGACTTCCCATTCTACCTGTACGTTCCACAGATGGTGCCAGCCCACTTGACAGAGGTCAGGTTTCTTTCCTGCGTCTACTGATTCAAATGCTAATCTCCTCTGCAAACAACTTCACAGACTTAGCCGCGCCCAGAAATAGGGTTTTAACGCTATCCGCCCATCTCTTGTCGTAGTCAAGTTGATAAGTAAAATTAACCACACCAAAGCCCAGAAGGAGGAAGGCTAGATGGAAAACATGGAATGTCTACATTGCTGGAGTAAAGAAAAATTTTATAAAGCTATCAAGGGGGACTAGTCTGAGGGGAAGTGGGGGAGAAACAGTAGGAGGTATTGGAGGAATGTGTACAACAAATAGTAATTTCTAATGTAATACAGTATCATGTACATTGAATACACATAATGAATCATTAAATCAAAACTTGATAACCAGATGTAGGTTGAGAAACTTAGCTTTATTTGATAAGGGGAATTATTTGAGCTTAGAACCCCTTTAACACACTTAGCTTTGAGAAGGATAAAAGAAAATTCTATCAGCTGTATAAAATTCCAGATGTTGTCGTTCTGTGGTTGACAATGACTAAGCAGAAGCAGGGGTCTTCTGAGGAGCTTGATGTGATGATCTGAGGGTTAGACGCTGTGAGATTTCATAATGCCACAGAGTTACATGCATTCTTCTGCACATATACTGCAAAAATTATTAAGCATGACATCCAAACTTAGAAAAAAAAATCTCCTTAGCTACATCTGTGTAAAGTAGTACAGTCCACCTCTAAGAATGAGGAGATAGATGAAGCTATCAAATGTGTTCCCTAGGAAGTAGAAATTTGTATGGAGGACAAAAATATTTGTTCATTTTTTTTCTTTTTTGGGGGGGAGGGGAAGGGAGAGAGGGAGGGGATATTTGTTCATTTTTACAGTCGTGGGACCTGAGACCATCTACATTTAAGCAATCTACCACTGAGATTGCTAGACCCCATTCTTCCTTGGTTACATGCTGCCTGGCAGGCACTCGCTTCATGACACTTGCTATTCACCTGCCCCACTGAGCTCTCACTGAGATAGATAAAGCACTGGGTGTCCTGTTTGGCTGGATCCTGGTTATAAGATACATGATGTGAGAAACAAACATGTGGCTGGAGAAATGGCTCAGAAGTTAGGTGAAGATCACTGTCTGCTCTCCAAAGGACCAGGATTTGGTTCTCAGTAACTCTGGTTCCAGGGGATTTGACATCTTCTGGCCTCTGAGAGCACCAGGCACACATGGAACATATACATACATGTAGGCAAAAACTCATACACATAAAAGTAAATAAATCTAAAAAGATAAAGAAATAAACATGGTCATATTACATTTTAAGAATTGCTCTGGGCTGGTGGCTCAGCGGGTAAGAGCACCTACTGCTCTTCCAAAGGTCCTGAGTTCAAGTCCTAGCAACCACATGGTGGCTCACAACCACCTGTAATGAGATCTGCTGATCTCATTCTTCTCATTCTTCTGCTGTGTACTTAGTAATAAATAAAAAAAATAAAATAAAAAAAGAATTGCTCTGTCTGCTGTGGCATATGGTACTGGGCCTGGACCAAGACCAATGACGGTGCAGAGAGGAGACAGACAGATGCCAACTACTCTAGACTACTGAAGAGAAGGGAGGAAGCATGATGCATGGGTAGCTTTGGGTCTTGGAGCATAGACAACGGGGATAGGAGAAGATGGGATGGGGAACAATCTAGGAGGCTTCCATCTGTGAAATTCTTAAAGAACCATCAAGTCAACTGCTGGGTTTCTGCATGCAGGCTCATTTGTGTGGACATGAGGTGGGGGATGGGGTACAGGAGAGTCTGGGCTGGGTCATACACACAGGAGTTATCAGTGAGGTGTGATTTTACCCAAGGATTCAATGGGATGATCTAGGTAGGAAAGGGTATAGAGGGAAAACAGGAAAGGCCCCAGGAAGACAAGGAATGCCACAGATAGTTGTTACCCTGATTGACAGGGACACTGTCACAAATACACACTATAAAAGTTAGTGATCAGTCCCGAGGGAGTAAAGAGTAGTCAAATGCAAAAACAGATTCATTACCTGGCATGAATTCAATACCTACCGTGGTCTGAAATAAGTTAAAAAATCTTCTCTCCTTTTTAAAACTTAGATATGGAAGCTAGAGAGATGGCTCTTCCAGAAGACCCAAGTTCATACCCTAGCACCCACAAAGGGCACTTCGTGACCACCTATAACTCCAGGGGATTTGATACCCTTTCCTGGCTTCAGGTACATGAGAACCTAAACTCATCTGGTATACACTCAGAAATGAACACATACATATAAAAAAATAAAAAGGGTTTTAGATTTTTGTTTTGGGGTTTTTGTTGCTGGGTTTGTTTTGTTTGGGTTTTTTGTTTATCTTTGGTTTGGTCTGTTTGTGGGTTTTTTGTTTTTTTGTTTTTGTTTTTTTTTTGTTTTTGTTTTTTGTTTTTCCGAGACAGGGCTTCTCTGTGTAGCCTTGGCTGTCCTGGAACTCACTCTGTAGACCAGACTGGCCTCGAACTCAGAAATCCACCTGCCTCTGCCTCCCAAGTGCTGGGATTAAAGGCATGCGCCACCACCGCCTGGCTGTGGGTTTTTTTTTTATTATTAATTAATTAATTAGTTTGTTTATTTTCTTATTTTGGTTCTCTGAATCAGATTTTCTCTGTGTAGCCCTGGCTGTTCTGGAACTCACTTTGTAGATCAGGCTGGCCTCAAACTCAGAAATCCACCTGCCTCTATCTCCCAAGTGCTGGGATTCATGGCTTACATCACCACTGCCTGGATAATAAAAAAGGCTTTTCTTTTTTTAATCTTAAAAAAATATAAGCCTCGGTATACATAGGTAAAGTTCACTGACTAATAGTTGTCTGAAGTTTGTCATAATACATATCTCTGAAATGCCACCAGATGAGGTTATAAAATACTGAGTCTTCAGCATTCCCCCAGATACTCTCCAGCCACCTCTCAGGGAGTCACTCGGCCGTCACTGTTAGATCTGTCCGTCTATTGTACTTGATCTAGACAGAGTCATGTGGCTATGCTCTTCTATGTCTGACGGCTTCCACAGCATTTTGTTTGAGCTTATCCCCATTGTTACTGTTGTGCCCATTTCTCAGTCCCCAAAAGACCACAAAGGAGCCCATTCTGATGTAATCGCACTCGGTCTTTATTCAAGCTCGAGCATGGGCTACACCGTTATCACTGATGCAGCAGGATGGGAGGGTGAAGCCCCAAGCCCAGTTTCATGCAAGTATTTATAGAGGCAAGCAAACAAACAAGGGGGCATCCAGCTTGTCACACATCCGACTGGGGGCTAGTATGGCATTTGTTGCCCTTTAAAATGATTGGCTGGAGCTGGCAGCCAAACCATAAACTCTTTTTTTTTTTTTAAGATTTATTATTATATGTAAGTACATGGTAGCTGTCTTTAGATGCACCAGAAGAGGGTGTCAGGTCTCATTACGAGTGGTTGTGAGCCACCATGTGGTTGCTGGGATTTGAACTCTGGACCTTTGGAAGAGCAGACAGTGCTCTTAACCCACTGAGCCGTCTTACCAGCCTCAACCATAAACTTTTATAGATAAATATCTTTAGGTATAACTGTATTTCTACTTTCCTCTTGATTGGTGGTTGTTAGGGAGTGCCCTGGAGATTAGTACTAGCTGCGGGCTTGTTGGTTAACTTGAGTTTAAGCTTAGGTCAGGTTCTTTAAGATGGAGCCTGAACCCAAGATGGAGTTGGTCTGGTTTCTCAGTTATAAGTGGTCTGGGCTTCTTGACTTGCACAAAGTCCTATTACACAAAGATCACTATTTATTTGCCCATCTGTTGTCAATGGATATTCAGTTGGTCCTCATTCAAGAGTATTACACGCAACAGATTTTCTTATACAAGCCTTCTATAAAGGGATTATATCTTGTTTTTGTGTGGCCCAAGAACAACCAAATGAATGTTATTAAAAATCAAGAAGATTAGCCAGGCAGTGGTGGTGCACGCCTTTAATCCCAGCACTTGGGAGGCAGAGACAGGTGGATTTCTGAGTTCGAGGCCAGCCTGGTCTACAGACTGAGTTCAGGACAGCCAAGGCCACACAGAGAAACCCTTCACGAAAAAAAAAAAATCAAAATCAAGAAGATTGAAAGAAAAACATCCTTGGCTAGGACTCCTGTGTCTTTACATATAGCTTATCCCAAATTAAAACTGACATTTTATTTTATTTTTGACATTTTATTTTTTAATATCTATCCATCTATCTATCTTTTTTTTTAAAGATTTATTTATTTATTATATGTAATTACACTGTAGCTGTCTTCAGACACACCAGAAGAGGACGTCAGATCTCATTACAGATGGTTGTGAGCCACCATGTGGTTGCTGGGATTTGAACTCAGGACCTTTAGAAGAGCAGTCAGTGCTTTTAACCGTTGAGCCATCTCTCCAGCCCTCTATCTATCTTTTTTTAAAGATTTGTTTATTCTTATTATTTATTTTATGTGTATGAGTACACTGTAGCTGTACAGATGGCCATGAGCCATCATGTGGCTGTTGGGAATTGAACTCATGATGGGCCCGCTTGCTCCGCTGTAGTATACTGTAGCTGTCTTCAGACGCACCAGAGGAGGGCGTCAGATCTCATTACGGGTGGTTGTGAGCCACCATGTGGTTGCTGGGATCCGAACTCAGGACCTTCAGAACAGCAGTCAGTGCTCTTACCTGTTGAGCCATCTCTCCAGCCCCCTAATCTATTGGTTTTTGGAAACAGGGTTTCTCTGTGTGCCCTGGCTGTCATGGAACTCACTCACTCTACAGACCAGGTTGTCCTTAAACTCACAGAGATCTGTCTGCTTCTGCCTCCTGAGTACTGGGATTAAACACATGTGCCACCTTCACCCAGCCCAGATTAAAACTTTCCATTCTTTATTTGCTGAGCCTGACAACCCTATGTTCTTATGCACGATGGGGTTAGCCGCTGTTGCCTTTGCTCTGTTTTGGTTGTTCAAGGCAAGTACTCTACTGGTGGGCTGCCCTGTGATGGCTTGTATGTGTTCAGTATGATTCAGTTTGAATTTTTATTTTTTAAGATAGGGTCTTGCTTTGAAACCCAGGATTGCCTTGACCTTGCTGTGTAGACCTCATCGATCTCTTGTCTCCTGAGTGTTGGAGTTAAAGGCATACACCAGCATGCCTGGCCAGCCCTGAGTGCTCATTTGCTTACCTAATTATTTATGGATTATTGAGACAGGATTTCTGGAACTTACTGTATAGTCCTGGCTAGCCTGGAACTCATCAGATCAGCTTGCCTCTGGCTCCTGGGGGCTGGGATTAAAGGTGTATGCCATCGGGCCTGGCTCAGACTTGACGTCTTGGTCCCCTGGCTTGGTCTTCCGGTGCTAAGATTTGAGCCATGAGTCAACACAGCTGGCTCTGCGGTAGATACTTTTGGTTTTGTTTTATTTGAGGAGAGTTGTTTTGAGACTCTGTAACCATAACTCGTCTGGAACCCTAAAATGGTCATGTAGGCCATGCTGGCTCTCCTGTCTCTGCCTCCCAAGTACTAGGAATCTGGACCTGCACCATTATGCCAGGCCGTGATGAGATTTCAACACAATATTCTGAACTATATAAGATGTGGCTCCTCTTGAGTTGGGGAAAGTTTGCTTAGGAATTTAGCCTGGGACTGGCGGGCCAGATGGGCTCTGTAAATATCTTCATTTGCCTGAAGCCTGATTTTCTTTTAATGATGGGCTTATTCCAGAATCTGAATCCAGCATATGGAGAGTGGAACTCCACGCCAGACAATGCTGCCAGCCGCTGGAGAGAGTCTGCTGTGGAAGCGGATTGATTCCTTTCCCAATGTTCCCGCTCCACCTGCTAAGGTGCCTCACTGATGTTTTTCCAGCCTGTGGGGTCTCAGACAGGACTCTCTGACATTTCAAAGCATCATCCCCTAGCTGCTAACTGCCTCCTTTGTTCCCATGCTGCCACCTCTCCTTAACTAGGCACTGAACCCAAGGTCCTGTGAGTGAAAGGCAAGTGCCCTACCACCAAGTCATACCCTGAGCTCTCTACTTGTTTTTTAATGTATTTTGAGACAAGTTCTTATTACGTAGCCCAGGATATCCTACAACTTGTTACCTAGACCGGACTGACCTCAAACTCATAGAAACCCACCTGCCTCTGCTCCCCGAGTACTGGGATTAAAGGTATGTGCCACCGTACCAGGGTCTATTTCATTTATTAAAGCAGAAAATTTAAAAAAAAACACTCATCCTAGCAGCTTACTTAACATACAACAAACAAACCCACAGTAGAAAATTTTAAATACAGATTTTTAAATTACATAGATCATTAAGAACCTATGTTTTTGTTAATTCCCAGTTTTTGTCATGACGAAGACTGATTGTAAAGTATAGGAACCAAAGTTGGGCCTGGTGACACACACCTTTAATTCAGGCACTGGGGAGGCAGAGACAGACAAATCTCTGAGTTTGAAGCCAACCTAATCTACAGAGCAAGTTCTGGGACAGCCAGGGCCACACAGAGAACGCCCCCCCCCCAACACCTCACCTCCCATCTCCATGGGTAGGAGGTGGGATGTGGGGAGCTCCAGGCCAACCAAAGCTAGATTGTAAAATCCTGTCTTAATGCACCCTCCCACCTTTCCCCACCTACCCTCACCATCCTCCCAAAAAAACACTCATCTCCGTGAGTTCCAGGCTAGCTTGGTCTATATAGTAAGATCTTGTCTCTCTCTCTCTCTCTCTCTCTCCCTCTCTCTCTCTCTCTCTCTCTCTCTCTCTCTCTCTCTCTCTTTCCCTGTCTCTCTCTCTGTCTCTGTCTCTGTCTCTGTCTCTCTCTCTCTCTCTCTCTCTCTCTCTCTCTCACACACACACACACACACACACACACACACCACACACACGACTAATGCCTGGTGCACCTGAGCCCAACACTCATAGAAGGTTACTGGAGAAGATTTGAGTACTCTATCACTGAGCTACACCACCAGCCTCTAAATAGCCTCTAAAAAGACACATTCTTGTGTGTGTGAGCATATGAAAATATGTCGTACATGAGTGTGTGTAAGAGAGAATGTGTGCATGTGGGCGAGAATGTGAGTGTATATACAGTTGTGCCAGTATTTGAATGTGGGTATATATAGGAAGCGTGAAAGTAAGTGTGTGCGTGAGATTGGATTGGACGTGCACACAATTGTGCCACTTAAAGAAGATTTATTTCTGTTCACAGTCTCAAGGGTTCCAATTCAACAGAGTCAGGAGGGTTCCGTGGAACAAAGCAGCCGAGGACGTGGATCAGACTGCTCGGGATTTATCCTTTCGGTGGCAATGTACCTGTGTGAAAGAGTGCCGGGGAATCTCACGGTCCATACTGAACTGACTTTCCAGCACACCTTCCTCTACTGCAGAGGCTGAGAGCTAAACTGCATTGCCCTCCGCTGAAGTGCTCATGCGCGTATATGATTGAAAGCTGAAGCACTTGGGGATGGGGCAGGGGAAAGCTGAGGAAGGCCACCCGCTTAGTGGAGGAAGCAAGCACAGTACTCGATTCCAACTCAGCTCTCCCCTCACACATCCTAATTCGACAGAGGCTACAGGTCTGGTCCACAGTGTGATTTATCTGAAAAGCATCCCGACTCTAAGCCCCCCTCCATACATCCTTTTCTCTTCCTCCTCAACCCACTTTTCTAATTTTTGAGTGTACAGTAGTGTTCACACTGTTAGGTAGCAGATGGCTAAAACCTTCATTTTACAAAATGGAAGCTTCCCACTAACAGGCTATCCTTCCCCAGCCCAGCCCTCGGAGCATGCTCTTTCCAGTCTTTGGAGGAACTGCCAGAGTTTGCAGTCTTGACCAAAATCACAAAGAAGATGCTTATTGTTATTGTGGGTTTGGCCCATTCTTTTAGCACTTAATCTTAACCCTTATCAAACACACACTTTGCAAGTATTATCTCCCATCCTGGGAGCTGGCTTTTCACCCTCCTGACAGTGCCCTTTGATACACTTCTGCCCTGTGGACCCCAGGGATCAAACTCAAATGAGGTCTGTCTTGGTGGCAGGTGTCTTTGCCCACTGAATCCTTTCACTGGCCTATCAGAATCTTATATTTAGGCCTTCCTTTGTGTTTCTCTCTTCATAATTTCTCAAAATTAAACATAAGGTTTTGTTTTGTTTTTTGTTTGTTTGTTTGGTTTTTCCAGACAGGGTTTCTCTGTATAGCCCCAGCTGTCCTGGAACTCACTCTGTAGACCAGGCTGACCTCAAACTCAGAAATCCGCCTGCCTCTGCCTCCCAAGTGCTGTGATTAAAGGCGTGCACCACCACCTCCTGGCTAAACATAAGTTTTAACATTGGTTGCCAGCATTTAGAAGTCTGAAGATTCCACACAGCAATCTGTACTTGCTGCTCCTCTTGAAAAGAATGCAAAGCCCTGGCTGGCATGGCCTCTGACTGAAGTGAAGTGCCCTGTGTCCAGAAGGCTGAGGAGCATCCCTTCTGACATTCCCCAGGCTCTATACACAGGCTCCTTGCTCATCTCTGTACTTTCTAGCTCAGCTGGTGACTGGATAGGAAAGCCTTGGTCTGGGCCCTCTGGCTCAGCTGGTGACTGGATTGGAAAGCCTTGGTCTGGGCCCTCTGGCCCAGCTGGTGACTGGATTGGAAAGCCTTGGTCTGGGCCCTCTGGCTCAGCAGGTGACTGGATAGGAAAGCCTTGGTCTGGGCCCTCTGCCACAGGTCTGAAGTATGTCTAAGTTAGGTTCTGATTCAGCTGAACTGAGGTTAGTTTGGAATGCTTCCTTCCTCCCAGCTTTAGGTGATGGCAATGTTGGTGCTCTGGGGAGCACAGTCTGGGATTGAGGATCAGTCTCCTTGTTCCTCAGTCCATTCTGCACAGGGTCATGCTCCACAGTCTAAAACACCACCATTACCAGTGAGTGACCAGGGCAGCTACTTTTCACTGTCTTGGTCTTGCTTTGGTTTTATATCACTTTGAAATGGATGTAAACCAGGATGGCCTTAGAACTATCGCTTCCTTCCCAAGCGCACTGAGTACTGGGACCACCAGGCACACACTGGGTTTAGCAGGATTGTGGGTTTTTTGGCTTCTTATCCAGTATCATGACTCCCATCCTTGTGCACAGTAGACGAATCAGATATAGTGCAAATGCTAAGCCCTGTTGAGGAAGAGGCCTTGAAAATAAAACTTTGACATTCCCATCCTCTCTGATGGCCACATCCCTGAGGTTAACCCACAGGAATTCAAAACTACTTAGAATCAGAGACTCTTTCCCACAGTCCAAGAGTCTGGGAGTCACTGTTTCAAGGTCGAACTGCTGCAAACCCTTGGATTTCTCAAACCTCTTGATTTTTTTTTTCCCACCCTTTAGAAGACAGTTTCTCACTATGCAGACTTGCCTGGTCTGGAATTTGATATATAGAATAGGAGACAAGGTTACTCTTGAACTCCCAGTGATCCACCTGCTTCTGCTTCCTTCCCAAGTGTTAAGATTAAAGCCACACACCACCACACTGAACCCTCTGCATTTTAAATTCAAGGGCGTACTCAGTCTCTGCTCCCTTCGTCCAGCCCAGTATCACCTCATCTTAACTTCTCCTGACTTCAAAGTGTGGTGTGCGTGCATGCGTCTAGGACACGGGGCTAATTAGGCCGGCGGATCCCTGAGCTTCAAAGCTCCTTGCTCTACCCCCGCAGGACTGGGATCACAGGCGAATGCCATCACATGCGGGGTTTTTTTTTTATGTGGATTCTAGGGGTTGAACTCTGGTCCTCATGCTTACGAGGTCAACACTTCGCCACCGGTTGTGTGTTCTGTGTTGTCGGGGAGGGCATGTTAAGTTTCTTTGTATTGTTTGAATGTTAGTATGTGTGTGCTGAAGTGAGTACTCAAACTGTCTTTTAAAGTGGTTTATAGAGGGTGTAAGAACAGCGAGCTTGGGCAGGGGAGATGGCTCAGAGGGGAAAGGCTCTTTCTGCCAAGCCAGAGGACCCTATGAACAATACATTAGACGAGAGACCTACTTCCACAAGTTGTCCTCTGACCTCCACATGCTTGCAGTAGCTCCCAGTGTCAGAGAAGAACCAACTCCTGAAATTTGTCCTGTGACTTCCATAGAAGCTGTTTTACAAACACACACACAAACACACACGATTCTTTTTTCTAAAATTCTATTTTTTTTTTTTTAAGAAAAACAAGAAGCCAGGTGGTGGTGGTATACACATTTATTCCTAGCACTCAGGAGGAAGAGGCAGGTGGATCTGAGTTTGAGGCCAGCCTGGTATACAGAGCAAGTTCCAGGACAGCCAGGGCTACACAGAGAAACCCTGTTTCATGAAGGAGGAAGGAAGGAAGGAAGGAAGGAAGGAAGGAGAGAGAAAACACCAAGGGCTAGTTTGGGAGGCGGGGCAGGCAGATCTTTGTTAGTTCAAAGCTAGTCTAGTCTACACAGTGAGTTTTAGGTCAGCTATATGGTGTGACTCTGTCTCAAATAAATTAATTAAACTTAAAAAGAAAAGCCATTTTGTGTGTCTCCCTCTCTCTTATCCATGTTGGGATCACCACTGGAAGCCAGCTTTGATTTTCCAACTTTTTCCAGGGCAATTCCTGAAGATGAAGCATTTAGCCAAGAGCTGAAGCCCAGGTGGCTCTGTGGTATAGTTGTACATCCTTGAATGCTGGCCTCAAGGTCTCCATCACTGTTAGGTCAGCCTCCTGCCTTGTCTCCTTGCCTAGCTCAGGAAGTCACTGTCTTCTCCATGCTGGGCTCACCTTCAACTGAAACCGCCTTTGTTTTTCCTGGCTTTTTGAGCTCTTGTTCATTCAAAAAGTACCTGTTACTTGATAATTGTCATTCCTGCTTCCCTGAGTGGTACAAGGGATCCAACTTGGCCTCACATGGTAGGCAAGTGCCGTATCACTGAACCCCTCAGCCTCAGTTAGATTCTTAGGATTACACTAAGTGTCAGAGGGATGGAATGGGGTATTTGAGAAACAAATGGCCTCTTTCCATGTCTTTTTGAAGCTGTAGTTCATCAATTTTCTTTTTTTTTAAAGAATTTTTTTAAAGATTTTATTTATTTTGCTGGGCGTTGGTGGCACACGCCTTTAATCCCAGCACTTGGGAGGCAGAGGCAGGTGGATTTCTGAGTTCGAGGCCAGCCTGGTCTACAGAGTGAGTTCCAGGACAGCTAGGGCTACACAGAGAAACTCTGTCTCTAACAAACCAAAAAAAAAAAAAAAATTTATTTATTTTATGTATATGAGTATACTGTAGCTGTCTTCAGTCACACCAGAAGAGGGCATCAGATCCCATTACAGATGGTTGTGAGCCACCATGTGGTTGCCGGGAATTGAACTCAGGACATCAGGAAGAAGAGTCAGTGCTCTTAAGCAGCTGAGCCATCTCTCCAGCCCCTCATCAATTTTCTTTGTTCCCTAGCTGAACTATGTACATCAGACCAATCATTTGAAAACTTAACTGAAAAAGATACTGAAAAATACCAACTACTAAAAGTTGTTCAAGAGGAAACAAACAAAAATACTTATTTGATACTGACACTGAATATAAATTAAAAATTCTAGCCACTAAACACTTCACCAAGCCAAGAGTGCATGAGCAACTCTCATAATCACAGAGCAACAAGAACCTTCTGCCGTGTCACAACTAAGAAACAAGACCTAGTCATTTCCAGCAGATCTGTCACCAAACTAGAAAGGACAGTGGGAAAGAAAGTGGTGGCTCTGCTTCACTCGTAAATTTTCCATAATTTGACAATTATGGAACAGCATTAATTATGCTTTCCGAGGGGCGGAGCCTGGATGCGGTGGTCCGGAAGCCATGAACTATTGTACTCCGGATGTGCTGACCTTGTGATTTCCCCCAATGTGGGAAACAGGAATACATAACTTGTGGCAGTGGGGCAGACTCCCTTGAGGCATGACAGACAGAAGGACCACCCGGTACTATTTATTCCAGGATGACGAGGATGCTGTTTTCCTGTCTTGAAGCACCAATGGGACTTTCACAGCTTCAGAGTAAAGAGGCAAGAACTGATCATCTCAGTAGATTCAAAGGAGAAAATCAGAAGGTATTCTATCAGGCTTTTGTGGATGCATCTAGTCTCTGTGTGGTCCCCTAGAAGTTGACCCTAACTAAGATGAGGCTCAAGCACAGACAGGTAAAATGGGTATGTGGTATGTTTGCCAGGGGAAGCACCCATCTTGAGGGATGAAGAAGTAAGACAGGAAAGAGAGCGCTGCCCAGAGGAGTGGGTTTCAGCCCCGGAAGGGATTTCTGAGACACTGCAAAATTCATACATGTTAGTTATCCTATTTGACTAGGGTGAGAGCTGAGGGTTAGACAATTCTAGTTCCCAAGAGACATGGGTGGCTTAGAATGGATCTTGGGGCTATCAACTCCTCAACACATTCAGCCTTTGCCACAGGGCAAATCTATAAGCTGATGTTTGAGGGGAGTCGGGAAAGCCACAGACCCATAGAAGATGATGCCAGCAATTTTTTTTTTTTAAGATAAGATCTCTCTAAGTAGTCCTGGCTATCCTGAAGCTCATTATGTATAGTAGGATGGCCTAGAACTCACAAGATCCTCTTGCCTCTGCTTCCCAAGTGCTGGGACTAAAAGTATGCACCACCACACCTGGCCAATGCTAGCATTTTCACAGATGCTTGACACCAGAAAGGTCTGAGGTGACAGGGGCCAGAGGGCATTTGCCACACCTCACACACCAGAAATAGGAAGAGTCCGTTCTCAAATGGACTCTTTAAAATGTGTATAGGATGCAGGTATGTGCTTGCCATGTGCACACATGGAGATCAGAGGTCACCTCTCAGGAGTTGGTGCCCTCCTTCCACTGGGAGAACTAGGTTGTCAGGTTCGCACAGCGAGTGTCTCTCCCGACTCATTCTCACAGAAGAAACATTAGCCTCTTTCTTGAAGAGACAGGGTTACCTTCTTGCTGTACTTTTATTCCTGATAAAGAGTAGTTAGTGAAAAGGAAGATGAGTGAAGAGCTGGAAAAGAAGCAACAAACAAGCTTGCCATCGTTTGTAGGCCTTGTGGTTGCCATGGAAAGATCAGAACTGCTAGGTCTATCAGATAGCTAGTGCTGTGTAAGAAGTAGTCCCAACATAAACAACTGCAAACATTTACTACACTTTCTGAAAGTGAGGGTTACGGGGTGGCAGGGTTGCCTAGGCTCCCAGGAGGCAGAAGGCAAGTTGTTCGGAAGGCAGAAGGCAGCCATCGTGTGCAGGTAGGAGGGCCTGCTTGCATTCCTGCTCCTGTGGCTCTTGCCTTCACATGGGTCTTCACATGGGCCTACGCACACACATTTTTATACCTTGTGGCAGTATGACAGTAGGTCTCCCCTGGAGAGACAGCTAAGAAAGTGAAGAGATAGGATGGAGTTGTGCTTTGGTGGTAGAACAGTGGACTGGCATGCCTGAGGCCCTATAGGTTTAATCGCCACCATTTAAACCGTGAAGAGAAATGGGAGCTGCAGTCTCGGTTCACAGTTTCCAAGGTCTCAGTCCGTGGTCACTCACTTGATTCTGCTTTTTCTCGAACTGTGACAAGGCAGGATGTCACAGAGTGTGTGCACAGATGTGAGGAAGATGCTGGGGCAAAGCCGCTCATGACACGGGACCAGAAAATAAAAGAGAAAGAGGCCATGGTTCAATATCTTTCAAGAACAACACTGTTCCCAGTGACCTAACTTCCTTCCTCCTTGAGAGGTCAAGAGTGAGCCTCTGTCTCCAAAATTCAAGCACAGGGAATATAGTTAGCTGTAGAGTGCTTGCCTAGCATGACTGAGGCACTGTGTCAAAAACCAAACATTTGGCTGGGCCATGGTGGCGCACGCCTTTAGTCCCAGCACTTGGGAGGCAGAGGCAGAGGCAGGCGGATTTCTGAGTTTGAGGCCAGCCTGGTCTACAGAGTGAGTTCCAGGACAGCCAGGGCTACACAGAGAAACCCTGTCTCGAAAAAACCAAACCGAACCAAACAAAACAAAAGAACAAAAAAAACCCAAATATTTGTTCTTTACGTAGGCTTTAAGAACCTCCCCTGCTTCAACCTCATAGTTTACTGTTATATGGTAATGCTCTGCCTGCCTCAACCGCCTGATCTCTGGGTGGAGGCGCACGTGCACGAGAAGGAGTGAACCCATGGTAAATAGGACTGCATGTTAAGCTATCCAGGAAGTGAAAAATGCAACAAAAAGTGCCAGGAAGCAGAGGCAAGGGGAATGTCTGTGGGTTCGAGGCCAGCCAGGGGTACAGGGTGTGACCATGTCTTAAAATAAAACAAAAAACAAAAAACAAAAATCTAGATGAAAATATTGAGATAGCTTTACATATTTTAACTGGGGAAAAGTCATTATAAGATTCATCACTGCTGGGTGTAGTATCTCATATCTGTAATGGCAGCACTGGGAGCCAGAGGCAGGGAGAGCTACATGAGTCTGAGGCCAGCTTGGCCTGCATAATAGAGCAGCCTTGTCTCAAAAGACCAAAAATAACAAAACCAAAAGAGATTCAGCATTGTCTATTCACGCACATTGACTGAAAGCTCTTGCATAGCCAAGGAAAGTGGAAAGTTACAGATTAGGAAAATTTTTGGTTTTCCAAGACAGAGTCTGTCTGTAAATCTTGGCTGTCCCAGAACTCCCTCTATAGACCAGGCTGGCCTCAAACTCACAGAAATCTACCTGCCTCTGTCTCAGGAGTGCTGGAATTAAAGGCATGCGCCACCACACCTGGCCCTATGTCAAATATTTTGTACACATGGAAGACGCCTGTGATCCTAGTACTTGGGATGTTGCGAGAGAAGAAACTTAAATTTAAGGCTTAACTTGGACTACACAGTGAGACCTTGTCTCAAAAAGCAAAAACAAATTCACAGTGAGAAGTATCTTTTGTCCATCAATCACTAAGTTCTTATTGATTAAAGACTGGGTTTTTTTTTTTGTTTGTTTGTTTGTTTTAGTTTTTTTGTTTTATTTTTGTTTTTGTTTCTTTTGAGACAGGGTTTCTCCTTGTAGCCCTGGCTGCCCTTGAACTCGCTGTGTGGACCAAGCTGCCTCCGTTTCCCAAGTGCTGGGAATAAAGGCATGCACCACCACTGCTACCCCACAACCCTACTACCCTACCACTCGACCCTGGCAAGTCCTTTTTCTCACATAAGAAACTGCGGAGGTGGGCTAGGGTCACCTCTTTAATCCCAGCACTTCAGAGATAGCGGCAGATCTCTGTGAATTCGAGGCCAAAGTGAGTTCAGGACAGCCCAGGCTATTAAACAGAGAAACCCTGTCTTGAAAAACAAAAACAACAACCACCACAAAACTTACAAACCAATTTTTATTCATTTACACATTAAAAATATTCCTCCAGATGTGGTGGCACGCACGTTTAATTCCAGCACTCAGGAAGCAGAGGCAGATGGATCTCTGGAAATTCAAGGCCAGCCTGATTTATATAATGAGTCCTGGGTCAGGCAGACATACACAAGGAGATTCTATCTAAACAAGGAACGTTTCTTGCTGTATCATGAGGCTGAAGTCCGATTGCTGCAAGTTAAAGGCCAGTCTGAGCTACATAATGAGTTCAGTGCCATGCTAAGCTGCAGCATAAAAATTTGTTTCAAGAGAACCCAAGAGCCAGGCAAGAAACCTGGAGGATGGGGTTGGAGAGCTGATTTTGCACTTAAGAGTATTTACTGGGGCTGGAGAGATAGCTCAGTGGTTAAGAGCACCGACTGCTCTTCCAGAGGTCCTGAGTTCAAGTCCCAGCAACCATATGGTGGCTCACAACCATCTGTAATGAAAGCTGATGCTCTCTTCTGGTGTGTCTGAAGACAGCAACAGTGCACTTACATACACAAATAAAGTCTTTAAAAAAAAAAAAAAAAGAGTATCCACTGCTCTTTCAGAGGACTTAAGTTCAATCACCACCACCCATATAAGGTGGGTTATGACCATATGTAACTCCAGTTCCAGGGGATCCCACCTCTTCTGGCTTCCCTGGGAATTAGGCATGCATGTGGTGGCATGGACATACATGAATTCATAACTTATTTACACACATAAATAATAAGTTAAATCTAAAATAAAATGTTTTTAAAAGACAGGGAAATCATGGAGACAGGAACAGGAGCAGAGCCATCCTCCTGGAGTCTGGTGGAAGCCTCTGCCAGCTGAGAAGGAAGAACAGGGGTGAAACAAACATTTGGAGTGGCGTTCACCAACTTGAGGTTAATTTTCTCTTTCTGTACAGATATTTTATAACAGCATAGCAATGACCCGGCCTAAGGTGACTGTACTTGACCTCAGTTTCTTAGGACTTTGTTCCCGTCCCCAGACATTGCCCTGAGAATCTCAAGCAAAACTGCTTATGCAATAAAGATAACCTGGCTTCCTGGATCCCTTTCACCTTTCCAGTTATAACCCTACCAACCCTATCAGTTGTCACAGGAACCATCCAGTGATAAGCCAGGAACTTCTAATCCCTCCAAAATCTTTTTATTCCCCAGTTCTGAAAACAGTGAATTGGACCTACCAGCTGTACAATTAACGATGAGTGCACAGGCCTCCTTCTTGGGTTTATTTCAAGCTCCCTTATTTTCTCTGCTGCTGTAATTGGGACTGTGGCAATTATCTCTTTCTTAGTGTTTGTTGTTCATCTACAGAAAGGCTACTGATTTGAGCGTTGATTTTACACCCTGTCACTTTGCTAAAATTGTTGATTGGTTCTAGAAGGTTTCTGGTGGAGCTTTTGGTCTCTCTGATGTGTACTAGCATATCATCTGCAAACACTTCTTTTCCCATTTGGATCCCTTCACTTCCCTTCTCCTGCCATATTGCTCTAGCTAATGCTTCCTGCACTATACTGAAAGGAGTGGGGACAGTGGGCAGCCAGGCCCCATCTCATTCCTGATTTCAGTAGTTGCCTCAAGTTTTCCTCCATGTAGGATGATGTTGACTGATCAGTCATGCATAACCTTTGCTGTGTCTCAGTATGTTCCCTCCAGTCCTACTGCCTCCAGGCCTTTGATCATGAAAGCACGTGGGAATTTCTCAGAGGCTTTTGCTGAATCTACTGAGATGGTCATGTGATTTTTGTCTTCAATTATGTCAATGTTATTTATTATGTTTATTGACATATATATTGAACTAAGTCTGCATTTCCCAGATAAAGCCAACTTGAAAATCATGAATGATATTCTTGTAATGAACGTATCTGTCTATATTCTGAATTCTAGTATATTATTAAAGATTTTTGCATCTTTCTTCATCGGGGATATTGGTCTATAATTTAGGTTTTTTGATGTGCATTTACTTGGTTTCGGCTTGTTGGCAAGCTGCCAAGGCATGGAATCAATTAATTATCCTACCCAGCTACAACACCTATAAACTTCAAGGACCAGCATGGCAAGATATTTGTAAGGGGACAGTAAGTGACACTCAAGTGTCGTTGACTTTGTCGTTGACAAAAATGTATCTAATTAGACTTAAGGTCGGTCAACAGGAGGAAAGTCATGAAACCTAGTACTAAAAACATAGCTACACTTCCTGGAGCTAGTGATGTCATGGATCTTATAAGATAATCTCCTCCCACCATTTTACCACACCAGCATAACTCCTTGCTATATGATAAATCTTATCCTAACACCACAGATAAATAGCTACTATCCCTCATAAAAGAAATCTTGTCTCAAAAAGAAAGAAAGGAAGGAAGGAAGGAAGGAAGGAAGAAAGAAAGGAAGAAAAGGAGAAAGAAAGAAAGAAAGAAAGAAAGAAAGAAAGAAAGAAAGAAAGAAAGAAAGAAAGAAAGAAAGGAAGGAAGAAAAAAAGAAAAAGAAATTTGACAAGTGTTGGAGAGGATGCAGGAGGCTGGGGGAGGAACCCTTATTAGTTGCTAGTTAGAGTGCAAATTAATATATCCATTATAGACATATGTTTAGAGATTGCTCAAAAATTAAAACTATAACTACCATATGATCTATACTACTCTTGGACACATACCCAAAGAACTCCATATTCTACCAAAAATATGTGTACAAGCATGTTTATTGCTGTTCTATTTACAATGCCAAAGAAATGGAACCAACCTAGATGTCCATCAACACATGAACAGATAACAAAAATGTGGCATGTATACAAAA
>NW_022196897.1:117745933-117747715 GCF_008632895.1 Mastomys coucha
TCCTTGTTTTTAAATGGATAAGTGAATTCAACTTTCTGAGTATTGAAGTAGCAATAAATAAATTATTATTAAGATAAATAGCAATTAAAATAATTCAGTTACTAAAAATAAACACAGATGTCATCTAATTACTGAAATAAATAAGTGTAGAAAAGCTATAATTGATAGTAAAAGTATAAAACCCCAAGCAAAGCTCCATGTCTTCAAAATGTTCACTCGAACTGCATAGAAGTTCTCTGAAGTCCATAGAACTTCGGGCATGGGGCAAATGTCTGAGTGGCTGCCTTAAACCAGTTGTGTAATGTTTTATTTGTGAATTAATTACAATAAAGTTATTTTATTTTAAAAATAAAATAAATGTGGATAACCTAAAGGAGTGTGTGTGTGTGTGTGTGTGTGTGTGTGTGTGTGTGTGTGTTACTGGGGATTAAACCTTGGGAGCTGAACAGTGTAGACCAGTTCTTTCTCAATGGGCTATATCTCCAGCCTTTAAAAATATTTTCAGTCTTCCTGCTGGAGAGATGGTTCAGTGGTTAAAGAGTGCTTGTTGAAGCCCAGCATGGCAGTTCCAGCACTTTTAGTTCCAGCCCTTGGGAGGCAGAGGCAGGCTAATCTCTGAGTTTGAGGCCAACCTGGTGTACAGGGCAAGTTCCAGGACAGCCATAGCTACACAGAGAATCCCTGTCCTGACAAACCAAAAGCAAAATCAAGCAAAACAAAACAAATAATCAAAAATGAGTGGAGGTAGATTTTGCTCAAATATTCAAGTTGGGCCCAGTGTGGCTGTCTCCTTCTCTTGTCTGCAGATAAAGATATAGAACTCTCTGCTCCTTCTCCAGCACCATGTCTGCCATGTTTCCTGCTGTGATGATAATGGACTAAGCCTCCAAACTGTAAGTCAGTCCTGGTTAAATGTTTGCCTTTAGAAAAGTTGCCTTGGTCATGGTGTCTCTTCACAGTGATAAAACCCTAAGACAGAGATGAATACACTTGTTTGAGGTATTTTGGACAATGTGCTGGCCATTATCTCAACTTACCACAAGATATAGTCATCAAAGAGGAGAGAGTCTCATTTGAGAAAATGCCTCCATAAGGTAAATTGTACAAAAGCCTATAGGGCATTTTCCTAGCTCATTGTGGGCAGTGCAGCCAGTGGGCTAGTGGTCCTGGCCTCCTTAAGAAACCAAGCTGAGCAAGCCATGAGGAGCAAGGCACTAAGCAACACCCTTCATGGCCTCTACTTCAGCTCTTACCTCTAGATTCCAGCCCTGCTTGAGTTCATGTTCTGACTTCCTTCAGTGATGGACCATGATGTGGAAGCATAAGCCCAATAAACCCTTGCCTCTCCAACTTGTGTTTTGGTCATGGTGTTTCATCATAGCAATAGAAACCCTAACTAAGACAGAAAGTTACATTCATATTGACAATGAATGAGGTTTCCAAGGGCCAAGGGAGCTGGAGCTGGAGGGCATCCAGCAGCTGGTGCAGGTCCAGCTTTGCAAGCACATGGGGTTTGAGAGACAGAAGAACAGCACAGAAGGACTTCACAGCAACAAACTACATTTTAGAACAGATAAGGGGGTAATTTATGGAGTGTGTACTTTGCCATGTTTAAACATTTTACAGTTCTAGAAATCTATCCTAGAGAGAGTATATAGCTTACTCCATCTTTCTTTTCAGACAAAGTTTCATTACATAGCCCTGGCTGGCTTGGAACTTCCTAGGTAAGCCAGGTTGGCCTAGAACTCACAGATCTGCCTGTCTTTTGGGATTCAAGGCCAG
>NW_022196897.1:117747725-117760836 GCF_008632895.1 Mastomys coucha
CCTGACCGTCCTGGAACTCACTTTGTAGACTAGGATGGCCTTGAACTCAGAAATTCACTGTCTCTGCCTCCTAAGTGCTGGGATTAAAGGCGTGTGACACCACTGCCTGGCCCTCAAAGTTGATTTTTGATGGATTATTTCAATGTCTTTTTCCCCCACTTTACTAATCAGCTATCGGAGTATGGACTATTGAGTAATGATTCCCTATTGTTCTGTATTAAGTTATTGAAACTTTTAATTTTTTCTTTTTTCTTTTTCTTTTTCTTTATTATTATTATTATTATTATTATTATTATTATTATTATTATTATTATTATTATTTTTGGTTTTTCAAGACAGGGTTTCTCTGTGTAGCCCTGGCTGTCCTGGAACTCACTCTGTAGACCAGGCTGGCCTCGAACTCAGAAATCCACCTGCTTCTGCCTCCCAAGTGCTGGGATTAAAGGTGTGCGCCACCACCACTTGGCTTTAATTTTTTCTTTGAATTTAAGAGTTCATTTGAATAACTCCTTCAACATTTCAATATATAAATTTTGGATTGCATGTATACTCATTCTTTTTAAAGAACATTTTATTTCTTTTTATGTATATGAGTGTTTTGTCTGCATGTATGTTTGTGTATACCATGCTCCAGAGGCCAGAAGGGATCCCTTGGCACTGAAGTTACAGGAGTTTGGAAACCACCATGTGGGTACTGGGACTTGAACACAGATTCTCTGGAAGAGGAGCCAGTGCTCTTAAATGCTGAGCCATCTCTCAAGCTGCAAGGTTACAGTTTAAAAAAAGGAGACAGTACATGGGATATTTGGGTACTCTTAGCTCAAAGTCATGAAGCACATGTGTAAAAAATAAAAGTGGTGGACAGAAATACCTCTGTGCATGCTCAGTTTGCACCATAGAGCTTTAAATGGAGATACCTGCCTTGCTCAGTCACTAACACAGGGAAAGGTGCTCTGAAGAGCTTGAGGTGCTTCCACACTTTCCATACTGGCTACATCACATCTTCCCACTCCCAGTCATCAGACATCAGCTTCCCCAGCTTCCCCAGCCCTTGCTTGTGTTTGTGTTTCTTTTCTTCTTTCTGTCTTCCTAATGGGCATGGAACCCCCGGTTGGTGGTATGGGCTTGTGCTCCCTGCATGGTTAGTCACATTAGCATTTGTGGTGGTTTGAATATGCTTGGCCCAGGGAGTGGCCAATTAGGAGGTGCCCTCTTGTCGGAGTAGGTGTGGCCTTGTTGGAGAAAGCAAGTCACTGTGGGCGTGGGCTTCAATGCACCTTGTCCTAGCTGCCTGGAAGCCAGTCTTCTCCTAGCTGCCTTCAGATGAAGATGTAGAACTCTCAGCTCCTCCAGCACCATGCCTGCCTGGATGTTGCCATGTTCCTTCCTTGAGGATAATGGACTGAACCTCTGAACCTGTAAGCCAGCCCCAATTAAATGCTGTCCTTATAAGTGTTGTTGTTCATAGCAGTAAAGCCCCAACTAAGACAGCATTGTTTCATGTTTCATGTGCTTATTGCCCATTCCTGTATCTTCTCTGGGCACTTAAAGGTCTTCTGGACAAGACAGGCTTCTAAGAGGCCACTGTCTCAGTTAAGGTTTTTATTACTGTGAAGAAATACCATGACCATAGCAACTCTTGTAAAGAAAAACATATCATTAGGGCTGGCTTACAGATTGAGTGGTTTAGTCCATCATCATGGTGGAAAACATGGCCATGTGCAGACAGACATGGTGCTGGAGAAGGAGTTGGGTGTAGAAAGAATCCCTTGTGTATTGTATGGATGCATCACCTGTCAATTAAAAGCCTACGGCATATAGCTTAGGCAGGAAATAGAAGGTGGAACAGTAGGGAGGCTAAAAAAAATTCTGGGATTAAGTGATAGGCAGGAGATCCGCCTGGGAAGATGTGAGGAAATGGATTCATGGTACTTGAACATAGGTAACCAACCACGTGGCAAAATATAGATTAAAATAAGTGGGTTATCTTAAATTATGATTCCTGTCAGAGAAGAGCCTAGCTATATGGCGAAGGTATTTGTAAATATATTTTGAGTCTGAGTCTTATTTCTGGGAGCACAGGGATGGGAGAAGAGCCCAGGCTTAACTTTTACAGCTGAGAGTTGTACAGCTTGACTCTCAGGAAGCAGAAGCGACTGTGTGCTACGTTGCGTATAGTTTGAGCATGTGACCTCACCCATCTCTACAGTGATACACTTCCTCCACCAAGGCCATGCCTTCTAATAATGACTCTCCCTGTGGCCAAGCATTCAAACACATGAGTCTATAGAGGCCATACCTATTCAACTGCCTCAGCCACACTGTGACTTTGTGAGTAACTTAATCAGCGAATTACACTAATGAGGATCATATCAAGGGTGTTGGGAAAACAGGCCTTGTTGGGTGGTATATCCCTTTGATCCCAGCACTTGGGAGGCAGAGGCAAGTAGAGGCTGGTTAGCCTATTCTGCATAGTGAGTTTCAGGCTATCCAGGGTTACAAAAATTTGGAAAGGAAATAACACAAAAATAGATGAGGGGGAGGGATGGGGAAAGATTATGTAAACGGATTGGAAACAGTGCTGGATCCATAAAATTAAGAAGGGCAAACAACTGTCATTTGCATGGAAGGCATAGAAGGCAGGAAAGAGAAAGGCAGGATAAAACTAGAGCTTAAACATTTCCAAAGCAGGCGAAGAATTTTTAAGATGAACACGAGAGGCAGAAGTGTGAACTTTACAAAGGCTGAAAAGATAAAAACTGAAAGTAAACCTGGGTGATAAAAAGGTAGTCAGGGGGGAGGTTTAAAAAGGGGAGATTTTAAAAAATCCACTAGCAGCAGCCAGGGAGAGATGAAAGAAGGTTTTTAGGCCAGGGCAGGCTTCTAACAAGTCCTAAAATAGGCAGGGAAACCACAGGTGCTGGCCTATGTAACTCCCTAGCTGTATCTCACACTCAGTGAGCAGGACACACTTCTACTTTTGGACGCCTGGGCAGAGTTTTCTAGAACACTGCATCTAGGAAAGGGCCCCTGGAAGCTACAGCCGCACTTCTCGTGTTTGATGGGACTGCAGAACCTCCGGTCCCACCCTGGTCTCAAGCCAGTATCTGCCTTCTAACAAGATCAACACCTGAGTTTATTCATGGAGAGGAGCAACTTTAGTGGGCGTGGTACGTGGCCTAGAATCAGCTGGATTGGTTGCTCCCAGCATCACGAGCTGAGGCCTACTTTCACCACACTGAGCCCCTCCCATCCATGGCCGCCACAGTTCACGTACCTCACAGATGCAGAGGAAAAAAGACAGTTTTTCAGGTCAGTGCAATGTTGCTTCAGGTATTCTTCAGAAGCACGAAGGAACTTCATGGCCACCAGGCAGAACCCCTTCTGCTCAAAGCATTTGGTGATCGGGCCCACCAAGGCTCACTGCATGCCTATCTGGCTTCACGATAAGGAAGATGTGCTAAAGGTTGCCCATGGTCTGAAAGCCCACAGGTCAGCCGGCTCTGAGATGGACAATGAGAACGGAGAAATGAGAATTCATTTGTTTGTTTTTCGAGACAGGGTCTCTCTATGTAGCCCTGGCTGTCCTGGAACTCTCTTTGTAAACTAGCCTGGCCTTGAACTCACAGAGATCCACCTGCCTCTGCCCACCAAGTGCTGTGATTAAAGGTATACTCCACCCCTGCCCAGAAAGAATTCTTAAAAATATATAAATTAGGGCATGAGAGATGGCTTAACAGTTAGGAGTGCTCGCTACTCTTCCAGCATATTGGATTTACTCCACAGTGCCCACATCAGTTGGTTCCCAGCCACCTGTGACTCCAGTTCCAGAGGGTCTCATGTTCTCTTCTGGCCTCCTCAGATACCTTCATGCACACGGGACACATAGACTCATCCAGGATCCTGCTGTGTTCCCCTCTCCAACAAAATCAACCAATCAACCAATCAAACATCTACCTACCATCTATCCACCTGCCTACCTATCATCTATCATATCCTACTAGTTATAAATCGATTCCTTATCTGACCCATTTTTTCTTTTCTATATGTTAATTAGCCTTTTTATTTTATTTTTATTAATTTTTTTCTTTTTCCTTTTTTTTTTAAATCATAGATCCTTTACTGTTCCTGTCTCTGTGAGTAGCTAAGATCAAGGAGAGAAGAAGCAGAACCGGTTGGCTCCAAGAAGGTCATTTCCACAATATTCCATTTATACACAGAACAGAAAAGCTCAGAGTCACTATTGCAATTAGATGTTGACAGCACAGGATGGAGAAGGGCTGAGCAGGGGTGTTGTTAAACCCCCCCCACCACACACAAACTGGGTGGCTGAGGGGAGTTTGTTCTGCTTCAGCCTAAGAAGAACAGGAAGATCAAAAGCAGTTTGGGAAGGCCAGAACCTTCAGAGATGGCGGGGCGGGAGGCGGTCAGGGTGTGGGAGTGACATTTTGCAACTAGGGTAGAGGGATTGTCTGGCCCCTGCTAAGATTCCACCAGCCTGGAGGAAGTGGGCAACTTGCAACACCAAAGAGGAAGACTGGAGTGCTAAATGCTCCAGGCCAGAGCAGGTAGTTCACAAAGGCTTGCCCTTCAGGGAGATGACAGTACATCCCCTAACTTTTCTGCCAGCGTGCAGTGGTCCTTGGCCTCTTCCTAGAAGTTTGCTCATAATTTATCCTTGAACCTTGCTTCTTGCTGATAGAATCCTTGGAGCTGGCATAGCATAGATCATTTTGTTCTTAAAGGCATACTCTAAGGTCCCAGAAGATGAGCAGCTGGCCCTCCTTGCTGTCCTTGGGCTAAGTGGCATTGTAGAGAATAATGGCTGTCCTGATAGGACAGAATCTTGTTTTGTTTTGTTGTTTTTGACAGTATTTTTTTTTTAAGTTTTATTGCATTATGATGAGAAAAGTTACATGATTTCAATTTATCTGAATTTGTTAACATTTAAAAACATATTTTAAATAAATAGAATTAAATCACATTCTTGTTTCCCTTTTGTATCCCCACTCCTCCCAGAGACCCCCCTTCAATACCTACAATACCTTGTCATATTCCTTAAAATGTATAAAATATTATAACAATAAAAATATGTATTATAAAAATTGTTTGATATAAAACAACAATCAATTTAACAGTCTTATGTAGATGCTCGGAGAGACAGAGTCTTACAAGTCCTAGCTGGCCTAGAATTTTCTGTGTAGATGTGTATCAGGTTGGCCTTGAATTTACAGAGGTCCAACTGCTTCTGCCTCTCTACTTCTGGGATTAAAGGCTTATGCCACCATGTCTAATTAAAGTTTTTTTTAAACAATAAATAAGATATATATTAAAAAGTGAGAGCCAGGCATGCCAGCACATGCCTTTAATCCCAGCACTCAGGAATCAGAGGGAGGCTGATCAGTGAGGTCAAAGCCAGCCTAGTCTCTACAATGAGACCCTGCCTGAATTTTTAAGAATGTCGGCAATGGCAATTCCATATATGCATATATCGTATGATGATGATACCCACTACCCCACGAGTTCCGTCTCCTTCCTATTCCACTTTCTTCTTCCCAGCTGGTCTTCCTCTTACTTTCCTTTTGCAGCTCATTGTTTTTAATTAGGATTGCTTTCATGATCCTGGGTAGGGGCTATTTACAAGAGCGATTTACCAGTCAGCACTGGGGAAGCTGACTCCCTCTCTTCCAACAACCACAGAGAAGGGTGAGGCATCATGAGCCCTGCCCTCATCCATGATGGGATGCCATGCATGTCTTGTACACAGAGTCATAGCTGCTGTATGTTCACAATTACAGAAGTTTCATAGCCCTCCTGGTTCTGTGGCTCTTTCCGCCCCTTACCTATGCTCCCTGAACCTTGTAGAGGGTGGTACAGAAGTTATGTTTAGAGATGAACACTCAACAGCTGCTTATTTCTCAGCACTTTGACCAGTTATGAGTCTCTCTACTAACTATATTGTTCATTGTAAAAAAAAAAAAAAAAAAGCTTTCTGACAGAGGCTGAGCACTGCACTGGTCAATGGACGTTAAATATTTAGTGGCTGGAGAGATGATTGCTTATCCAGAGGACTCACGTTTAGGTCTTAGCACCTACGTGGTATTTCATGACTGCTTACAATTCCAGGTCTAGGGAATCTGATGCCCTCTTCTAGCCTCTGTGGATGCCTGGCACGTGCATGGTACACAGACACACATGGAAGCCAAACACCCACACACATCAAGTTTTTAAAGCATAATCATAAATATTTAAGTTAAATTTTATTTTTAGTGTGTGTGCATAAGTAGGCAAGTGTGTGAATGATGTGCATATGAATGGCTGTAAAAATATCAAATATGAATCTTTTTTATCAGATACTATAAAAATTGTGTTTAGGACAAGAAATTAAAATCCTTTTATCTCACCCACCTTGTAAAAGGTTTATGCAAATGTTTGCATCCCCTTTGCCAGTAATACCTTTGTTTACACTAATGCCCACTGCTCTGTTCCAGGAATTTGATGTCCTGGAGTAGCAGCCACACTTTTCCCTTCTTTCATTCCCAACCACCAATTCTTTTCTGACTGACCAATGACTGAGATTGTGAGGTCAGACCCCAGTCAGTGGGGAAGAGACACAGCCACCACCTGAGTTAGAATAAAAGCCAGATGCACATCTTGTTCACTCTTCTGAGTGAACCCCTCTTGATTCAAAGTAACGTTTGCCTGTCCAGACACTTCAGTTAGAATGCTGGTCTCATTCTTTGTACTCCCCAACTTCTTTCTCATAGCGCCCAATCCACAGTGTGCATGTGGATGCCAAAGGACAACTCTACAGAGTCGATTCTACCCTTCCATCTCTTCAGAGCTTCCAGGGATGCAACTCAGGTCATTAGGCTTCTACAACAAGTACCTTTCTCACTGAGCCATCTCACCAGCTCTAAAAATAACTATTTAGAATGTAGCTTTGCCTGTTGGGGATTTGATTTGGGCTTACATGGGAATTCGCACATCCGCTGCGGGTCCCTGCCAACATTTGATTTTTTTGACTGGTTAATAAAGAGCCAGTGGCCAATGGCTGGGCAGGGGAACAGAGGCGGGACTTTGAGGGTTCCTGGAGAGGAAACACAGGAGAGGGAGAAGGAGAATCTCCAGGGCAGAAGGAAGGAGAGGATACAAACATGAGAGCTGCGGAAGACAGAGAACCAACCATGTAAGAACCAGGGAAATGCAGTCCCAGGAGCCACTCCCCCATTTGGGTCTGGGGTAGCAGAGATTAAGTATAGATTTTAGAAAGTATTAATTCAGAGATATCAGAGGGGAGAGTGTATTAGCCATGTGGAGGTTCAGGAGTGGCCCAGCCATTGAGCTAACTAAGGCATATTTAAATATAAAGCCGTGTGTGTGTGTGTGTGTGTGTGTGTGTGTGTGTGTGTGTGTGTGTGTTTCCTTCCGAGATCCAGAGCATCTGGGGCACACAGCCTAAAGCATGTGACTACATGATGGGAGCTCAGAGAGGTTTAAAGACTTAACATTTCAGATGCCTGTTCCAGCAAACAGCAGTAGCAGATCTCCTTTAAGGCCTCTGACCTCCCCAGCCACAGGCTTTTGACTAGGCTTACAGACAAGATAGCCCTCCCTTCAAGCTGGCCCCAAATCCAGCCAGAAAGTAGATGATTACCCTCTCTTGTCCTTTTCATTTCTGTTGCTGTAGTCAAATATTCTGACAACTGAAGGGAGGAAGGAGTTTAGTTTGCTTATAATTCCAGGTAATAATTTGTCACCGAGGGAGGTCAAGGCTAAAGCAGCTCATCGCACCCAATTAATCACTGGACTGCTTGCTTCCTTTGCGGCTTCTCAGCTTTCTTCACTCTTACCCAGTTCAGGACACCCCCCCCCCCCCATGACATGGTTGTCACCCGATGAGGGTAGGCTTTCCCATCACAATTAACAACAACAACCCCTCTCAGACACACCCATAAGCCAACCTGACTTATATAAAAATACCCCCTTCTCAATCTTTAGGTTGTATGAGGTTGACAAGAGAAAGTAACCGGTCCAGAGAGATGGATGGGTGGTTAAGAGCACCTGCTGCTCTTGCAGAGGACCCATTTTGGCTCTCAGTGTCTAGATGGCAGCTCACGACTATCCTTAACTCTAGTTTCAGGTGATCCAATACCCTCTTCTTGCCCTAACAGGCAGGTGTGTGGCACAGGTACATGCAATTAAATTAAAAAAAACAAACAAACAAACAACCTGATCTCCTAAGCAACCCTACCATTATTGTGCCAGTGGGTA
Organism: Mastomys coucha; assembly: GCF_008632895.1. Lineage (NCBI taxonomy): Eukaryota > Metazoa > Chordata > Mammalia > Rodentia > Muridae > Mastomys > Mastomys coucha. Next base: position 117,756,000 of record NW_022196897.1, read on the forward strand.
TGTCTTGCTTCCCGGGTCAGTATGAAAGCATAGCATGTAGGGTCTACAACTGAGGAGGACCACGGATGCCTTTATTCTTAATGCCCAGCATCTTCTGGCATTAAGAATACCAGCCCATGGGCTGGTGAGATGGCTCAGAGGTTAAGAGCACTGACTGCTCTACCGAAGATCCTGAGTTCAAATCCCAGCAACCACATGGTGGCTCACAACCATCCGTAATGAGATCTGACACCCTCTTCTGGAGTGTCTGAAGACAGCTACAGTGTACTTTTTTTGAGACAGGGTTTCTCTGTGTAGCCCTGGCTGCCTGGAACTCACTTTGTAGACCAGACTGACCTTGAATTCAGAAATCCAGCCCTTTTTCTTATTTGTTTGTTTGTTGTTTTGTTTTGGAAACGGTCTTACCATTTAGTTTTGTCTGTCCTACAACTCACTATGTACACCAGACTGGCCTCCAACTCATAGAGACCCACCTGCTTCTACCTCCTGAGTGCTGGGACTAAAAGCATGCACCATCACATTGGACTCTTAAAACAATTTTTTTTGCTCTTAAGCTCTTGCTCTTACTCTTACCCCTTGCTCCCTCTCTCCACCTCTCTTTCCCCTCTCTCCACATGGCTATGGCCAGCCTATTTTCTCTCTTTCTTTCTTTCTTTTTTTTTTTTTTTTTGGTTTTTTGATACAGGGTGCCTCCCTGGAACTCACTCTGTAGACCAGGCTGGCCTTGAACTCAGAAATCCGCCTGCCTGCCTCTGCCTTCCAAGTGATGGAAATCAAACTCAAGTCCTCTGAAAGAGCAGCGAGTACTGCTGACTCATCATCTCTTTAGGCCCCTAATTCCTTTCTTATTGGAACAATAGTCTATGTAGTTCTTAGGCCTGTGGAACTACTATCTTGCGGGTATAATGTATAACATAGAAAAGTTTAGCACTTGGGGTTAGGAAAAAACAATGAAAGCAGAGCTTAACGGGCCATTCTCATAGGAGTGTGGACAGTGGAAGCTCAGATTATGAGATTTCAGGGGAGAGCAGGGACTTTTATCAAGAATTAGCCTGGGGCCACTTATGTGCCACACGCGTCCTGAGAACTTGATTCAACTCAAAGTTGAACTTAAAGATAATGATTCATTTGGCAGACGGAGAAATTTCAGGACAAGAGAACATGCTGTCTGGTGCTGAGAAAGTAGCTGCAGTTGTTGAAGAGACCAGCATCGATGAAGAACATCACTGGGACAATACCAGGACTCTGGAGGGCAAAACCATATCCAACTAGGGCTGCCCTTGTAAAGATCCAAATTCGCTTAAAGGAAAGGCACCCACCCTGAAGGCATTTTAAAGTTCGGATCCCCTTTGCCTTTTCTCTCATTTAAAATAAAGCATCACTAGCTCCAGCCATTGCATCCGCCATTCAAACAAAGGGAAGGAAGAAGGAAAGACTTTACAAAAGAAGGAGGGATGGCACCTATGTGAGGAGGTAAAGCATCTCAAAAATCACCTGAAGGCAGCAGCTTCTCTCTCGCTGGGCAGATGCATCCTTGGCTACACCTAAGACAGCACAACACCCCGTTTAATATGATCTCCAATAACACTACGATGCTGTCAGCAAGGGAAAGCCTCTTCTACACCTGCAAACCTCTGTCCCCTCTAACAACCTCAATACTTTCACTGGTGGCTGCATCCAAAGCAAACTTCTAAGTGTCACTCTCCAAAATAGATTCAAGTCTATTCTTTTTTTTTTTTTTTTTTTTTTTTTTTTTTTTTTTTTTGTCTTTTAAGACAGGGTTTCTCTGTGTAGCCCTGGCTGTCCTGGCACTCACTCTGTAGACTAGGCTGGCCTTGAACTCAAAAATCTACCTGCCTCACCTCCTAAGTGCTGGGATTAAAGGCGTGTGTCACCAGTGCCCAGCTTCAAGTCTATTTTGTTTTGAGAAGTCCTAACTTCTAGAACCTTAAAAAATGACTGTACTTAGAGGCAAAGATTTCAAAGAGGCAACCAGGAAGGAAGGAGCCTAATACAATAGGACTGCTGAGCTTATAACAAGGACATTTTAGGAGACACATATAGTGGAGATCCAATGAAAACACACACACACACACACACACACAGAGAGAGAGAGAGAGAGAGAGAGAGAGAGAGAGAGAGAGAGAGAGAGAGAGAGAGAGATCAAGCAGTCATCTATGTGCCAAAGAGAGCAGCCTCGGGAGAAACGAGCCTTGTGGATTCCTTGGGCTCAGACTTCTAGCCCCCAGCCAGAGAGGGGAGTTGTTTTAGACACTCTATGTGCACTCATCCTGATTCAGAAAACAAGCCACATTTCATTACTACACCTACAAATCTCTGAACAACAGATTTAACAGACGGTGTCCACTGCTTGGAGATTCATTGTTCCTGTAAATTGGAAGGTTACAGAATTCCTATTTCGACATGGAAACTGGATCAACAGAGTTATTGCTTCAAGATAAGTCTAGCATTGGAAGGGAAATTGGCCATCAATAAATATTAACCTTAATGATGGTCACAGGAGTTAAATTTTCATCTCAAAAAAGTCTAGTCACTTCTGCCTCCTTCCCTTCCCAACTGACCTGCCTCTCACGGAAACAATTCTTAAGCTCTTTATAGACTTGGGCAAGACTGCACAAATCACCCAGGTCATTAGACCTGGATATAGATGCTAAGGCTAAGGGCTGAACTATAGCAACACATGCAATTACCTGCTGTTTATTGCTAAAGGATCATAAATCTCTAAGCTATTGTACTGTTTCCATCAAAACGTCAAAGCTGTGAAGAGAAGTTGGGAAAGCCAGTTGGCTTCTATCCGTGGAAGGCAGCTGGTATTCCATCAAGAAAATTAGCTAGTTCTTATAGTTGGCAGCAAAGAGAGAGTGGCAGGCTTAAATGAGCCAGGCTGCAAGTGCGGAGGGGAAAAAGGGAAGGGTTTGGTGAAGAGGCTCCATTAGGATGAAGGAACACCAATAGGATGTGCTATGTTCACTGTGGCAGCCACAACGATGGCCCGGACCACACGGCTTCGTCAACAGTAATGAACTTTCCTCAGCATTCGGGGAGTTCGAAGGTTCCAGTGTCAGCAGGATTGGTGTCCTGGGAGGTGGCTCTCTTCAGTTTGTAGATGGCCATTGTCTTGCTATGTCCTCACATGGTCTTTCTCTGTGTGCCCGAATCTGTGGTGTCTCTGTGTGTTCCGAATACCCTCTCTGTATAAGAACTCCAGTCAGACTGCTGTAAGACGGCATCTTAAGACATTCGTTTTAATGTATTGTTCTTGCAGTTCCAATACAGTAGTAATTTGGTTAGGGATCCTGGGGGAATTTTGAGGGATAAGAACTCAATCCATAGGGCTATCTATCTAGTACATTCCTCCTTCAGCTGCTGGAACGATTGATTGTGGGTGACTCTGCTGTCCATATCCTCAATGTTCTTGGCCAGCCGGGGCTGTCTTGCTTGGAAGATTATCCACCCTCTAGTAGCTCACAAACAATGCTGCCTGGTAAGGTGATCTTGTCTCCAGATGAGCCAGACACTCGGATGTTCTCCAAGCTCCGGAGCACACTGTGGGACTGGACTAAGAACAGCTGCTAGATGAAAAGCAGGTCTTTGTTCAGCTCCTTCCTCCGCCACCTCCAGCTTCACCTCTCTCCCCTTTGCCTCTTCTTTATTGAGGTAGTAGCTCAATAAATCAAACTGTGCACACCTACATCCTATCTCAGCTTACGTGTCTTTGCCTGGCCTGGTAGTATAGGCCTGTAATCCCAGTACTTGGAAAGCTAAGACAGAAGGATCATGAGTTCAAGGCCTACCTGGAATGCAAAGAGATTTCAGACTGAGCAACTTACTTAGAATGAAAACATCACTTAAAGGTTTTTTTTTTTTTTTTGGTTAGCTTATTTATTTTACGTGTGTAACTGTTTTTCTTGCATGAACATCTGTGTATCATGTGTGTGCTTGGTGCCCTTAGAAGTGTTGGCTCCTCTGGAATTGGAGGTATGGACAGTTGTACACCACAAAGTCGGGGCTGGAAATCAAACCTGAAGCTTCAGCAAGAACAAACACTCATGGCAGCTTAGCCACCTCTCCAGCTCCCTTTAGAGATTAAAAGCGTGTTATTTATTGTTATTTATGAGTATGTATATATGTGCCAGTTAGGTAGGTACATGTGGAGTCCAGAGGCAGAGGCTCTGGAAAAAGATGCAGATACTGGGAACCAAACCCGGGTTCTCTAGCTGCCTGCCTCTGCCTCCTGAGTACTGGGATTAAAGGTCACACTATGCTCAGTTGCAACAAGCACTCTAGTTCCACAGAACCATCTCTCCAGCTCCAACAATGAAGAAAAAAAAAATTAAAGGCTGGGGATATAGCCCATCGAAAAAGCACTTGTCTAATTTAAGACAAGATTTAATCCCTCAGTAAAGCACACATACATACACACACACACAGAGAGACTCCTTTAAGATTATTCAAATTTATTTTATTTTTAAAATAAAATAACTTTATTGTAATTAGTTCACAGATAAAACATTACACAACTGGTTTAAGGTAGCCACTCAGACATTTGCCCCACGTCCTAAGTTCTATCAATCTAGGTGAACTTCTATGCTGTTTGAATGGGTATTCTGAAGATGTGGAGTTTTGCTTGGGGTTTTATGCTTGGGGTTTTACTATCAGTTATAGCTTTTATACACTTATTTATTTCAGTAATTAGATGACATCTGTGCTTATTTTAACAACTGGATTATTTTAATTGCTATTTATCTTAATAATTTATTTATTGCTACTTCAATACTCAGAAAGTTGAATTCACTTATCCATTTAAAAACAAGGA
>NW_022196897.1:117761555-117765697 GCF_008632895.1 Mastomys coucha
TTTTGTATACATGCCACATTTTTGTTATCTGTTCATGTGTTGATGGACATCTAGGTTGGTTCCATTTCCTTGCCATTGTAAATAGAACAGCAATAAACATGCTTTTACACATATTTTTTGGTAGAATATGGAGTTCTTTGGGTATGTGTCCAAGAATAGTATGGCTGGATCATATGGCAGTTCTAGTTTCAATTTTGAGGATTCTCTAAATAGATTTTTGTAATGGATATATTAAATATCCATTTAATATATGGATGCTTATGAGTAATATTTGTATATTAGTTGCGGTAATCAATCAGCAACTAATAAGATTTCCTTTTTTCCCACATCCTCTCCAACATTTGTCAAATTTGTTTTTCTTTCTTTCTTTTATTTTTTTAGACAAGACTTCTTTTATGAGGGGTGGTAGCTATTTATCTGTGGTGTTAGGATAAGATTTAGGATATAGCAGGAAGTTATACTGGTGTGGTAAAATGGTGGTAGGAGATTATCTTATAAGATCCATGACATAACTAGTATCAGGAAGGGTGTCTGGGTTTCTACTATTAGGTTTCATGACTTTCCTCCTGTTGACCGACCTTAAGTCTAATTAGATACATTTTTGTTACCAACGACACTTGAGTGTCACTTACTGTCCCCATACAAGTATCTTGCCATGCTGGTCCTTGTAGTTTATAAGTGTTGTAGCTGAGTAGGATTATTAACTGATTCCATGCCTAGGCAGCTTGGAAACAGGGAAACCAAGAAAATGCGCATCAAAAAACCTAAGCTATAGACCAACATCCCTGATGAAGAAAGATTCAAAAAGCCTTAATAATATACTAGTACACTACATATAGACACATTACTTGAAGACCATTCACCATTATCAAGTTGGTTTTATCTTGGAAATACAAGGTTAGTTCAATATGTATAACACTTATACATGATAGATCCAGTCAACATCTTCCTAAATGAAAACTTAAGGCAACCACTGAAATCAGGAATGAGACGGGGCCTGGCCGCCCACTGTCCCCACTCCTTTCAGTATAGTGCAGGAAGCATTAGCTAGAGCAATATGGCAGGAGAAGGGAAGTGAAAGGATCCAAACAGGAAAAGAAGTGTTTGCAGATGATATGCTAGTACACATCAGAGAGACCAAAAGCTCCACCAGAAAACTTCTAGAACTAATCAGCACTTTTAGCAAAGCGACAGGGCGTAAAATCAACGCTCAAATCAGTAGTCTTTCTGTAGATGAACAACAACCACCGAGATCCAGAGATGATTGTCACACTCCCAACTATAATAGAACCAAAGAAAATGAAACCGCTTGAGATAACACCTACAAAAGAAGGTGAAAGACACCTACAATGAAAAATTGAAATATCTGAAGAAAGAAATGGGGAAAGACTCTAGAAAATGGAAAGACATCCCACGTTCATAGATCATTAGAATTCATATTACAAAAAATGTCCATCATACCAAAGGTAGTTTACATATTCAGTGCAATCCCAATCAAAATATTCACAGTATTCTTCATAGAAATAGGAAAAAAGATGTCCGTAAATTCATATAGTAACTGAAAAACCCCTGGATAGCCAAGGAAATCCTGAGGATTAGTCCTTCACTCCCTGGTGACTAAGCATTCCAATATTTGACCCTCTGGGGGGTCCTCTTATTCCAATCACCACAGAAGTTATGCCAACTGGGCTGACGGTGCTGTCCAGAACTGCTAACAAAAATCTTAGTGTCAAGCATAAGCAACCTTGCTGAGTCATTGGTCAAGGAGGTCCAAGTAACTCCCAAGACAATATATAGAGCATGGTCATTGCCCTTTGTTTCCTCTCAGAAGTTGAAGGTAAGCCTCCATTGTGAAGACTTAGGGCACAAGGCTGATTATTGGAGCCAAGTCTAACCTGCAAGTCTCACTGAATGGTCCTCACTGAACAGCTTCTACCTGTGTTCTTACTCTTTAAGACTGCTTTGGCTATTCGTGATCTTGTATGGTTCCACTTGAACTACTGTATTCTTTTTTCAATCTGTGGACTATGACATTGGAATTTTGATAATATAGCCATTAATTTTGGTAATATGGTCATTTCCAAATGTTAATTCTTCAAATTCAGGAACATGGGAGGTCTTTCTAACATATAGTGTGCTTATGACTTCTTATTCAGTGTTTCAAGTTTTCACTTGTGTTAGAGCTTCTGTTAGTCAGGGTTCTCCAGAGTCACAGAACTTATGGAATGAATCTCTCTGTCTCTTTCCATACATGTATATATGTGTGTATGTGTGTGTGTGTGTGTATGTGTGTGTGTGTGTGTATGTATTCAAAATTTATCTACAGATTTAATGAAACAACCATCAAAATTCCAATGTCATATTTCACAGGTCTAAATTAGTGTAATGTCTTACAGACTGCAGTCCAGCTAATACCACAATGGTTATCTGTGAACACAAAGTCCAAGAATCTAGTAGTTGCTCAGTCCCACAAGGGTAGCTCTCTCATCTCAATCTTCTATAAATGCTGGCATCCTGAAGATGTAGGCTCCAATATCAACAAAGGAATGGATGGGCTAGCAAGGGGAGGGGAGGCTGGCAAAACCCAGCTTCCTTCTTCCATGTTCTTATACAGGATTCCAGCAAAAGATGTGGCCCAGATTAAAGGCATACCTTCCCACCTCAAGACCTAGAACCGGACCAAAGGCACGTGTCTCTCTGCCTCAAGATTTGGGTCACGATTGGATGTGTTGTCCTACCTCCAAGGTCTGTATTAGAAGTGCATTCACCCACTTCAAACCAAGAAGAAAATCTTTCCCAGGTATGTCCTCCATTCTGGATTGTTGTTCATTCCAGATATAATCAGCCATCAGAGAGGTCTCTTTTTTTTTTTTTTTTTTTTTTTTTTTTTTTTTTTTTTTTGGTTTTTCGAGACAGGGTTTCTCTGTGCAGCCCTGGCTGTCCTGGAACTCACTCTGTAGACCAGGCTGGCCTCGAACTCAGAAATCCGCCTGCCTCTGCCTCCCAAGTGCTGGGACTAAAGGTGTGCGCCACCACCACCCGGCGAGAGGTCTCCTTTTTTGGTTAGGATTATTCCTAGTACTTTTCTGGGAGCTAATGTGAATGAGATTATTCTATTTTCAACCCTAGAATCTAGAGATGGGAAGTGAAATGTTTCACTATAATCACATTTTTTTCCTCTTATGTTCTATATGCTGCAGAGAATGGCAATGGTAGCCATATGTTTGCTTTTGAGTGAGTCATTTTATTATGCATATAGCAAGCTAAAGTAAATAGCAAGTTATAGATAATAGGTAGACAGATAAATAGCCAAACATCACCAAATCGGGTGTTCGAACATCCAGCAGAAGCATCCTGGGAAGCTCTGTTTAGGCTATCAGCTAAAGTTCCTGATCAAGAGAGTCCCGGTAGAACCTTGTCTCAGAAGACTTGTATCCTCTCAGCTGAGGCTTATGAGTAAAAGAATAATTAGCAGGAGATAGAGATGACTTCATCAAACTGGGTGCTCACAACATCTAGTAAAAGCCTACCAGGAAAATGGACGCAGTCAGCTGCAGTTCCCCATCAAACTTTCTTTCCCAGGCTGAGATCCCCATTCACACAGCAGGCTCTTTCAGATCGCAGGGTACACAATAGTCTGTTGGAAATGGCTTGCTTTCTAACTATTCTCAAGGACATAATGTTTTTTACTCCTAGGCTGTCTTGTTGTTCCTTCCTCTTTGGCACTGTTGGCAAGGTCATCCTACCTGCAGCTCAAAGTCCATGGGGCACACTTTGAGACAAACTTGCTTGGGTCTGAAATGAGACACAGCACAGCCTTGCTTCCAGAGTGATCTTCTCAGTGCACTCAAATAGCACATGGCAATTTACCAAGATAGTGCACATTGCGCTCTGTCTTTTAAATGGTCCTTGAATCTGTCCTTCCTATCTGTTCCTACAACTCGGGTCTCAGGGCATCAACAACTTTCTCCTAGGCAAAAGTTCACCACAGAACTCTCTCTTTGCCTTAGTTTCTCAAGAGTGCCTTTTTCTAAGGGTGTCAAGAATATATTTTGCAGCTGGACAGTGGTGGTGTGCCACGGACCAGGATTTCTCGCGGGGTCCCTGTTCCGCGGGACAAGGGATTCTGGCCAGGTGGGCAC
>NW_022196897.1:117766632-117787463 GCF_008632895.1 Mastomys coucha
GCACTTGGGAGGCAGAGGTAGGTGGATTTCTGAGTTCGAGGCCAGCCTGGTCTACAGAGAGAGTTCCAAGACAGCCAGGACTACACAGAGAAACCCTGTCCCCTGAAAAACTAATATATATATTAGTTCTGGCTTAAAACATTATTACTCTATTTTCTGTTTCTGTAACAAAAGACTTATGTGATGGTTAATACTGACTATCAACCTGACAAGGCCTAGAAGAGTGGTTCTCAGCCTTCCTAATGTTACAACCATTTAATACAGTTCTTCATGTTGGGCTGATCCCCAATCATAAAACTGTTTACATTGCTACTTCATAACTGTAATTTTGCTATGTAATAATATGACTCATAATGTAAATATCAAATATGCAGGATGGTCTTGGGTGACCCCAGTGAAAGGGTTGTTCAACTTCCAAAGGAGTCATGATTCACAGGTTGAGAACCACTGACCTAGAATCACCTAGAAGATAAGCCTTTGAGGATGCTGAAGAGGGGAGGCGAGAAGACACATCCTAAACATGGCGAGACAGTTTCATGGGCTTGGATCCTAGACTAAATAGAAAGTTAAGAGTGAGCCAAACATCAGTGTTGATCACTCTGCTTCTTGACTGAGTGTGATATAACCCACTGCCTCAAGCCCCTGTTGCTGTGGACCCCTACCCCCAACCCCGGTCCTGATGGGCTAGACTCTTGAACTATGACCCAAATAAACCATCCTTCCTTTGGTTACTTTGTCAGGGTATTTAATCAGGGCAACAAAAAGAAAACTAAGACAGTTTGGTACTTTATGAAGAGAAGAATCTTACTGAGTTTCCGGATCTAAAGGTTGGAAGTTCAAGATCGGTCCCTACCATCAGTGTGGATTCAGGTGAGGGCTTTATGGTGGCATAGGCCTTCCAGTGGCATAGGTATTTGAGAGCTGGAGAGATCACATGACAGTATAGGAAAACAAAGTGATTTCGAGGTCAGGCTCCGTGTGTGTGTGTGTGTGTGTGTGTGTGTGTGTGTGTGTGTGTGTGTGTGTTGTTGTTGTTGTTGTTGTTGTTGTTGTTGTTGTTGTTGTTACTGTTGTTTGAGACACAGTCTGGCCTCAAACTCACTATACAGCAGAGACTGGTCTTGTCCTCCTGATTCTTCTGCATCCCCTCTCAAGTGCTGGGATTACACCTGTGCCCAGTTTAATGTTCCCTCTTTTTATAACAACTCACTTAAGTGAAGTCTTAAGTGAGACTCACTTAAGTGAAGTGAGTCAATCTTGGCCCCAGTAGATGGACACTGACCCCTTCTGAAGGCACTGTTGCTATGATCTGATCACCTTCCAGCGGGCCCCACCTCTTTTGTTGTCGGGTCCTTTGGGCTTCACCTCTCAGCAGTTCTGCCATCTTCCCATGTTGCCATACCATAGACAGAGCCGCCAGCATGTGAGCCAGAGGACACACATCCAAACCGTAATACTTATGCATCTCGCTCCCCGTGCCACCCTCCATCACTTTGTTTTCCAGCCTGCAGGAGACAGTCCAATGCTTAAACATGGCCTCCCAAGGCCTGCCCAGGATAGCAAACCCCACGTTCCCAGTCTCCACCCTGATCAGACCCGGCACTGCTTCTCCTTGCTCTCTAGAGTGAATGCCTTTTTATTACCTGCATTTTCACTCCATTGGAAAAGTCTATGTTCCCAAATCCCAGTTTATGCATTCTATCCTTGCCATCTGCTTCTTCCCTCCTACAGCTATCACAACGCAGCAAGTGGGCCTGCTTTATTGCCCTGTTCTTTGTTGCATATAAGCTGCCTTCTTTGCTAAAGTATGGGCTATTAAAGGAAAAGCAAGTGTGTCCCTCCTTAAACATCACAACTCCACATGGGTCTGATATACTATAGTTCTCACTGATGATCTGATGAACTAAACTACGCATGCGTAGACACCTTCTCAACTACTTCAGTAAGTCTTATCAAAGCTTTGCTTTTTAACCATGCTGACTAATGCCACGGGCTCAAGGACTTATATGTTAGCCGCTCTTGTCACGTAATAAGTTGCTTAGAATGATCATAAACACTTAATCATCTCTCATGCGTCCATAGCCTGATATCCTGGGAGTAGTTTGGCTGAAAGTTTATGAGTCAGGGTTTTGTTTGATATCATAGTTAGATGTCACCCAGGGATCCAGTTATCTAACTTTCTAGAGGTTTCTGCCAAGGCTTCACTCCATGACTGTCAGGTTGGTTCCTCCCCATCTGGGCTTCTTTCTGATCTTCAGAGACGGCTTGAGTGCCACATAGCATAGAAGCTGGCTTTGTCTACAGTGGGGACTTCAAGAGAGTCAGAGAGGAGCATAAATGTCTTTATGACCCAGCTTCAGAAGATAAAGCATTGCTATTGATCACAGATCACACAGGGCAGCCTTGCTTCAAACAGAGGCTGGCTACATAGGCTGTGAATACTGTGACAGGGCCACAATGGGCAACCCCTGTTTTTTCCTTCTTATCTTCTTTTTCTTCCTTCCTTCCTTCCTTCCTTCCTTTCTTCCTTCCTTCCTTCCTTCCTTCCTTCCTTTCTTTCTTTCTTTCTTTCTACCTTTCATTAATTTATTTATTGAGATGGGAGTTTCCCTATGCTTCCCAAAGCTGGTCTTGATCTCCTATCAATCCTCTTTGTCTCTGTCTCTAAGTAGCTGTGGCAACAGGTGTGTACTTGTATATAATGTATAGCTTTCTATATAACTACATCATGAAGGAGACAAAAGGAGCCAAGCATGGGCCGCATGCCTCCAAACATAACATTTAAAAGAGACTGAGGCAAAGGATTATTTGAATTTGGGTGTTTTGAGACCAGCTTTGACAATACAGAGAGACTCCTGTTTCTATAAACTTAAAAAGAGAGAGACAGAGACAGAGAGACAGAGAGACAGACAGAGACAGAGAGTCAGAGAGAAGTATACTATTCTAGTATAGTAAAATGGCCTAACCCAAAATAATCAGATTAGGAGATCTTACATTATGCTGTGTTTATACATGTATATGTGTGCTATGTGTCTATGTGTGTATACATGTATGTATATGCATATACATTTGTGTGTATGTATATGTATGTATGTATGTGCATTTCTGTGTATGTTTATGTATGTGTATGTTCATCCATTTGTATGTGTATGTATGTATGCATGTATATGTGTGTGTTTGTGTGAACGTGTATGTATGCATGCGTATGTGTGTTTGTGTGGATGTTTGTGCGTGTGCCTTGTTTTTTTTTTGAACCAGGGTTTCACCATTCCTCAACTTCTGCCCTAGGATTATGTACATCTACTCAATGATGCCTTCGAAAATTTCCTTTTAAATCTTCAATTTTGGAAATCCTTAATTCATACCAAAGAGAAGAAGAAATTTCAGATCCATCCATCAGTAGCCATGATGTGACTTAATCAATAATATAACTTATTCAAAACCATTTCACACTGGGGAGAACAATTCAGTGGTAGAGCACCTGTCTGGTAGACACAGTGCTCAGGACCCAGTCTCTAGCACCATAACATAACCAGTAACATAACATAAAATAGCCTCCCCAAACAGCTCAATGCAGTCCTAGGCTAAAAGCCCCACAGCCTTACACGTATCTCCTGTATCCAGGCCAAACCCCAACATCCTTTGAAACATCTTCATGCACATACTTAATCTAGTGTGTGTGTGTTGTTAATGTGCCCTTATTAATTATGTTTGTCTTTTTGAGACAGGATCACACACTGCAGTTCTAGCTGTCCTAGTAATCTGTAGTACAGGCTAGCCTTGAACCCACAATAATCCTCTTGTCTCAGCTGGGATCACAGGCATACACTACCAAGTCTAGCTTACATACTCTTTAAAAGTGCTCCATGAAAGCTTGTCCTTACTTCTGTATTATTTAATATTTATCAGTGATTTGGATGAAGGAATAAAAACAATGTTTATCAACCTATAAAAGACTCAAAGCTTGGAGGAAGTATTAATATATTAGATTATCTCACCATGTCTTAGGGATTTCTGGGATAGAATGAATCAAATCAAACATGGAATGGTTTACTGTCATGCCCAGTGCTTGAACCTGGAAACCTAGCAGGAGTGACTTGGGAATGAAGGAAAACAGGCATGCATACAGAAAAGCTGGGGTTGTGAGGACTGTACTTGCTCTGGTGGAGGGCACCTCCTACTATGCAACCTGAAAACTAAGCAGCTACTGTGTTTTGTAGGAGGAGGTGGGTTAGCTGCTCTCAGTGGGAGGACTCTGCAGGTGGGTTAGCTCCTCTCAGTGGGAGGACTCTTCAGGTGGGTTAGCTCCTCTCAGTGGGAGGACTCTGCAGGTGGGTTAGCTCCTCTCAGTGGGAGGACTCTGCAGGTGGGTTAGCTCCTCTCAGTGGGAGGACTCTGTAGGCAGCCTTCTCATGCTGTAAACATCTGGGAGGAAGAAGCTGAGACCCACATTTTCTACACACACAGTTAACACCCAAATGGACCAACAGTTAACATCATATAGACCAGGAGAAGGCTTTCATGGAGTTCCTGACATGGCTGTGTTCATGTCAGCAACACAATGTACCCAGCTCCCCCTGCTCCCTACAGCTTATACTTAGATCCATTTAATGAATTATTTGTCTGGCTTTTGCTTTTTTGTTTGTTTGTTTGGTTGGTTGGTTGGTTTTTGGTTTTTCAAGACAGGCTGGCCTCGAACTCAGAAATCGGCCTGTCTCTGCCTCCCAAATGTTGAGATTAAAGGCCTGTGCCACCACCGCCTGGCTAATAAATAAATCTTTAAAAAAAATATTTGAAGAATGTGCAGTTTGGCCATGGAAGGTGAGTTTAAAGTTGTGGACAAACCAGTGCAGAAGCAGCTGCTACAGTGTGAAAGAAATTAGTGCTGTGAACTTTGCCCTGGGACAATAGAAAATGGTTTTGACAAGACCACACCCCAGGGTGTGTGAAACTAAACACTCACTTAGAAGACATTCCTTTAAAAGAGACTCCAGGGCTAGCTGGCGGAAAGGGCCATACTGGAAGAATTTTCCTGGGTTCAGATTATGCCTCAGAAACCTCTCTGGCTGTACTTCAAGGAGGCCCAGCTAGTACTTGAGCTATCAGCAAAACTTGGTGTTTGCCACTAATGCTGGTTTTAAGGGATTACAAATTACAGAAATTAAAGGATTATGAAAAACTCAACCCCTGCCTGGCAGTAGTAGCACATGCCTTTAGTCCCAGCACTTGGGAGGCAGAGGCAGGCAGATTTCTGAGTTCGAGGCCTGGTCTACAGTGAGTTCCAGGACAGCCAGGGATACACAGAGAAACCCTGTCTCGGAAAAAGAAAAAGAAAAAAGAAAAGAAAAACTCAACCCCGACTTTTATCAAGCTAAGAACATCAGAGATATGCAAATTAAAACTGCTTTGAAGCCTGGCCCATATAGCAAGGTGGCCCATACCTTTCATCTTAGCACTGAGGAGGCAAAGGCTGGCAGAACTCCATGAGTTTTAGGCTAGCCTGGTCTACATCGTGAGCTCTGAGATAGTCAGGACTACCCGGAGGGATCTTGTTTCAAAACAAGAACAAAAACCCCCAACAATCTTACTTTGAAATTTCATATTACCCCAGTCATACGCCAAGATAATAAAACAAAGGATAGCTCATGCGGGTGAGGATGTGGGGAGGGCGGGGTTGCTAAGCCTGTTGGCACACATTGCACCACCACGTGTCAGCTGCCAAATGCGGCACTCTAGGGTTTAATGCTTGCTCTGCCAGGCTTTGGTCTTACTTTGGTCCAGTCCCTCATGATTCTCCAGCTCCTGTTTAGGAACTGGGATGGTCATTCTCTACTATTGAATGTTGGAACTATATAATTTTCTTTGTGAACTTACAGAGACTCAAAGGGCATTTTGTTTGTTTGGTTGGTTGGTTTTGGTATTTTTGCTTACTTGCTTTTTGCTTTTGAGTCTCAAAAGAAACTTTGAACTTTTGACTTTTTTTTAATGATCGATTTCTTTTTATTTTATGTATATTGGTGTTTTGCCTGCATGTACATCTGTGTAAGGGTGTTGGATCCCCTGGAGTTACAGATAGTTAAGAGTCCAGTGGTCTTAACCACTGAACCATCTCTCCCGCCCCAAACTTTAGACTTTTCAATATGCATTTTACATATGCATGTATGCAGCAAAGGTTGGGTTCATGCATGCCACAGTATATATATCATGGTGTCTTATATAGGTCAGATTTGTGAGAGTTTATTCTCTCCTTCTACCATGTGGGTCCCTGGGATCAAACTCAGGTCATCAGGCTTGGTGGAACATCTTTTACCTACTGAACCATCTTATTATTTCTCAGCTGAAGACTTTTGAATAAAGTCAGGACTGGTAAAAACTTTAGAAAACTTTAAATCAGACTAAACGCATATGCATTATGTGATGACCATAACCCTTTGGGGCCAGGGCACAATATTATGCTTTGAAATGGAAATGTTCCTTACAAATTCATTTTTGATTACTATTCCCCAGCTTGTAGCCCTACTTTGGGAGACTGTAGAACATTTAGAAGGTGAGTCTAAGCTGCCAGAAGTATGTCACTAGGACAAAAATAATCTAACCCAGTAAACGGAGAATTGTTACCAGGTAAACAGAAACCTAAACTCAGCGCTCCTCAGGGATCTTGTAAGGTGTTTGTTTTGTTTTGTTTACCAGGAAAACCACTGCTTACCTTATCTGCCCCAATGATCAACTATTTCATGAAAGCGCTTCTAGCTCCGAACAGCCAGGATCAACTCAAGGACGACCCCGAGCCCCTGCCGACTATCACGTGACATCCGTTTGCTTTCCCACCAAGCTGAGGTCCTCCTTTCTCAGAGGCAGCACCCTGTTTGTTCCCCCATGGAGTAGTCTAGTTTGATGGTTTAACTGCACTCTCACTTCCACATGGTAGAGAAGGCAGGCAGAGTTCATGTCTATGGTGGGAGTGTCCCATCACAGTGGACCAGAGAGCAGCGAGCAGAGGGCGACGGTAAATCTAGAGGCGCTCACAACCTTAAAAGCCAGTGCACTAGTGCTGCCAGGTAGGTCCTGCTTCCTGAAGGTTCCATGGATACCCACATTCCACAGTTCCACCAGCCAGGGAACAAACATTCAGAACACGAGTCTAAGAATGACATTTCATTTCAGATTCAAGCCATAACAAAGAACATTAATTCCATGACTGCATAACATTTTATGCTATGAATAACGTGCTTTTTAAAAAATCCTCTGTGGAATATGTCATTTTAAAAAAGAGGCACTACTAGGGTAAATATAGCGACAGCAGCTACTCACACCTCAACATTTTGCTCGTCACAGGCAGCACTAATTAATCATGGCATTCCTTCCCGCAGTGAAGAGGTAGCCTGATTCCGTGTCAGCACAGTACACTTGTACCTCGCTATCTGGGAAGTTCCAAGGTGCCCAGTATCAGCATCACCAGGGAGCCTGTGAGCAAGGCCGAACCTCAGGCCCCACCCTAAACTGCTTTAATCACACGTACAGCAGCAGCAGTGCTATGCTCGCAGGTGACTCATCTCTGCCCGAGAGTACAAGAAGTGCTACTTAGACAGCCCCTACCGAAGAGTCATTCTGTGAGATGAAATGTGTGTAATTCAACCTCTGTTCAGAGGTTCAGGGCAAGCAATCATCTGAGCATCACATGAGGAGGCAGGCTGCTTTGATTTGCAGACAAAAATCAGTGTCAGAGGTGCTCTTGACGTCCTGCATTATAGAATCAGGAGCAAGTACTGAGAGGATGAGATGAGCGAGACTAACAACTGAGGGGAATGAAGTTTGATTGAGACAGAAAAAAAAAACCAAAAATACCCTTTTGTAAATAGTGTCCTGGGAGCATAGAGTCTGAATATGTACTAGTGTTCTATAAGATTCTATTCCAGATTTGCTTGAGAAACACTCTGTGCTTTTTCTCTTCTTAGTAACTGAGTTAACACACAAGAAACTATAGTTTCTGAAGTATTCACTAAAGAAGCCAGTTTCTTGTCTGGTGGCAGTAGCACATGCCTTTAATCCCAGTACTTAGGAGGCAGAAGCCAGTGATCTCTGTGAGTTCAAGGCTAGCCTGATCTACAGAGTGAGTTCCAGGACAGCCAGAGCTACACAGCGAAACCCTGTCTCAAAAACAAAACAAAACAAATTGCAAAAAATAAAAATAAAAATAAGTTGGGTGAGAAAAAAATTTAAGTACACCTTATCACTATTATGGATCCAAACATTTGCTAATCTAAAAGCAGATATAATGTTTTAGGAATGGACCCATATGTACACCTTCTAAGAAAAGTTAAATATGAAAAGACATATTTTTATTGTTGTTTCACTTAAATAAATAGCTACATTATACCAGTTTTATAAATATTTCAACTTGCTTCAAAAAACAGAAGAATCATCTAGAACATAGAAATCTTCCAACTCAGCACATTTGGAGGCCTGGCATTTTTTTTGCAATTTTTAAAAATTAAAATATAATTACATTTCTCTTTCCCTTTCCTCCCTCCAATGTCTCCTATATCTCTTCTCCCTCTTTCCCAAATTCATGGCTTCTTTTTCTTTCATTATTAATGTTACATGTATGTGCATAAATCTATAAATACAACCCAGTGAGGCCCTTCGGTTTGCTCCTGTTTATGACCTCAGGGCCAATGGCTTGGTATAGGATAAACAGTTAGGGGCTCCTGCAGAGGAGACTGAGGCTCCTTCTCAGCTTTGCAGAGAAACTACACAAAGAATGAGCTCTTCTGGAATAAGCATAACTGGAGAGCTTTGTGACAGAAACCTGGGCCATGTACTCAAAGTGGCATTCAGGAAAATACACGTCCACAGGGTACTGAGAGCTGCGGCCCTTTCGTGAGTAAAGGGCTCAGTCCATGAAGCTAGGAAGCTAGGAAGTGAATAACAAGAAAACAAACCAAAAAAGAAAAAAAAAATACAACCAGAAACCACTAAAAATAAAGCAGAAGTCAATAAACCAAATCAAACCAAGTACTAATTCACTGACGGAAATACGAAATAAATATTTGTGAAAACCATGAACAGGGACTAGAGGTGTAGGTCGGGTGGTAGCAGTGCCCACCCAGCATTGAACAATGTCCTGGGTTCAGTCTCCCGATCTTCATAAAGCTGGACACTGTGACGACACATACCTGTAATGGCAGCACTTCAGTGCTGAACATGAAAAGATCAGATGTTCAAGGTCATCCTTAGCCACATAGTGAATTTGAGGTCAGTCTGAGGATATATGAGACTCTCTCTCTCTCTTCCTCTCTCTCTCTCTCTCTCTCTCTCTCACACACACACACACACACACACACACACACACAGACACACACACACAAGAGAATAAAAGAAAGCCACTTTGGATGACACAGCAAATTCAACCTTGACTGCCCAGGACACTCCCTCCCTGCTGATTAGCTGACGTCATCTTGCTAGCAAGTGCTGTGTATGTTGCCTGAGGGAGAAAGACAGCAGTGATCTCATCCAGCACTTGTCCCTGCACACTACAATATTACTGTGTCTGGCTAGATGTGCCCCAAGGTGCAACAGTGGCATTACAATTATGGGGTCGCTCAGTGTTCGCTCACTGGATAAGAGGCCTCCTCCATTGGAGGGATTTCATGCATGGTACTTTAAGTGTGGCCAAGCATTCATGACTGAGGAGATCATAGGCCCTGGGTGGGTGGGTGAGAGACACTTACTGTTGCTATGCTAAGAGGACAAGCGGTTAACTGCTCTCTAAAGATCCATACATTGATCTCAACTTTGGTAAGAGAAACTTCTTTTTTCAGTGGCTAGTGGATAATGCAGAGACTTGGAATTTGGCAGAGTTGGTTATAAGTAACTGTGAATGTTCAGTTGTAGCAGAATCATCTGTGTTAACATCCCCACATCTAGAGCTTGGGAAACCTTGTAGAAGAGGGGTCCAGAAAAGATGTAAGAGCTGGAAGATGGGGAGGAGAGCTGTGAAATGCTGACTTCTAAACATGGCTTGGCTATTGTTCATATTAACTCACAGCAGCTGTGGCTACCTATACATGACCTGCACAAGAACAAGCAAGGCAAGATCTCAGCATGGACAGAGAAGGGGCTCCAAGGCTTGGTGTACAAGCTATTGGCAGTTGGTCACTGATGAGAGGGCAAGTCACTCTCGTTTGTAGATGTGGCCATTAGCCGGCTGCCCATGCCCCACTGGCTGGCTCTACACTCTTGCACGTATGAGCGGTGCTAGCTGTACTCAGGGGTTATTAACAACAATAATAACAATGACATGAAGTTGGGAGGGAGACAAGGAAGAGGAATCGAGGGGATTATGAGGAAGGTAGTGATGGATGGATATGATCAAAATACATTGTATATAAATCCATGCAATTTTCAAAGAATAAATAAAAATATCATTTTAAAAGCAAAGTAAATCATTCTTTAATAATGTTTTATCTAAAGTTAAATAAAATCTATAAAGAACAAAATAAACACAGAAATAAGAAAGAAATTTGTGACCAAAGAATAAAAGGGAAAATAACATGTAAGAAGAAAGAAAACAAAACACAGAACTTTGAACAGGTTTTTCAAAAAAAAAAATTGTAGGTACAACTTCATAACAGTAAGTTTTGGAAGTTAGATGCTGAAAAAGAAGCTGGATTTTGTGTGTGTGTTTAAAACAATGTTTCCCTCGCTAGTGTGAATTTGTGGTTTTAGGGCCCCTCAGCTGCTAGGACGAAGGAATACCCTCCTACAGCAGCTTGGGGACAGTATGGCCAAAGGAAGACACACACATCCAATAGCAAAGCAGCTTTGAACTCACTTTAACAGTGGTTTCCTAGCACACCAGAATGCTCCACACAAACGGTATCACTAGAAAGCGTATGGAGCTGGCTAAGAGGTGAGCATTGGCCAGAAATGGAGGGCATGGGTTCCGGTGGTGGTAGTGGTGGAGGTGGGGTGGGATGGGGGTAGGGGGATGAGGAGTTGTGGCGGTTTTAATATGGTTGTTGGAGTAGGTGTGTCACTGTGGGGGTGGGCTTTGAGATTCTCCTCCTAGCCTTGAGGAAGCCAGTCTTCTCCTAGCTACTTTCAGATGAAGATGTAGAACTCTGAGTTCAGCCTGCACCAAGCCTGCCTGGACGCCGTCATGTTCCCACTTCATGATAATGGACTGAACCTCTGAACCTGTAAGCCAGTTCCAATTAAATGTTGTTTTTTTAAGAGTTGCCTTTGGGCTGGCGAGATAGCTCAGCGGGTAAGAGCACTGACTGCTCTTCCGAAGGTCCTGAGTTCGGATCCCAGCAACCACATGGTGGCTCACAACCACCCGTAATGAGATCTGACACCCTCTTCTGGTGCATTTGAAGACAGCTACAGTGAATTACGCCAGAGCGAGCGGGACCGGCAGAGGTCCTGAGTTCAATTCCCAGCAGCCACACACATGATGGCTCATGGCCATCTGTACAGCTACAATGTACTCATACACATAAAATAAATAAAATAAATCTTAAAAAAAAAAAAAAGAGTTGCCTTTGTTGTGGTGTCTGCTCACAGAGGTAAAACCCTAAGACAGGAGTGCCCGGGATTTCCATGGCTTACCTCCTCTAGCTTACCTCCTCTAGCTGATTGCTATCCTTTCCAATAAGGATATTCTCTGTAGAACTGGGACTATGTTCCTTTCTTTCTCTCTTTCTTTCTTTCTTTCTTTCTTTCTTTCTTTCTTTCTTTCTTTCTTTCTTTTCTTTTTTTTTTTTTTTTTTTTTTGAGACAGGGTTTCTCTGTGTAGCCCTGGCTGTCCTGGAACTCACTCTGTAGACCAGGCTGGCCTCGAACTCAGAAATCCACCTCCCTCTGCCTCCCAAGTGCTGGGATTAAAGGCATGCGCCGCCACTGCCCAGCTGTTCCTTGCTTTTTATGGGTAGAAAAGTTGTTCCAGTGCTCTTGTGAGACTAGCCAGCAGGGGAGAAACAGCAGCACACAGATTGGTTGTCTGGGCATGGGCTCCAGAGGCCCTTACCACTCCTTACTGCTCACCCCCACCAGCTTCTCAACTGAAATCAAGTGAGGAATAATTAGGTTAAAACCAGAGGCTGGCTGGCGGTGGTACACGCCTTTAATCTCAGCACTTGGGAAGTAGAGGCGAAAAACCAAAAAACAAAACAAAACAAAACAAACAAACAAACAAACAAAACAGAGGCTCTCAGACCTTACTAAAGAAGTTTCTTTGTGCAATGAACCATTGATAACACAGAAATTCACAATCGGTCAAAGTGGAGAGATTATCAGTGCAGTGTTCAGACACCATGATACATCTGAGTCACTTCCTCCCCAAAGGCTCAGAGACTGAGAGACAGAGGTCAGACAGGAGTAGAGCAGGAGGGCTCCTAGACGTGGCTGAGCTGCTGCATTCACAAATCCAGAGCGGCTGTTCTTACCTGCACCAGATCAAGCAGGACAGTCAATATTCTAGCATGGAGATGAAAGGGGCTCTGGAACCATGCTCCCAAACAAGAAACTGTGGAGAGTTGATGTATGCTAGGGGAGAGAGAGCCAGTGTTCTTTGACGGTGTGGATCTTAGTAGGTGAGCCACACTCTACAGGATGTCTCCACACTCAGGAGTATATGGGCAGCTCATATTGAACTCAAGGGGTTACATTAAATTTTTTTTCAACAGGACATGAATTTGGAGGGGTGTAAGGAGGTGGGGTGGATCTTAACAGACTTAACAAGAGGAGTGTGTGTGTGTGTGTGTGTGTGTGTGTGTGTGTGTGACTATTATCAAAATACGTTGTATGAACTTCTCAAAGAATAAGAGAATTAAAAAGCAAAATGAGGGCCCCTGGGGTACATAAAGGACAGGAAGTGACCACTCCACAGACAGACTCTGACTCACTGGTTATATCGGGCACTGACCACACCCTTGCCATGCTAGAGACCATAGTGTGGGTGAGATCATCCCCAGGTCTTCTCTGGGGATGATCAATGCCATAATGGAGTGGAGGCTGCAGAGATCAGAGAAGCAGGGGCAGATACAGCAGAGGCAGGATAAGAAGCTGCCATGGAAGGGGAGCTGTCCCAAAGCTCTGAGCTCTGGAACTCTGCTCAGGCATCACCACTGTGTGGTCCCCACTTCCACGTTGACACATACTGGTGAAACCTCACAGCCTTGCCCAGTCATGATCAGGCCAGCCAAGTCCAGTAAACCAAGTAGGCAACACATCATTGCTACACTGTCTGGCTTCCTGGATGGGGCTGGGATTGGCCAGCCAAGTCCCAGGCTCTGACCTCAGGCCACGCAGCCAGCCAAGCAGGGTGAGTCATTCTTTAGAAAACACTGTCCTCTTCTGATGGAGGTAAAACGCTTCTTTCTCCTCCTAGAGTTCCTGAGCATTCTGGAAAAGGCAATGGGGAGGAGCAAAGAGCGTTGCTTTAAAAAGAGAAGTGTTGCTAGGTATGGTGGTGAGTTATGAGTTTGAGGATAGCCTAGACTACATAGCTAGTTCAAGGTCAACCGAGGCTGTCTTTAAAAAAGAAATCAAAACAAAACAACAAAAAATATAAACAAATCAAAATGAAAAACCAATCAACCAACCAGAAAATGTCAAAACCCAGGGGAGTGTACTGTCGCATCACATAGTGGAAGAGGTCCATACCTTGATTTCCACCCTTTTTTGGGGGTGAGGTGGGGGGGTTGAGACAGGGTTTCTCTGTGTGGCCCTGGCTGTCCTGGAACTCACTCTGTAGACCAGGCTGGCTTTAAACTCAGAAGTCAGCCCACCTCTGCCTCTCAAGTGCTGGGGATAAGGTGTGCGCCACCACTGCCCGGCTTGAATTCCACTCTTGTGGGTCAGCCCTCCTTACCCCTTATGGACAAAAGTATGTTCATCTTCCTGCTAACTTCTCTGTTTCCACTCCGCCTCCACAGTCCCCTGCCCCCACCTCCACAGTCCCCTGCCTCCACCTCCCCTTCCCCCTGCCCCCACCTCCACAGTCCCCTGCCTCCACCTCCACAGTCCCCTGCCTCCACCTCCCCTTCCCCCTGCCTACACTTCTACAATCCCCTACTGCCAACTTACACCCACCTGAGGCCCTGTTTAATCATCTAAGTGCTCTCGCTGAGTTCTAAATGATGCAGTTGCTGCACCCATCTCTGAATTTTGTGCACAGGTTGTTTGGAAGTTCCCAGAAGTGGGGCAGTGAGACCGTGGGACACAGGCTGGGTCCTGCTGGGTCTCTCTGAGGAGTCCTGCTGATGGTTACTCAGAGTGGTCTGATAAAGGGAACGGATGCCTGGTACTTGGTCGAGAGGTGTCCTTGGCTTCCGAACAACCAGTATGGCCAGACTATCACTGTAACCAGGCTGGAGGAACGTTCATGTGTGGGAGAGAAAAGTCTGAGGCTTTTGAAGTGGGCATATGTCAGGTGTCAGGTGTCAGACTAGTGTGTTTCTTGTTCCACATCTACCATCAAGATTTCTTTATGGTTATAAAGTCATGCAATCATATCTGTATCCCAGACAGGCAGAAAGGTAAAAAATAAATATAACAGTAATCCCTCTCTCTCTCTCTCTCTCTCTCTCTCTCTCTCTCCATTTCTCCCTCCCTCCCTCTCTCCCTCCCTTTCTCCTTCCCTCCCTTTCTCCCTCCCTCCCTCTCTCCCTCCCTCCCTTTCTCCCCCATGTGTGTATATGTGTGTATGTGTACATGTGTGTGCATATGTACAGAAGCCAGAAGAGGACATCCAGAGACCTGATCTAGCACTCCCTGCCTATTCTAGTTTTTTCTTTTATTTATTTATTTATTTATTTATTTATTTATTTATTTATTTTCAAGACAGGGTTTCTCTGTATAGCCCTGTCTGTCCTGGAACTCACTCTGTAGACCAGGCTGGCCTCAAACTCAGAAATCTGCCTGCCTCTGCTTCCCAAGTGCTGGGATTAAAGGCGTGTGCCACCACTGCCCAGCTTTAGTTTCCTCTTTTTGTTGCTGTGGTAAAACATCCTCACCAAAAACCATGGAAGAGCTCTGTTTACTGTCTCAATCCCTAGCTTCAGCCTAGCGAGCTTTCTTATTCAGTCCAGTACCCACTGCCTAGAGATGATACATGCCCACAGTGTGCCTGCCTCCCACATCAATTAGCAATCAAGAGAATGGCCCACAGACATGTTCACAGTCCAATCTGATCAAGGCGATCCTTCAGTTAACATTCCCTCAGAGGGGCCGGAGAGATGGCTTAGTGGTTAAGAGCACTTGCTGCTCTTACAGAGGACCTGGGTTGGATTCCCAGCACCCACGTGGTGCTTCACAAGCATTCTTAATTCCAGTTCTAAGGTATCTGATGTCCCGGCCTCCTTGGACACCAACCATGCATATGATGCACATCATACATGCAGCCAAAATACACATAAAATAAAATGAATAAATCTAAGTTTTTTTTTTTTAAAAAAAAGAGTTCCCCAGATAAGTCTGCACTGTGACAAATTTACAGCTGGCACTAACTAGGAGACTGCCTTATTCCTTTGAGGCAAGGTCTCTCACTGAACCTGGCTGGTAGCCAGCAAGCCAACAATCCTCTTATCTCTGTCCTCCTCAGAACTGTTACACACCCCATGCCTGACTTTATGTGGGATCTGGGTTTCGAACCTACATCCTCATGCTTAAGTAGCAAGTGCTTCACTCACTAATCCATCTCTGCAGCCCCTAACACTTTATTTTTATGCAGTATTTCCACCAGTGACTTCCACCTACATTCTATGGGCCAGATGTAGTTAGTTACATGACCATACTCTGTCTACAAAAGATACTGGGAGCCTGGCGTAGTGGTGCACACCTTTAATCCCAGCACTTGGGAGGCAGAGGCAGGTGGATTTCTGAGTTCTAAGACAGCCTGGTCTACAGAATGAGTTCCAGGACAGCCAGGGATATACAGAGAAACCCTGTCTCGAAAAAAGAAAGAAAGAAAGAAAGAAAGAAAGAAAGAAAGATACTGGGAAACAGTTTTTATGTTGACGGCCAGGTTCAGGTCATCTAGTGGTTGAGTTATTTACCCATTCAAGATTTTATCATTCTATTGCTACAAAATAGAGGGAAACTGAGCATAGGGTTACAGCCTCCAGCCATCAAGGCCTCGGGGCAGGATGGAGGGCTTTGCCTCCTGCCATGCATGCCACAAGGCCGTCCTTTTGGGAGAACAGGAAGGTCCCATCTTCTAAAACATTGCTCTCAATACCATAGATAGCTAGAAGGAGAAGACACCATTCAGAGTGGAGCCAGAGGTCCTGGGGATACTCCTGTCACTCTCAGAGAAGAAGCATGGGGGGAGGGGTGGAGAAAAGCAGGAACTCTTTGCTTTTGGTTGACTGTTTCCTGGGTGTCCGTGGCATTCACTCAACAGATCCTGATCTTAGCTCAGGAAGCGTTTGCTATCATCCCTACCCCTAACTCCTGAGAAATGGTTTCACTGTGTAGCCCTGGCTGTCCTGGTATTCATTCTGACCTCAAACTTAGAGACTCACAGAGCCTCTGCCTCTCTGCCTCTCTCTCTGCCTCTGCCTCTCTGCCTCTCTCTCTGCCTCTCTGCCTCTGCCTCTGCCTCCTAGGTGCTGGGGTCAAAGGTGTGCACCACCACTGCCCAGGTTCTATGCTACATCTTATAACCACTTGTTTTGTGTTCAAATACTCAGGCCCAGGATATTAGCACATGTATCCTTTTAACACTTGTCCCAAATTGAAGGCACCCTATCAGTCTTCCTTCTAAGAAGCCCTGAGCTGAGTCATTTTCTGGGACTTCTTTGGCTGCACATATGTATTGTGGCCACTGCGCTGCTCTGCAATCCCTCTGAGATGTGACCTTAACACCCTTAGAGACACCCTGTCTCTGTCTCACGAATCCTGTCACTTGTTAGCATTAGGACATTCAAAGCCTGTGGCGATGCATGGGCACAGACCTGTTGCCAGGGCAACAGCCACCATATTCCCAGAATCCATTGGGCTTATCTCCCACTTTTACCAGTGGCCATACATCACAAATATATATATGTACATATATATATATACACAGGGAACATTCTTCCATCTTTCTTTTCCCTTCCCCTCTTTCCGAGCCACTACCCCCTCTCCCTCTCAATTAAACCTCTTATACATGGAACTGCTTGGGCCTAGTGTGTGGTATATTCTGACGCGACTCGCCGTTCTAACACATCATCACTAATCTCTGAAATCCACAAGGAATCCTAGTCATAGGGAAGCTTTGCTTTAGACATTACCTCCCAGGGCCATGCATGAGTCAGGAGCTTGAGGCCTGCTTGTGCATTGCTTGGTTCTGAACTGTCATTCATTGAATGACAAGAACAAGTTACCCCTGAAGGGTCACTGGTCCAGTTACTTCCTTAAAGAGGTCTGATTCTTTCTTTGGATTGGGAATGACCTTCATGAGTGGTGAGGTATTAGGAGAGCTCAGGACTCAGACCTAAGAGTCTATGTAGCTCTCATCTGGACATCTTCACTGATTTGTTTTTGAGATACTCCATGTCGGTCTCCAACCACTTTTTCCTGAGGATTCTCAAGTCACCTTGGAAGGCCATCATGGGCCTTTCAGATTGTGCCAGCTGAGGTCTTAGCATTTAGCACCAATGACCAGCCATGTAATGAACCATCTTGGATTTTAGATAACTGCTGTCCTAACCAACACCCAAACCTAACCCTGTAGCAATCCAAGAGAGAAGTGAACTGAGCCCCTTCATCTCCCCCACATGTAATACACAACCCCAGGGTTCAGCAACTGTTAGTATTGCAATACAGAAATAGACAACAAGGAGAGCGACTAAGCCAGGAACTGAAATCTGTCTTAATCACCTAGGAATGCCAGCTCCCCGAATCTGCCCACCTCCTGCTCCAGGTGCACTAACGGCTGGCAGACGGCAGCTGGTGGTTCCACTCATGCAGATGTAAGCGGAAAGCAGGGTTTAATTATGGAGTGGGTGAAGACTCAATAGATATTTGCATAAAAAGATTTTTGTTTGTTCCCTGTGAATAACCTGACAGGTTTCACTCCCACCTGACTCCTGCCCTGTCCCTCAGTGCTGTGTTTTGTTTCTGTTTGTGCTGTTGCTTTGGAGCAAATGTGGCAGAAGAACAGAGCCTTTTCAGAAGATGCCTGGGCGTTCCTGTTTGTTGTTTTTGCCTTCGAGAAGCTCTTGAGGCCCCATTTCTAGGTGGAAAGCAATGGAGTGGTTGTCAGGAGGCATGCAAACACAGATGACCACATCCTAGAAGCCTCAGAAATGATGGTGAAATGTGACAGTGGGAATGATTTGACCTTTGTCATGAGTGACTGTCTCATACTCACTGAGGTTCAGGAAGTGTGCCCCACTGACCTGTACATTCTGACAGCACAAAGCAGAACAGATGTAGCACTGGGTGTGGCTCTACGGAGCTGGAGACAGATGAGATTTGAGTATGGATTTATAAGTACAGTGAAAGATTCACCATAGCAGAATGCATGTAGCTATCAGTATATCTGATATAAAGAAAGAAATTATAGAAATATAGATGTCTGAGGCATATACACACACTGCAGGTCACTTCTCTGTGGGATAAATACAAGTATTCTGATAGGGAGAGAATTATGAAAGGGCTAGTAATTTGAAAATATTTTAAAAGTTTCTTAATTGTTGCTATTCTTTCTAAATTATTTATGACTATAGAAGCTTCCAAATGGCCTAGAAATACCTTTTCTTCCTTTCTTTCTCTCTTTCTTTCTTCCTCCTTTCTTTTGTTTACTTGTTTGTTTTGTTTGTTTGTTATTTGTTTTGAGACATGGCTTCTCTGTGTACCCCTGGCTATCCTGGAACTCACTCTGTAGATCTTGAATTCAGAGATTCACTTGCCTGTGCCTCCAGAGTGCTGGGACTAAAGGCATGAGCTACTACTACCCAGATTAGAAATATTTTTAAAATTTTTTGGGGGAAATACTTTTATAAAATTGGCATGAAGAATAGCATGTATATTGCAAGTGTGATTATAAAAATGCTCCAGAGTATGTGCCATTGATACTCTGCGGTTAAGATTACTTGTTACTCAAGCAAGGGACCTGGGTTCAAATCCCAGCACCCATGTGGTAGTTCACAAACACCCATAACTCCAGTTCTAGGGGGTCCAATGTCTCCTTCTGACATCTGAGCACAATAGCCACACCCATGCTACATCTATATTTATATCTACATCTGCCTGTCTATCTATCTATCTATCTATCTATCTATCTATCTATCTATCTATCAGTCTATCTATCCATAGGCAAAACATTCATACAGATAAAAAGTGTCTCCCTGACAAAGCTTGGAGTGTGATACACAAACACAGTTAGGAGAGTGGAGTATGTGTTCACTTTTATTTAGCATTAAAAACTGTTTTTACTGTATTTCTCCATAAGCACAATTAAAAAGTAAAAGTTGAATAGCTGGGAGTAAGGGTAAGAACCTGTAGTCCCAGTCCCTGGGGTGGGGGTGGATGGAGAGGGGTCCCTAAGCAGGAAGGACACTTGAGCCCAGGAAGTCAAAGCCAGCTAGGACAATACTAACCAAAATAAAACATAAAACACCCAAAACTCTTGTAGAGGAGGAAGGAGGGAGGGAAAGGGAGAAAGAGAGGGTGAGGAAGAGGGAGAGGGAGAGGGAGGAAGGAGAGAGAGAAAGAAAGAGAGAGAGAGAGAGAGAGAGAGAGAGAGAGAGAGAGAGAATAAGCAAACTGCATCCTGTCTCTGTTTGCTTCTCTGCTGCATAATAAAATGTTAACCATAACCAGCTTGGGGAGGAGGGGCTTATTTCTCTCACTCCTCCCAGGTCACATATACTCTGTCACTGAGGGAAATCAGGGCAGGAACCTGGAGGCAGGAACCCAAGCAGATGCCATGTAGAAACACTGCTTCCTGGATGGCTCACGTGACTTGCTTTCTTAGACAGCCCAGGACTGGCTGCTGGAGGGGGAGGGGGTGGGAGTGAGGGGGTCGGTTGGGGGGGGGGTAGCACTGTTCCACACTGGGCTGAAGCATCTCACATCAATCTTTATCCATAAACACTTCCACAGATGTGCCTCAGGCCAATGTGATGGAGGCCTTTTCTCAATTGAGGTTCTCTCTTCCCAAGTGACTCTAGCTTGTACTGAGTTGACAGAAATAAGCACAAGAAGCAAAAAAAAAAAAAAAAAAATGTAATTCCAGACCCGGTGGTAAACTCCTGTAACCCCAGCTCTCAGGAAGCTGAGGCAGAAAACTATCTAATCAAAGACACCACAGGCTACATAGTGAACCCTGCCTCAGAAAACAAAAATTAAGATCTGGAACAGCACTTTCTTTGGAGGCCATGAATGTCTGAAACTCTTGGGAGACACTAGGTTTTGCCTCTAAGTTCCCAGCAGTAGGATGGGCAGGCACTGATACAGTATGTTCTGAGTCTTCTACGAGAAATCAGGCCAGAAATTAAAACAAGAAATCAATCACTAATTGGTCAGAAATGAAAAGTGATGACTAATTGTGTCAGAAAGCAAAATGAGAACATGTTGATTCATTTGTCTCTCGTTTCCTCTTTGGAGGCCACACAGCCTCCTGTTTGGGCCTTCAGAAAGCAGCAGGCCTAGGGCCTCTGCTGTCTGTGTTAGGATCTTCTACATGGATCCTGACTGTGAGGTTCACTGGAAATACAGCAACAATAAAAGGCTTCTGAACGCACAATGACCAAAGAATAGAAGACCTAATGCAGCCGGGCAGTGGTGGCACACGCCTTTAATCCCAGCACTTGGGAGGCAGAGGCAGGTGGATTTCT
>NW_022196897.1:117787588-117796414 GCF_008632895.1 Mastomys coucha
AAAAAAAAAAAAAACCTAATGCCTGGAGTTACTGCTGATGGTGCTCACCCTGCTGCGCTTGCAAGTAGCCTTGGTTCTGAACACACAACAGCTCGTGCTCTGAAACGCCATGACTTAGATTCCAAGGGTTAAGTACTCGGCACTACAGAGGTCTAAATGAGCACACACGGTCTTCTGCTCTTAGAGAAACATGATAACTTAATCATGGGAAACAAAGGCTTTAAAAAGCCATTGCTTGAGTTGCTGACTTAAGCTTTATTATTATTTTTAAAATTGTTTATACAGAGGACTGGAGAGATGGCTCTATGACTAAGAGCATGAACTGCTCTTACAGAGGACCTTAGCTGGGTTCCCAGCACTCACACTGGGCAGCTCACAATCACCTGGGACCCGGGATCCAGGGGAATCTGATGACTCTAACCTCCAAGGGCACCAGAACATACCTCTGTAAGAAATATCAAATATCAGTCTTTTCTTTTTTTTTTTTAAAGATTTATTTATTATTATAAATAAGTACACTGTAGCTGTCTTCAGACACATCAGAAGAGGGCATCTCATTTCAGGTGGTTGTGAGCCACCATGTAGTTGCTGGGATTCGAACTCATAACCTTAGAAAAGTAGTCAGTGTTCTTATCCGCTGAGCTATCTCACCAGTCCGATATCAGTCTTTTCTATTAAATACTATAAAACAAAGATAAGGAATTAAAATATTTCTTATCTCCCCCACATTATAATATATTCACAAAAGTGTTTTACTTCCTATGACCCAGTAAAACCTTTGTTCTATTCTAGGAATTTGATCTCCTGGAGCAGTGATCCTCCTTCTTAGAGCAGTGACCCCCCCCCCTTTCTTGGAGCAATGACCCCTTCTTAGAGCAGTGACCCCTTCTTAGAGCAGTGACCCCCCTCTTCTTGAAGCAGTGACCCCCTTCTTGGGGTAGTGACCCCCTTCTTGGGGCAGTGACCCCCTTCTTGGGGCAGTGACCCCCTTCTTAGAGCAGTGACCCCCCTTCTTGGGGCAGTGACCCCCTTCTTGGGGTAGTGACCCCCTTCTTAGAGCAGTGACCCCCCCTTCTTGGAGCAGTGACCCCCTTCTTGGGGTAGTGACCCCCTTCTTGGAGCAGTGACCCCCTTCTTGGGGCAGTGACCCCTTCTTGGAGCAGTGACCCCCTCTTCTAGGAGCAGTGACCCCCTTCTTGGAGCAGTGACCCCTTCTTGGGGTAGTGACCCCCTTCTTGGAGCAGTGACCCCCTTCTTGGAACAGTGACCCCCTTCTTGGGGTAGTGACCCCCTTCTTGGGGCAGTGACCCCCTTCTTGGAGCAGTGACCCCCTTCTTGGAGCAGTGACCCCTTCTTGGAGCAATGACCCCTTCTTGGAGCAGTGACCCCTTCTTGGAGCAGTGACCCCTTCTTGGAGCAGTGACCCCTTCTTGGGGTAGTGACCCCCTTCTTGGGGTAGTGACCCCTTCTTGGGGCAGTGACCCCTTCTTGGAGCAGCACATCCTCTCCCCCCTTTGTCCACCTTCCTCGTGTGCCAATTCTTTTCAGACTAGCCAGCCAACCGAATAAGATTGTGAGGTCAGACCCCAGCCAATGGGGAAGAGACACAACCACACCTGAGTTAGAATAAAAACCAGATACACTTCCTGTCTCCATGTGTTTGCTTTTCTGAGCACATCCTCTTGATCAAGAGCAATGTTCACTGATCCAGACACTTCAGTTGGAATGGTGAGCCCTTTCTTTTGTGACCTCAAATTTATTTCTAACACCCTCACACAGACACAAACACACATATACATGGTTAAGTTAATAAATCTTTAAGAAGAAAGTAAAAATATTAAATTAATTTGACTTTTAATTTGGAGAGAATTCCCAGCAGTTTCTGAAATGGCCCTAAACATGCTCTGGTCATCTTATGTTTTTAAGTTATGCAAATGGCATCTCAGCATTGTAAAGGTAAAATGTCGGCCAGGCAGTGGTGGTGCATGCCTTTAATCCCAGCACTTGGGAGGCAGAGGCAGGCAGATTTCTGAGTTCAAGGCCAGCCTGGTCTACAGAGTGAGTTCCAAGACAGCCAGGGCTACACAGAGAAACCCTGTCTCAAAAAATCCAAATAAAATAAAATAAAATAAAATAAAATGTTAATCACCTCTGAAAAACCATCACCTCTGAAAAACCCTGTAGCTCCCTCTCCTTCTGAAGTGTTGAATATTCAGCCAACACTTCCTTACACATACAGAATAGCATCAGTGTCATTTCATAGGCAATTTTGCTTTTGTGTTTAATAAATGGTAAAATTAGATGTGTATCAAAAATGTGTAAAAATAAATGTATGATTTATTATTAGTAGATGTTTGATGGTGTCTAATGTGTGCCCGTTATGTAGTATATA
Organism: Mastomys coucha; assembly: GCF_008632895.1. NCBI lineage: Eukaryota > Metazoa > Chordata > Mammalia > Rodentia > Muridae > Mastomys > Mastomys coucha. Next base: position 117,789,981 of record NW_022196897.1, read on the forward strand.
AAAGGAGGTATGAAGACAAACTGTGGGAGTCAGTTCTGTTCCTCCACCTCGTGTGTCCCAGGGATCAAACTCAGGTTGTTAGGTGGCAGGCGCATCTATCTGCTTAACCATGGGCTCTGAATCCTACCAGGTAAAGATCTTTCTACAAATTTAAGCTACCGCATATCCCTGATCAAAAACCTTCCAGGAGGGCCTGTTGTCTCTTGTCTTAGTCTGGCACTGAGTAAAACTAACCAACTTCCTTCAACTTTGTAATTGTGTAGTTTTTGAGCAGTTTTCTCTGCCCATGGACAACGTTCCAGGGAAGCCCACATGATCCATGGTGGCCAAGCAGAACAGACCCTAGAATGTTTCTACTTGGGGTTCTTAGAGAAGAATTGGCTATGAACATAAGCTTGAAGCCATTTTGAGAATTTGGCTCCAACCTCCCTGGGCTGTTTGATTTTCTAAGAAAGAGGTCGAGTAGCCTTGTAACTGAATTTCACTCTCGAGAAACAGGTTCATTCCTCTGATCACTGTGGCCAGCAGACTCAAACAGACTCACTAGAGAACTGAGGAGCCCTCTCTTGGGTTTCTAGGTCAGCCAGTTTGGGGGTGTGGGGTCAGGAAGAAGACTGTGAAAGAAAGAACAGCCTGATCTGATCCGGTGCATAATCACTGGTGCTCACGGCCTGCCTGAGAAGGGAGAGAACACTGGAGACCGAGCTGACCCAAGAAGAATAAGATGCTGGCCTGGCTGTGCCATTCAAACCCTGGGTAGAGGAGCATTCAACATAGCAGTTCCCGAATCCCTTCTACATTTTAGTCAGCTTGAGTGGTGTTTTTAAATTTTGCACTCTCATGAGCCCTGAATGAATCACTGGCTCTTTTTGGAAGCAGCTGTATTTTGAGATCGTTTTCAGGAGTTCTTTAAATATCCTGAACGCTCTACTTACAAGGGTGACTCAAAAAGAATCTCCTCCCTGGGGAGGGGGCAAAGGAACTGGTGTTGATTGAGTGGAGAGCTTGTTTTGCAAGATGAAAGGGTTCTAGATGCAGAGCACACAGCAGCGGTCATGTTAACACTACAGATTTGCCACTTGAAATGCGAAGGCTGGACCAGCGTCATGGCTCAGACTCGGTGTCTTGTGCTGTGTGCTAGCTTCCCCCCATCCCACACGGAAGGGGAGGAGCAGACTCCCCAGAGCTGTTTGCCACACGCACACACGCACAGGCCACAGTGTGCAGTTGCACTCACACGTGCATATGTGTGAATAAAGAGGTAATAAATGCATAAATAAATGTGAGTGATTTAGAAAGTGCAACAGTATGTTTTTTAAGGATAATTTTAAAATTCTGTAGAATGCTAATACATACATTTATCTGCGTTCCTCTAGCTGCGAAGTTGGGATTGAGTATAGTTTATGGCAATTGTGCCCTAGTAAAACTGGTTTTTGTTTTTTGTTGTTTTATTTTTTTATTTATTTTTTTTTTGAGACAGGGTTTCACTGTGTACCCCTGGCTATCCTGGAACTCACTCTGAAGGCCTCTGAACTTATAGAGACCCACCTGCCTTTGCCTCCAGAGTATACCACCACTACCCAGTTGATTTTTGTTTTTTCAAAACAGAATCTTTTTTTTTTTTTTTTTGGTTTTTTTGAGACAGGGTTTCTCTGTGTAGCCCTGGCTGTCCTGGAACTCACTCTGTAGACCAGGCTGGCCTGGAACTCAGAAATCCATCTGTCTCTGCCTCCCAAGTGCTGGGATTAAAGGCATGCACCTCCACCGCCTGGCTTCGAAACAGAATCTTTCTAGTCTTGACTATCCTGAAACTCTGCCTGTTGGCCAGGCTAGAACTTGAAGAGATCACTTGGCTCTGCCTCACTAGTGTGGGGATTGAAGGTGTGTGCCACCAACAGCCAGCTAGCAAAGGTGATTGTAAAACAGAACTCATTCCCCATAGCACACAATCTCATGATATTCTGTATGGTCATGCTTTAGAACTCCATCATGATCCCCATCACACCCCCAAACATCTGCTGCCTCGGGGACAGGGAGTGTTCTGAGGCAGATGCTGTAGGTTTGTTTTATGCTGTAGGGGTGGTGTGATGCAAAGAATGGACAGGTATGAACTGGCTGAGTGGATGGGCCCACCAACGTGCAAATGCATGCTATGTATTCTCTGATTCATTTACTTCTCTTAGCAAGCATAGTTAACAGCTGGCTTGGAAATTAGAAGTGATACAAACTAAATAAGTCTGTAGTTCTGTGCATTCTAGCAAGTAAATGTGTGTGGGAATGTATATATATATTATATACATATATGTGTGTACATATATACATATTTAGTGTAGTGTAGACTATGACAGCTGGTGGTAAGGGTTTAGAAGAGAAACAAATCAGATTCGGGGACCAGGAGCACCAAGGATGACATCCGATTGACCACATCACGAGTGGACCACACACGCCAGCACTGCTGCCCTAGAGCAGTGCGATCTCAGGCAGGTTAGTAAGGGAAATGTACTCAAAGGAGAAAGAGGATACCAGTACATTGATTATAGCCAGGATCGGTGTTGTTAGTATGTGCTTTGTGTGGTCACATAGGAACCTACGCACAGAAGGTCTTAATGTTTCATGATCTTCATCAAATGGGCTTAATTAACTTCCTATTAGTTTAATCTTCAAGTGTTTTGTTTCAGTTTTTTGTGAACGAGACTTTGTTGTCCTGCTCAGAGACAAGTAAGATAAGTATTAGCTACATGTTACCATGATTTAGTGGCAATGCCCTCATTTTGACATTCTCAGTGAGCATCTGTTTTACTAAATTCTCTTTATTAGTATTGATCTTTTTTCTTCCTTCCTTTTTTCCTTTCTTTCTTTCCTTCTCTTTCTTCCCTCCTCCTCCCCTTCCTCTTCTTCCTCCTCCTCCTTATTCTTTCAGATGGGATCTCACTGTGTAGTTCTGGCTGTCCTGGAACTCACTCATTAAACCAGGCTGGTCTCAAACTCACAGAAATCTGCCTGCCTCTGCCTCCCGAGTGCTGGGAGTAAAAGTGTTTGGCCCACTATGCGTGGCCCTTGCCTTTTGAGGGTCATAATGGACTTCCTTACAAATTGTGATTGGGTTTTCACATTCTCTTCCCTAAGTACTTCTCATTTCTGTAGCAAGAATGAAACTTGCTGAGTTAGATGATACAATTTTCACTTCCACTATTTTCTGGGACCTCATGACCCCCTCTTTCTAGCTGGTAGAGATGACGGTGCTCTCTGCCTGCTGGCTTAGGGAAGGGGTGACACAGCAGAACGTAAGAAAAGGAAGTCAAGTTGCAAAGTCTCTATCAGATTTGGAGCAGTACATGAAGTAGTGACCATATGCCAGGCTCCTCGATTCTGACCCGAGTCCCTCTGCTGAGTTATTATAGATATAAAGCAGAAGCCCTTATGAGCTTTCAGAGATGCCACAAGTAATCAAAGGGTACAATTTCCAGACTGACAAACTGACATTGCTGACATCTGGACCAATGGAAGTAAAACAGAATGGCTTTCCACCACAGGTGGCTTGAGAAGTGCCTCTTAAGACTAATGAAATGCCTCTAGATTCAGGGGAAAAAAAATGAGTTAGAAGCCAATGTCTGATACTGAAAACTGTTTCTGCACCCTATCCTCATGCTCTGGAAGCCCAGACATTGACATAAGTAGACAATGAGGGATAGGTTGATATTACTGTCAGGAGGATAACAAGAGACCCCAGACAAACCAAGCAACTGGAATCTCAAGAGATCCATAGCCTTTCCCTCAGTAGTGTTCAAGGGGGAGCAAATGTGTCATTTCATCAAGAAATTAAAAACTGTGGGTGCAAGCCAGGTGGTGGTGGCGTACACCTTTAATCCCAGCACTTGGGAGGCAGAGACAAGCGGATTTCTGAGTTCGAGGCCAGCCTGGTCTACACAGTGAGTTCCAGGACAGCCAGGGCTACACAGAGAAACCCTGTCTCAAAAAACCAAAAACCAAAAACCAAAAACCAAAAACAAAACAAAAACAAAAAAAACACCAAAAAACAAAAAAAAACCAACAACAAACAAACAAACAAACAAAACCAAAACCAAAACCCTGTAGGTGCACTTGGGTGTCCCTAAGAGCAGTGTTAGGGTCAGCAGAATGATTTGACACAGGTCTAGAAACACACCAGGAGCTGGGAAATCCTTCGACACTCCCACCAAGTAGGCACAAATGCTCCTGCTTGTCCAATGGCAGGGCAGAAGCATCTAAGAGACACAGACCCAAAGAAGATTCTCAGTGCTCCGGAGAACAGGGAGCTGCTGAAGTTAAGCTGTTTACACTCTAGACAAGTTACATTTTAGCAAGTAGTAGCCTTGTCCATGTGTGGGTCCTAGCACTTGGAAGGTAGGGCAAAGTTCAAGGCTAGCCTGGGCTATATAGCCGGCCTCAAAAATCAAACAACCAAAAATCAAACAACCAAAACTCCGGGTGGGTCAAGGAGATGGCTCAGTGGGTAAAAAGCCCTGCCCACACAAGCCTGAAGAAAAGAGAGTGCAGGACATAGTGTGCACATCTGTCATCTTACCAGTCCTGCGGGGAGATGAGAGGCAGAGGCAGAAGAACCACCCAGAACTAGTTTCAGGTTGGCTAGCCTGGGCTACATACCACAGTAGAAGAACAAGGGAGACAGCCTCAACAAGGTGTAGGGCAAGGACCAACTCCCCCAAATTGTCCTCTGAATCCACACACACAGTACGGAATCTGTGCACTCAAATGGATACATAGGCCACACTCACACACATACAAATAAATACATTTAAAAAAATTAGAAGCAGCAGACCAGGGGCCTGGAGAGATGGCTCAGCGTTTAAGAGTACTGACTGCTCTTCCAGAGGTCCTGAGTTCAATTCCCAGCAATCACATGGTGACTCACAACCATCTGTAAAGATAGCTGATGCTCTTTTCTGGTGTGTTTGAAGAGAGTGACAGTGCACTTACATAAAACAAATAAATAATAAAATTGGCTGGGCAGTGGTGACGCTCGCCTTTAATCCCAGCACTTGGGGGGCAGATGCAGGTGGATTTCTGAGTTTAAGGCCAGCCTGGTCTACAGAGTGAGGTCCACGGCAGCCAAGGCTACACAGAGAAACCCTGTCTCGAAAAAACAAAAAACAAACAAACAAACAAACAAAACAAAAAACAAAAAATAAATAAATAAAACTGGCCAAACAAACCAAATACTAGTGTAGACAGACACAGGAGGCTTATCCTCCCTGGGGCTCCTGACACTGTGTGAAGTCCCTGCTCCCAATGAGATGGCAGAGCTGCCAAGATACTCCTATAAAGGCTCAGAGTAAATTTCCATCACCTGGAAGAACTGTGACTCATGATGGGAAGTTGAATCCAGTGGAATTTTTTAAATTCAAAAAGGGGGGGGGGCGTTCTTCCTTTAGAAGTCGTCTGTAGGCACGCTCACCTGCTTTCTGATTTTAATGGCAATGCATCTGACACTTTGTTAGTTAAGACGGCTGCTGTTATTCATATTTAATGAGGTTAGGCACTACCGTCTGTCTGAAGTTGGGTGGAGTTTATTTTGTAAATACTAAGTCAAGATAGGTATTCTGCTTTACCTGGGGCAGTTTTTGGTCTCTGTCAAAATGGTCTGACGATTTTTCTCTTTAACTTATTAAGGCAGGGAAAAATACCCTTGACTTTGCCTACTTGTTTTAATCAAAAGCTAGGCTTTATCTTTTCACAATGTATTTACAATCTTAAAATCAATATTTGGAAATTAATTTGGGTAAGATTTTATTTGAGGGTTCTATTAGGTTTGTAAAGTAAATAGTGATTACTGAAGCATTCCTCACGGTCTAGACTTCCAGAGTACTCCCAGTCTCAAGGTTTACTAGATATTTTGTTCAATATTAGCAACTAGGTCTGAATTTTTTTTTTTTTTTTCAATAAAGGTTTTCTCTGTGTAGCCCTGGCTGTCCTGGAACTCACTCTGTAGACCAGGCTGGCCTCGAACTCAGAAATCCACCTGCCTCTGCCTCCTAAGTGCTGGGATTAAAGGTGTGCACCACCATTGCCCGGCAAGAATATTCTTTTAAAATATGTCTTCAAACTCAGTTACTTTTTCCCTTTGCAGTGGTGTGTGCCCTTAATCCCAGCACTTGGGAGGCAGAGGCAGGTGGATATTTCAGAGTTCGAGGCCAGCCTGGTTTGCATAGTGATGTTCAGAATAGCTAGGGCTATGTAGAGAGAACTTAAACACAAACAAACTAACAAACAAACAAAACAACTAAACAAGCAACAGCAACATAAATCCAAAACTCAGACTCAATGAATTGTAACACAATTTTTCTTTGTTTCATAATTTTTCTTTAAAAGAAGAGGAAGAGGAGGAGGAAGAGGAAGAGGAGGAGGAAGAGGAGGAGGAAGAGGAGGAGGAGGAG
>NW_022196897.1:117796718-117840831 GCF_008632895.1 Mastomys coucha
AGGAGGAGGAGGAGGAGGAGGAGGAGGAAAGCCGGAGCAGCATCTTCCACAGAGGGGTTGAAAAGAGAAAGTGTGGCTACATCATGTATACCAGCAGATATATTGGCAAAGGTCTAATAGATGCAGGTGTAGCATCTGCATTGGTGACAGACTGTCTAAGCAGAAATGACAAAGCTGACGACCCCAAGCTCATCAGCATGTATGTGAATGGTTGTTGGTAACTGGGCAGAACTGAAGGTTCAGCAGTGAGAAGTGAGCTGTGACCAATGAGATTGTGCTGGATGCTTAGACAGGAAGGCAGAAAAGCAGTCTAAGAAATGGACCAAACCATGAGAACAGAGAGGGAAGTGTGACCAGGGTCAGGCAAAGCCACTCCAGTCACAAGTCACGTTTCCTCCCATTTGTGGCACAGGAAACAGATTACTGCGCTGTTTTGATGTGGCAGTGGCAGCTGCAACCCAGGGCCCAGGTAAGACGGTGGGCAGTCCAAGAAGGAGAGTCACCTGCTTGTGTCTAGCAGACTGGGCAGACCAACTGACTTTCCCAATCTCCATATCGACTCCCGAGAGCAAGAGAGAGGAGAGATACGCTTTATAACGGATTCTCCCCAAGTGCTGGGAATTGGTGCTGCCTGATGCCTCTGCAGGAGGGACTGAGGTGAACTGTGTATGTGTGGCAAAGGGAAGGCAGCTCAACTTTTATGGAGAGTCGTATGGGATAGCTGGGCGTGGTGACTCATGCCAATGATCCTGGCACTCAAAGGCTGAGGTAGTTTTACAAGTGCAAGGCCAGACTGGGCCAGAATGAGATTCTGGCTAAAAAAAATAAAGCAATACTAGATCCATAAACAGGTGGGAGTTAGTTTGGGCTTAGTTAGTGATAAATACATAGGAAAAGACAATTGTTAACCCCCTGAGAGAAGCAAAAGTTGTATGAAAAAAAACCCAAAACGTAAGTTGTTGGCTGGGCAGTGGTAGCACAGAAAAACCCTTTCTCAGAAAACCAAAACCAAAACCAAAACCAAACCAACCAAACAAAACATATTAACTAATAAGTAGTTAAAACATTGTTGCTTAGATTGCACTGTCAGGGAAATGAAGCTCAGTGGGCTCTGAAATGGTCTCTGAGACAGCCTTGAGAAAGACCACTGACAGGTGGGACAGGACTTTGGCTGGTCCAAAGCTGGTAATGGCTACTGTGGTCTGGATTCCTCAAGTGGCTGTGGGAACAGCTGGGGATTGAGGTTGACTCAAATAGTAAAGGTAGGTTGTGACCTGCTAGGGTATGATGTTATTTTTCCTCAAGTTATCAACGTACATACATGCTTTTTTTTTTTTAAATTTAGTATTTATTTATTACAAGTACACTGTAGCTGTCTTCAGATGCACCAGAAGAAGGTGTCAGATCTCATTATGGGTGAGCCACCATGTGGTTGCTGGGATTTGAACTCAGGACCTTCGGAAGAGCAATTGGTGCTCTTACCCGCTGAGCCATCTCGCCAGCCCCACATACATGCTTTTTAAAGTTCCACAAGAAGGGAGCTGGCCACGATGGCACACGCCATGCAAACATGGTGACCTGAATTTGATTTCCGCTAAGGTGGAAGAAAAGAATCATTGCCACAATGCTGTCCTCTGATCTCCACGTATGTGCTGAAGCAGGTGCATGCCTACACATACACAGCATGCATGCACACTCATAGTACTTCTTCTTGAAGATTCACAAGAGGAATCCTGAAAGTCAGTAATCACACACAAGCCCTCCTCCCTCAGAGGCATCCAGCCCTTCCAGCTCAATCTTTTAGCATTAATTTTCATCTTTTCACATGAAATATGTTACTGACTCATGCTTCTTCTGTGCTCTTCCTCTTCTTTCTCCTCTTCCTCCTTCCCCCGCTCCTGTTTCTTGTTTTTGTTTTTGATGGGGGCGGGCTCTGTGTAGCCCTGGCTGTCCTGGTACTCATTTTGTAGACTAGGCTGGCCCAGAACTCTCTGCAACCCACCTACCTCTGCCTCTGTAGTGCTGGGACTAAAGGCATAAGCCACCACACTCAGATGGTTTATATAATTTTTATTTGCTCAGCCAGCTTAACTATGCTTTTCAGTTTGCAAGTCTTCAGAAGTGGATGTAAGAAATGATCCCTTCATGGCTTTTTTGTTTTGTTATCATTTGAGATAGGGTTTCATGTAGTCCAGGATGGCCTTGAACTTGTTATGTTGATGTGATTGGCCTTACTTACTCTCCTGGTCCTCCTGTCTTAGCCTCCCAAGTTCAGGATGACGGGTGTGAGCTGCCACACCGGGCTGTAAATGAATCCTCTTTTTGATGCCCAATTAAAGTGCTATGTCTATAGTAGGTGCTCAAATTATAAATATATGTATTTATAATTTATATGATATTCACATAAATTATATATATATGTATATATATATATATTCATTCATGGAAAATGACAGGATTCAAGGTGAATTCATATGCAATTTTAAATCAAAGCCTGGAGATAAAAGCCAAGGTTAGATTACTGCTATGACTGATTATAGTTAAAATATGTAAAGGATCTAATTGAAATGATAGAGTAGACTTCAAAGTTACTGCTCTGCTTTGCTGGTTAATATTTAAGTTGAACTGTTTTAACCAAGAGAGATTTTGCTCTGAAAGTACTCTCTGGGGCCTAGTTTGTGATCTGGGGGTGGGTAGGCAAATGCAGGTCCACTCTGTCAATACCTGATATGCCTTTATAGGCTCCATATCTGCCTCCTTTGGTTTTCTAGATTGCAAAATCACAATCTCTGCACAGTGAGAGGTTAACTTCTTCACTGCCGATCTGATAAGACTGTGGGAGTGAGAAGACTCTCTTGCCTCTTGCTGGAAGAGCCATACAGAAACACCAGCACAACACAGCGGGAGACCTCATGGATTAATGTTCAGAACAAACTGGAGTCCCAGCCTTAGACCAGCACCATTCCATGGCTCTTTGTGTGAAGTCTCCATTAAATGGGGGAAAGTTCTCACCATTTTCTGATGTTCCCAGTTCAGCGTAGGACAATCAACAATATACCACATCAACAAAATAAAGAACAAAAAGTATCTATCACTAAAGGATTGTAGAAAAGCAGCTAATAAAATCCAGTGTCCCAGGGGCTGGAGAGATGGCTCAGTGGTTAAGAGCACTGACTGCTCTTCCAGAGGTCCTGAGTTCAATTCCCAGCAACCACATGGTGGCTCACAACCATGTGTAATGGGATCCAATGCCCTCTTCTGGAGCACCTAAAGACAACTACAGTGTACTCATATAAAAAAACAAAAAACAAACAAAACAAAACAAAAAAACCAAAAACCAAAAACAAGCCGGGCAGTGGTGGCACGGCATTTAAGGCAGAGGCAGGTGGATTTCTGAGTTTGAGGCCAGCCTGGTCTACAGAGTGAGTTCCAGGACAGCCAGGGCTCCATAGAGAAACCCTGTCTCGAAAAAACCAACCTCCCCCCCCCCCACAAAAAAAGACCCAAACAAACAAAAAAACCAAAAACCAAAAAACTTAGTATCCCTGAGAGGCTGGAGAGATGGCTCAGCGGTTAAGTACACTAGCTGCTCTCCTAGAAGACCTGGGTTCAATTCCCAGCACACACATAGCAGCTCACAATTGTCTGTAACTCCAGTTCCAGGGGATCTGATGCAAACATAGGCAAAATACCAATGCACATTAAAAAAATAAATAAAAAGAAAAACCAAAACAAAAAAAAAATGAAAAAAAAAAAAAACAAAAACAAAGAACCTCTGTGACACCTTTTATCTCAAAGGGTATATGAGATAGTTTTTACTTTCTAAAATTTTTATTATTTATGTGCCTGGGTGTTTTGCCTGTATGTCTGTGCACCACATCCGTAGCCAGAAGAAGGTGTCACAGTTCTTGAGACTGGAGTTTGACTGTGGTTAGTCACCAATCAAACCCAGGTCCTCTAGATGTGTAGCCAGTGCTCTTTACTGATAAGTCATCTCTCTAGCCTCAAGAGGATTTATTCTTTTTGTTTTGTTTTGTTTTTCAAGACAGGGTTTCTCTGTGTAGTCCTGGTTGTCCTAGAACTCACTCAGTAGACCAGGCTGGCCTTGAACTCAGAAATCCGCCTGCCTCTGCCTCCCAAATGCTGGGATTAAGGCATGTGCTACCACTGCCCGTTGAGAAATTATTCTTGAGCCAAAATGAGTGACCATGACCCAGGAACACAGATTTAGATAACCCCAAGTTCCATGTTCCAACATGGAGGTAATTTTAGGAGGTCCCATCCCCCTCCTCATCTCCCATCCCCACTCTGTCTATCACAGGCTTTCTCTGTGTAATCTCTGGCTGTCCAGGAACTCTGTAGATCAGGCTGGCCTCAATCTCACAGAGATCCACCTACCTCTACCTCCGAGTGCTGGGATTAAAGGGGTGGGATTAGCTTGGAAGTTTTTACAGTAACAGAACAGTCGCCAGTCAAGAAACTATTCAAACATATTGGTGCAAATAACAGGAAGTTGGGGTATTGCAAAGCAGGGAGCCTTGCAGTAGGCTTCAGATGCTCTCGGAAGACATTCTTAGCTTTTTTGGTTAGTGGAAACTAGAGTTTGTTAATAGGTTCCAGAGGGTTTTATCTGTTAGGCATAGGATGTTAGGTCAGACACAGAAGTAGGCAAGAAATGCTTATCTAGATAAATTGTAATTAGGCTCTGAACTTGCAACAATCCAGACTCATTTACAATCATGGAAGTTCTAATTAGTTAATGAGCCTTGCAGAAGGTTCAGCAGAAGGTCAGCTTCCTTCTGTAAACCTTTATTCACACATGACACAATGGTTAGTATTTCACTCAATGAGGAAAAGTTGGAAGGTTCTCCTGTATGTTTAAGCACAAGCATGCCCATTTCCCCACTTCTATACTGTGTAGCATTGAGTCTTACAGCAGTTAGGCAAGAAACGGAAATGGAAAGAGGTGCCCATCACAACAGAGGCAAGGCAGTCTATTTGCAGGTGTCACGACCTTAATATGGAAGTCAGTACAAAAGCTACTTCCCAATGCTACTAGAATCAACAAAGTTAAATTTCAGGATACAAAACTAACACTCGGGGCCAGTGGTGGAGCAATTGTCTAATAGATGTGAGACCCTGGGTCCCATCAGCACTACAGAAATAAAAGCCACAGACACAAGAGCAGGTGGCCTGGCTTGTCCTTTGGCTGCTTGTGGTCACACCCAACATCAGCCTTAAAGAGACATCAGCCCCAGGGGAGCAGGCTCCAGGGCAAGCTGCAGATTCTATTAACTCCAGAGAAAACTTTCTCAAAGGATTTACCTCAGACCGGAGCGTTTTCTAGACAGCTCTTTCTCAAGTTACTGTAAGGGCTGGAAGAATGGGGTTGTCAGACTTACAGATGAGGCCAGCCAAAGCCTCCAATAATCAGGACTAACTCCTGCTATCTCACGAAATCTGTTCCTGCCTCTCTTGGATGAGAAATTGCACACCCTGCTCTGTTCCTGGGACTCTGTTTTGGTTTCTCATGACTCAAAAGCTTTCCCAGAGCCTTCGTCCTTGTTTCTGTGATCTGCCTGTGAAGCTTCCCCACCTCCACCCCACCATTTGTTTCAGAGCAGTGGTAGCTCACAAGGGCTACAACTCCCGAATTCTCTTCTCCCACACCACTAACATTGATGGAAGGGGGTCTAGCCCCAAGGACAGGAAATGGACTAGGAGGTGCAGAGTACTTAGGGATAATGGGAACCCCAAGGTCCTGTGACAACGCTGCTGTCCTCACACACTCCCAAGTGGAGCTTGCCATGCTGTTGGTCCAGAGCACAGCTTCTGTGGTGGCTTGAATGAGAATGGCCCCCATGGGCCCATATAGACTAGTCACTGAGACTAGTGTACAGTTGGTTAGGAAGGACTAGGAGGTCTATCAGTAGCTCATAGCATTCCCAGTTAGCTCTCCTTTTCTCCACCTTGAGCTCGGGGGGCTCAGACATAAGCTCTCAGTTACTTCTTGAGTGCCCTGCCATGATGGTCATAAACCTTAACCCTCTGAAACTAAGCAAGCCCCAAGCCCCCAATAAACGTTTTCTTCTGTAAGTTGCCTTGGTCTCAGTATCTCTTGTCAGCCACAGAAAAGGAACTAAGACAGCTTCCAAGTAGTAAGGGGCAAGATAGGGTAAAGCAGAGGGGTAGAGACATAAGGGGCAAGTTTCTGGAGAGGTCAGATGTGCTGCTGAGGCACACCTCATCTGTACGGTCTTCTCGCCAAGGTCCTGTCTCAGGCTGGGTCACACGAAGGTCGAGCCCAGCCACATACAGGCAAAGCACTACCTCACACCCTCCCATCCCATCTAGGAAAGAAGCCCTGCTTCTGGGGTGGCTTTGTCATGGAACACGTTCCTCAGGAAGACAGGGATGGCAGGTGAGCTTGCCAGCATCCTTGACCTTACTCCAGGCCCTGCCCCTAAAGGATTGACCTTCACTTTTCCCAGCAGCAGGTTCACTTACTGAATGATGATGTTCTAGGTATGTGCAGTAGCCCCGCCACGCCACCCCCAAGCTGGCTCAATGAACCCTGACAATGTCCCCCTACTTAAAAAAGTTTACCCCACTTTTTAAAGCAAGTGACACTAGGGTAATTTGTCCAACCCCTCATAACTAAGAATCTGCCCTTTCCTCCCAATGCATTAAACCATAAACCACACACCTTTGGAACAAGAAGCCTCAGGATAAGATTAAGATGACAGGTCAAAAGCTAAAGGGTAATTAATGATGACTGGCAAGTGACATGAAAGGCCAGAAGTCACACTGTGCTGTTCTAGTATGAGGTTCCTTTGTACTACACGAAGAAGCTCCTCTGAGCTTGCTGCCAAGCACAGGTCTGGACCCACAGGATGAAGCACATGGTTCTAGCCGAGACCTGACTCATCAGACAGTAGCTACGGTTTGAAGGGTAGTTGGTTGTCATGGCAATGGGTGGAAGGCCACACAGGGAAGTCTCAACTCAGCAGAGCTGCCCATACTGGAAGGAAAATGTCATACTCTTCATTTGATGACCAGCTGTTGGAGGGATATTTATTTCTAGGCTGGGTAAAGAAATAACAAATGGTGAGCTGACCTGGGACCACAGTGAACTGGGAATCCCTGCTCAGGTAAAGCTACCTTGACAACTTGCTCCAAGAGGCCTGGCAATCTCCTTTTAAAGAAAAATCAACCACCACCACCACATAACTCTTCTTTTTTAAAATGCAAGCCAACAAGTGATCATTAGTTTGCAACCTCTGCTCCCTAGTGACTATGCTATCTTTTCTTGTTGTACCTTCAGGAAGAACAGAAGTGGTCAATTTGTGTGACATGATGGCCACACTGTGGCCACCACAATGCCAACGAATGAGTCTGGACGCTTCATCAACACCACACGTGACTGAGGTAGTTTCTGCTTTGGATTTCCTGGAAAGGGTAGTGTCACAATTACTGTGTCAACTAGCTTATCCAACAGAAAAGAGAACAGGCTGCTTTTAGGCAAATACTCAGTGCATAGTGAGCTTGGTCTCTACTGTTTCTACTATACACATCCCAGTCCCCATTTCTTTCCTTGCTCAACCCCTAAGGCACTAATTTAAGCTTTGGGATTTTTTTTTCCTAACACAGGATTTTTGCAGAGGTTAAAATCATACAGAATTCATGAGAGTACTGCTCACAAGGTCTTAGAAAAAGAACTGTTTAGCAGGGGCTGGAGGGATGGCTCAGAGGAGAAGAGCATGTACAACTCTTTGGAACACTTGAGTCTGGCTCCCAGTACCCATGTAATAGCTCGTACTTCCAGCCCCTGGACATCTAGGCTCTGTGCACACCTATACATATGTGCCAAATACTCACATGTACGCATAACTTTCATAGTCTTAAAAAAAGTTCACCATCACTATGGAGATTATACCTTTTCATAAAGCACCAAAGAAAACAATTATAGTCAATGCATGCAAGTCTGACTTTGGCTTAATAAGAGGTATTTGTGTATTTCTGAATTGGGCCACCTAGATGAGATTACTAGTGTGATTAGTATCATTCCTCACGGGACATTAAGAGTGGGATTCTAGCTCCAGGCAGGAATCTTAGGATGCTCTGATTATGTACCTACTACAAAAGATAAAAGAGTCTGGGATGGAGAGATGGCTCAGCGGTTAAGAGCACTGACTGCTCTTCTGAAGGTCTTCCTGAGTTCAAATCCCAGCAACTATATGGTGGCTCACAACCATCCATAATGAGATCTGATGCCCTTTTCTGGTATGTCTGAAGACAGCTATAACGTACTTACATATAATAATAAATAAATAAATTTTTGGGCCAGAGCGATCGGGCCCGGAGTGAGCAGGGCTGGAGCAAGCAGAGGTCCTGAGTTCAATTCCCAGCAACCAAGTTTGAGGCCAGCCTGGTCTACAGAGTGACCAAACCTGGCCACTTCAGCAGCTTTCTAAGTTGTTTCCTTCTATGTGTTTGCTAGCTACACTCGTGAGCTCACCCATCTCTATTGTTCTGAAGCTACTATCCAAACACTGACTCTAGCATTTCCATCTCTGTGAGAGACCCAATCCATTTCCAGACAGACAGCGCTGCAACTCTCCGCTCCATAGCTCTCCTCCGGTGTTCAACACACATCCAAAAGTTATCTTTCTCCCAAAACTTCCCTTCTCACAGCCTTCCAAATAACAGCTAATGACATATCTAGAACTCTGATTGCCCAAGTCTGTAACCTTGGAGGGAAAAAAAACAAATGCAGAGCAGAGTCCGACTCAAGGCCAGTTACCTGAAAACAAGAGGTAATCCCAAATCCTGGGACTCATTAGAATCTTTTTTTTTTTTTTTTTGGTTTTTCGAGACAGGGTTTCTCTGAGTAGCCCTGGCTGTCCTCGAACTCAGAAATCTGCCTGCCTCTGCCTCCCAAGTGCTGGGATTAAAGGTGTGGTTTTCTAAACATGCCTAAACTTAAATGTTTTAATCTAGAATTTGAATTATGATTTAATTAAAAACAAAAAGAAAAACATGTTGAGCTGGAGAGATGGCTCAGTGGTTAAGAGCACTGAGTGTGTTCTTCCAGAGGACCTGGGTTCAATTCCCACACTCACATGGCAGCTTGAAACTATCTGTAACTCCAAGGTCTGACAACCCCATACAAGCATATATGCAGGCACACATCAATGCACACAAATAAAAATAAATAACAACACACATATTTAGAAAAAAAATTGTCACTTTTTACAAGCTGAGAACCAGATTTCACTTAATACATTTTCAGGGATCTTGGCCAAGTCTTGTAATCTTTAGCAGAATGATATCATAGTACCAAGTGCCAGCAGTAGGGTCATAAACTCTAAGTACACTTATCTACAATTTTACGAAGAAACAGCCAAAGTCTAGTCCTTAAGGTATGATTCACACAATCTCTTGACCTATGAAGGACAGATTCACCTGAGTTTTGTGGTGGGCAAGCTATGGAGAAAGCAGAGGAAGTTTCCCTTTTTTTTGAGACAGTGTCTCACTAGGTAGCCCTGGTTGTCCTAAAACTCTATGTAGACTAGGCTGGCCTTGAACTCATAGCGATCCACCTGGCTCTGCCTCCCAAGTGCTGGGATCATGATGTGTCCCATGATACCCAGCCTCATGGTTTAAAAGTTCCAGGAGCTGTCGATTCTAGATGGATGCAGAGACATTTGGTTTTACGGGGTATGAAGGTAGAGGAGTGTGTAAGGATAAATAAGACAGCTGCTTTACTTTTACTAGGATGTAAGGGTAAAGGTGAATGTGAGAGATAAGATAGGTAATTTTAAAAATAAATTACTTAGTAATAAGAAACTAGACATAATACATTTCCCAAATGCTACAAAACCAAGCAGACAATGGAAGACAAAAGAAAGGGTCACCTCTGAGGAGAGCAACACCTTCCAGTGTAGAACAGGCTGCCTTCCCAGACAATTAGCCTCACAATTCTTACATGATGCACACTCATGTGGAAAAACTTGTCAAGCTTTGCCAGGGCCAGGAGATGAAAAGATACCACGTCCTAATTAGCTAATTATAAAGCACGAGCATTTTGGAAAAGAACTCTTACAATCTGGCCATTGTTTTGCTAAACATCTGCAAATTGTAGACTTCCTCAGCCCTTAGCCATAGTTCTTGCTTGATGTCTTAAGGTGGATGCACTGTGACTCTTCTCAAGGCTGAGGAGAATGCTAGTCATCAAAGTCTGGAATGTCATCATAGGAGTAACCCCGGTAGCCTTTGGATGCATAGTAGGCGATGCGCAAATGGTAAAATCCTGGCAGGAACACCAAAATGCCAATGATGAGGACAGGAACAGCTCGGTCTGCCCCCTGGTGGCAGAAGGAAAACATTAGTCCCGTACAAGTCACACCTTTACATCATCTCTTTTCAGCATAAATTGTCACCTCTTTTTTTCTTTCTGTGTTAGGGATCAAATTAGAAGCGCTGGGCATGTTAGGTAAGCACTACACTCCCAATTTCTTCCTGATTACAAATTAAGCAATAAATTCAAAATTATAAAAAAGAAAAACTATTTTTTATTCAGATATTAGGCTTATTTCCTTCTGCTCTTCCAAGCTTGTGTGTGTGTGTCTGTGTGTGTTTGGTTGGTATATAACTATTATTGTCTACAAGTGTACATGCAGATGTATGCTTGAGTGCCAAAGGTTGACTTCAAGTGACTTCCTCAACAGCTCTCCACCTTATTTTGGGCATGTTTTGGTCACTCTTCTATTGTAAAGAGAAATCATGACCAAGGCGATTTATAGAAGAGTTTATTGGAGGCTTGCTTACAGTTTCTGAGGTTCAGAGTTCATGACCATCATGGTGGGGAAAACGGCAGGACCCTGGAACAGCAGCTACGAGCTTACATCTGATCCATAAGCATAAAGCATAGAAGAACAGAGCTGACTCTTCTAATCCTTCCTCACAGTCCAAGTATGGACCGATCACTCAATTATTTGAGCCTATGGAAACTGTTCTCACATACACTACCATATTCTACTCCTTGGCTCCTATAGGCTTATAGCTACATCAAATGCAAAATGCAAATGTATGTTCAACTTCAAAAGTCCCCAATTGTTTAGTCTCAACAGTGTATAAGTCTACAGACTCTTCTGAGACTCAGAGTCATGGACTTGACTACCTCCTGGAACTGTAAGACTCAAATTAATAATTGAAAAGGCATATGTTTTGCCTATCTGTATGTCTGTGTACCACAAGTGTGCCTAATTCCCTGGAACTGGACTTACAGACAGCTGTGAGTAGCCACATGGGGCTGGAAACTGAACCTAACCCCTTGGAAGAACAGCCAGTGTTTTTAATCACAGAGCTACCACTTTAACTTCAAGATTTATTTTAATTATGTTGTGAATGTGCACCTAAGCACAGGTGCCGATAGAGGCCAGAGGCTTGGAATCGCCCTGGAACTGGGGTTATAGGCAGTTGTGAGCCACCCATCCTAAGTTCTAGCTCTCAGGCTTGGGTCCTCTGCAAGCGCAGAATAAGTGAAGCCATTACCAGTGAAGCCATTTTCCTTTTATTTTTCTTTAATCTTATTTCTCTGAGATAGAGTCTCATCTCTCAATCTCTCACTGGAACTCACCAATTTGCCTAGAATGGCTTAGCCAGCCAGCTCTGGGGATCTGTCTGTCTCCACTCTGCAGTGCTGGGGCTACAGACACACACCAACACATTGAGCTTTTTATGTGGGTGTTAAAATCAGAATTCAGGTCCTTAAGCACTTTCTTTCTTTTTCTTTTCTATTTTTTTTATTGGTTATTTTATTTATTTACACTTCAATTGTGATTCCCCTTCCCGGTTTCCCCTCCACAAACCCCTCGATCCCACCCACCTACTCCCACCTCACTGCCCTTAAGCACTTTCTTTAAAAAAAAAAAAAAGATTTATTCATTTATTTTATGTATATGAGTACACTGTGGCTGTCCAGACACACAAGAAGAGGGCATCAAATCCCATTACAGATGGCTGTGAGCCACCTTGTGGTTGCTGGGAATTGAACTCAAGACCTCTGGAAGAGCAGTCAGTGCTCTTAACTGCTGAGCTATCTCTCCAGTCCCCCCTTAAGCACTTTCTTGACGAGCAATCTCCCTACCACTTTTTTCAAGTTCTTAGTTGTAAACATAGCACACCCTCTGTCTTGTCTCTAAAGACTGGATAATATTACCTAAGTGGCAGTTGGGTGTGGTGGCACACACTTCTAGACTCAGCACTCTGGAGGCAGAGGCAGGAAGTTCTCTAAATTCAGGGCCAGCCTGGTCTACGTAGTGAATTCTAGGACAGCCAAGGATATGTAGAGAGAGACCCTGTCATAAAAAATAAAAATAGGATTGGAGAGATAGCTCAGTGGTTAAGAGAATGGTTGCTCTTCCAGACTTCTCAGTTCAATTCCCAACAACCACATGGTGGCTCACAACCACTCATAATGAGATTTGATGCCCTCTTCTGGTGTGTCTGAAGACAGCTACAGTGTACTCATATAAATAAGTAAATCTTTTTTTTTTTAAAGATTTTATTTATTATTATAAGTACACTGTAGCTGTCTTCATATACACCAGAAGAAGGTGTCAGATCCCATTACACATGGCTATGAGCCACCATGT
This sequence comes from Mastomys coucha, assembly GCF_008632895.1. Classification (NCBI taxonomy): domain Eukaryota; kingdom Metazoa; phylum Chordata; class Mammalia; order Rodentia; family Muridae; genus Mastomys; species Mastomys coucha. The sequence continues at coordinate 117,809,378 of NW_022196897.1, forward strand.
GGTTGCAGGAATTTGAACTCAGGACCTTCGGAAGAGCAGTCAGTGCTCTTACCTGCTGAGCCATCTCACCAGCCCCCAATAAGTGAATCTTAAAAGACAAAACAAAGAACAACAATAAAAACTAACCCAAATAGTACTTCAGCTGTAATGACATGTATCATTTCTCTGAAATGTGTGTACCACAATCTTGTCATCTCAGGAACTGAATACTTAATTTTTGCTGCTTGTAACTGTGTAAAACATCAAAAAGGAACTACATTTTTTTAGGGTGTGAGAGGAAAAATATGGACCTGTATTATGGTCAGAATACTGCTTAGGGTAACTCCCCCCCCCCCAGGGTTTCCTTGTGTAGCCTTGGCTATCCTTGAATTCCAAGATCCATCTGCCTCTGCCTCTGGGATTAAAGGGGTGTACCATCATGCCCAGCCTATTTAGGATAATTTAAGACACAGAATATATAAACATAACCCAAGGGAAAGCACTACCAAGCACCACTCAGGTTTTGAATACCGAAACTCAACAGAACTCTTACCAAACCAATGGAAATAGGAACCCACTTATAAGGTGTAGCGGCCACACACTTAACGTAAGCCTCACTGCTTCACCCCAAACACTGATCAGCACAGCTATACTTCGGTAAAACTACAGCCATGGTATGTGTTATTTATTTATTTATATATTTGAGAACATTATAGCTGTATAGATGATTGTGAGCCTTCATGTGGTTTGTTTGTTTGTTTATTTATTTATATTTGAGAACATTATAGCTGTACAGATCTGGTCTGCTCTGCTAGCTCCAGCCCAAAGATTTACTTATTATTATACATAAGTACACTGTAGCTGACTTCAGACGCACCAGAAGAGGGCATCAGATCTCATTATGGGTGGTTGTGAGCCACCACGTGGTTGCTGGGATTTGAACTCCGGAACTTCGGAAGAGAAATCAGTGCTCTTACCCACTGAGCCATCTCACCAGTCCCCCAGCCATGGTATGTTACTCTAGCTATAGCCATGTACTAGTCTGGCAGCCCGAACCCAGGCAAAGCTGATTATTCTAAACTATCTCAGCAGCTATGCCTGCCTATTCACAAGCATCCACCTTCTAAGAATTATGGAGATATTTGCTCAAAGGAGGAAAAAACAAAAACAAAAAAACCCCAAAACCAAAACCAGAAACCATGCCTCATTATCAGAGAGAAAACTATATGCAATTATTATTTCTCCTAGTGGAATCCATTGTACTTCTGCAACATAAAGACAGTGCTCTGGCTCACATCTGAAAGACCCATGGCAGACTGTCACATGCCCATTAGCTTACCCCTTTGCTGATGTAGCCCGACAACAGGAGAGAGCCTATGATTATGAGAAAGGTGCCAATCAAAAACAGCACAGTGGCAAGAGCAATGGCCTTGTAAGGGATCTTAGGAGGACTTTTTTTAAACTGTAAGAGAGAGAGAAAAACAAAAATGATGAACACTAAGAAAAGGCCAGGCCTAAAGTACTCTAATGCAGGGAGGGTAAGTGAGCACCACAGTGGGAGCCTCAAGTGTTTTAAGTATGTCTACCTTCAGCACAGCCCTGTACAAAGCAGGCACATGAGCAGGTGAAGCGTCCTCATTCACAGACCCTTCATTACACACAAGGAAACCTCTTTAAAATGACTTTGTCACTTAGTTGTTGAACATGTATTTACTAAGTGTATACGCATGGAAGCTTTTACTGAGCTGTGGGGATTTAAGAGCACCATGCTATGCAAACATGAAAAAGTGACTTCTGGAATTGAAGGTGTCTTAGCTTATAGTCAGTCAAAAGTTTAGAAACAGAATTTTTGCTTTCTTTTCTGTCTTCCTTTTTATTATAATAAAAGATTCATTTTATTTTTAATTATGTGTGGGTATACACATGTGAGGGCAGATGCCTGTTCAAACCAGAGGATCCTCCAAGAGCTGGAGTTATAGGCTGTGTAAGTCATGTGATATGGTTACTGGGAATCAAACTTGGGTGCTCAGCAAGAATTATACTTGTAGGCCAGAGAGACGGCTCCAAGGTCAAAGCACTTGCCTTTCAGATGAGCCGAGTTCAATTCAGCAGCGACACAGTGACTAACAACAGTCTGTAACTCCAGTGTCAGAGGATCCCATACCCTCTTCTAGCTTTTTGGGGCACTGCATACACAGGGTACACAGACATACATATAGGCACAACATCATACACTTAAAATAATAAATTATTATTTTTTTAATTATAAGGCGTGTGGGAGCATGGACAGACAGCTCAGTGGACATTTCTCGCTCTTGCAGAGGACCCAGGTTTGGCTCCCAGCACCCACAGTGCACATAAACATCGGAATCTCCAGTTTCAGGAGATCCGATGCCCTCTTTGGGCCTCCTTGGGCACCAGGTATATATGTGGTACACATGAAAGCAAAACACTCATACGCATAATACATAAATATATTAATTTTATTACAGTACTTATAAATAATATTTATCATATATGCAGCATCTATAATTATATTTTATATAATAAATACTTAATAAAACATAAATATTAAAAACAGCAGAACAGTATGTGCTCTTAACTGCTAAGCCACCTCTAAAGCTTAAATTTCAGCTTTCCCAAAGCACTGCATTATGAGTAAAGTCAGCTCATGGTTAAGATTCAGAGACAGATTAAGGCTGAAATACATTATAAACACGTTATGAAAATGTTACAATGAAGCCTACTATTAGCACAAATAATATATGCTAATAAGAACATTTTAAAAAGACTTGGAGACAAACCTTCTGGGATTCAGCTAGGTCCTAACTCTGGCTTAAGGGTTTGGAAGCTCCCCAAAGCTACTCTTCCCTCTTCAAACAGATGCAAAGAACTATCGATCTGTTTATAGTTAAAAGAATGGGCTCCTTCCTGCGGCTTCATTCTTAGCTCAGGCATCAGCTAGACTATTTTATCCTCAGGGACAGGAGATGCTAGCCTACTTAATAATGGTCAGGAGAAGACACAAACTTACTTGTTTAAATCTAACTGCATCTCATGATGTCAGGAAAGAATTTTCTGGATGAGTTAAATAAAACCTATAGCTATATGGCTTTAGCACTGAAACTAGAAATAAATAACCCTGGAAATATTTGAATATGCCCTGCCAAGATCCCTTTTCCAAGCTGGGGCTCAAAAGATCTTGGAAATAAGCTTGTTTCTTGCTGGTCCAGATAAGATATACGTAGCTAATTTTTTTTAATTGATTGACTGATTATGTTACCTGAAGGTCAATGTAGCCATCGTCTGTGCTGGAAAGCCTTGAGTATTTTACTTTACTACTGGGGATTCCAGTTGCCAGGTTGGTACGAGACGGCATCATAACACAGTGGCACAGCTAGTCTGAAAAGGAAAGATGTATTGTCCATAGCAGTATTAGTACAGCACAGGAAGGATGTCAGACACCGTTCTGAGCCACTGTGTTATACGCCACACACAGCAGCTTAGGCTTCACTGCTTATGATGACCTGATACTTCTTGGACACACTATGCATGCTTCCTTTATGTATCTGGCTTGACATCACAGAAAGACACCAAAGGCATTTCACAAAGAATCAGGCCCTGTTCAATTTGCTACCAATGTTTCTTGCCTAATTTTCCAAAGTCAAACAGAGCTGAGTGAAGACTTGAATCCAATGTTCACATTTTCAATCTCTCCCTTACAGTATTGCCTGCCCCTTAAGCTTTCCTCAGGAGCATAAATTCAAATAACTTTTTTGTTTGCTATGACAGGAGGAGGATAAGGAATGATACACACATCAGGTACTTCTAGGTGTGGTATCATCCTATGTACAAATGATCCACAAAATTTTATCCATGTGGGTAACTTACTGGCTATCAATACCACACCAGACATCCAGAGCCACCTGCCTCTCTGCTCCCATCCCAAGTACGAAACAAGTGATTTTACATTCCACATCATGTAGCTCCTGAAAAAACGGATTTAAAAGTCTGTTTTATTCAAACTATTCAAGGCAGACAGCCATAATAAAAATCGTAACTATTCCATTGTCTGAGAGTAGGCAAAAATGAAAAGCAATGACGTTTGAATTTTAAAAATTTGAAATTTAAGCTCAGTACTTTGGTAGGTGACTGTAATCCCAGCTACTTGGGAAGACAGGTGTGGATATACGAAGTCAGAGGCCAGTCTGGGCAACATAGTTAAGACCAGACACTCTCCCCTACTATGAATGAAATGTGTGGATTCTTTACAAAGTCATAGTTATGTAAACAGAACAGATTATGTTAACTGCAAAGGTATTTGAGTTCTAAACGCAAAAGCCCATCTTTAAGAAGAAAACTCAGTATTTCAGTAGCCTGGCCTTCACTGGTGTGGTATTTTGCACATCATCTCCACAATGGCACGGGATATTTATTTATTCGATCTTGATGAGGTGCCAGACACAGCTATTACAGTCGACCTAAAGTAACTAGCATGCAAAAATTGGTGCCAAATGTTTCTACATCTATGTTAATTATATCCTAGTTCAGAAGCCAAGTATTAAAAAGGAGCAACGAGAATCCATCTACATTTCTAAAAGTTAAGAACTAGGTTTTTGGAGTTGCCATCCCATAATATGTTTAGTTCCTCGTATCTGAACGTTCAAGTTACCAATAAACGGGAGTTTCGAAGCATTAAACCATGTCTGATTTGTATTACAAGTTATAAAGTTATGTGTTTCCCACTTATAAACTCGCATCAAAACAAAAATGTTGCAGAACGACAACGAAATGGGAAGATTTGTTTTTCTTAGCAAGGGATTCTAGAGTGGGTTATCACATAGTAAATGACAATTAAAAAAAACAAAAACAAAAAAACAGCCCCCAAGTTTCTACTACACTTTTTACCAGCCTCACCGCGATCTCCGCCCACCCTCCCGACCCCACAAGCACCTGCGCGTGGCGCTGTGGACAACCTCCCGTCCGCCTCCGTCGCCGTCGCCCACGGTCAGGACCCACGTGAACTAACTGGCTCCGGGAAGCAGTCTCGGTGGCAGGGCCAGGTCTCGCGGCTGGCTTCCGGGAGCGCGCCCCCGCCCCGACCCGCGGTGCGCGCCCCGATCTCCGTTAGGCGCGCTGGCTCGGCTCGCTCAACAGCCAACGGCAGGCTCTTAGGGCCAGCCCGGCGGAAGTGGCGTGCCGGATAGAGGCGCACAGGAAGTGACGTCACCAGGAAACAGGTCATCGAATCCTGCTTTCAGGGCGCATGGCTGGAGAGCGTCATTACTATCTTGTTTTACGTTTGGTAGGGTTTCGTTGTGTATCGCTGACTGTTCTGGAACTCACGATGCGGATTAGGCTGGCCTCGAACTCAGAGGTTAGCCTGGGACAAACGGACGAACCACCGGGTAGCGGTTTGGTCTTGTCCTGGTGACAAGGACCTGCTACCTCCATAGGGTGGGCGGGCGCGTACTTAGGGTCTCACCCACCGGGATCGAGCCCATAGCAAAACTGTTAAATGAGGTTCTAGTCCAGACCCCATGGCCGAGTCGGTGCACAGCAGAGTCCCTGGTATCCAGCGGGGTGGGCAAGGGATACCCACCAGGTATGTTGCCCGGCCCTAGACACCCCTATGCAGACACTGGTCGCCATCCACTAATTAGCGTTATCGAAGCCCCAAATTCTTGTTTCCTTATCTATTAGACATCACCCAGGTAAGAGTCCTACCTACCACCGGGCAGTGGAGGCGCACGACTTTAATCCTAGCGCTTGGGAGGCAGAGGCAGAGGCAGGTGGAGATCAGCCTGGTCTACAGAGTGAGAAACCCTGTCTCGAAAAAACAAAAACAAAAAAGAAAAAAGAAAAAGGAAAAGAAGTCTTTTCTTGCAGGCTATTTGCAGCCTACTTCCTTCCGTACTTAATTGGCTCGAAGAATTGAACAGTTGTATCTACTGGGTATGAGCTCTAACCAACAACCTCCTAGAACAGTCAAAGCTGTACAGTCTACATACTGTCAAACATAAAATACAAAGGAAAAAACAAATTTGGGGCCCGCGGAGAGAGCTAAGTATTTAAAGGCCTTCAAGTGTGGCCTCCCGGAGCAGAGCATACAGAAGCTCTCTACTAGCCATGGTTTGAGACCCTGCTGAAATACAGCAAAACCAGAAAATGGTTCCCCACACCAAGCCTGGTTAATGCACGCATGGTCACTCAAACCTGCAAAAGACATGCACACATAAAAACTGAGAGGGGAGGTGGGATAATTTAGACAAGCAATTAAGGTGTTTTTGTCACCAAGCTTGAAGAACTTAATCCCTGGAAGCCACATTGCAGGAATATATCAATTCCTATAAATTGTCCTGACCCCCAATGAACCTCACACATAAACAGCAAACAGCATTCAAGTAGTCTTTAGTTATGTAGCCTATCATGACCTTTCTTCAAAACCACAGGGCCTTTTTAAAAACCCTTCTTGGTTGGATCAAATATCCACAAAGTTTGGACCTTTTATTTATTCTAGATGGGGTTTATGTAGTCCTGGTTGACCTAGGAAGAGATTTACCCAACCCATCCCCCTGCACTGTCATTAAAGTTGTATTTTAAAAGAGAGCTACGTCCCAAACAAGGCTACCAGAAAAATTCTGTACAACATAATTATATAAACTAAAGCTAAACTTTTTTTTTTATTGCTGTCTCCAGGAGGGAAGAGAGAACAAAAAACCATTTACATAACAAGGAAACTCTATTCAGTAGCCAAGGCACAAAGGCACGGCTCTATGACTTTTCAAATTGTTAACTTTATTTAAATTGAAAAATATTTCTCAAAACTGCATTTAGCGTCAAGTTCGTTGATGGAAATCACCAGTATTTGCAAGGCAGAAACATGTTAAAAAACCAGTTTTTACTTTGGAGCTTTTTTTTTTTCCCGGTTTTTCCGAGATGGAGCTTATTCTTTAAGCAAATTGTGGAGAATGGAGAGAAAAAGTGGGTTATTTACAGAAGATATCTACATATTTTAATATTTAATACTCAGGTATAAACTTGGTGACAGAAAAGACCTCAGAACACGCTGGCATCTCAGAAGCAATCCTCAGAGGTTGTTTTCTCAGTTTCTAGCAACGCCTAAGATCCTTCTTCATCTTCGATCTTGGGAGCCAAATAATACTTTAAGTGTCCCATGTCAGCAATTTTATACTCTACAACTGAAAGACAGGAAAAATTAACTACTGAATACTATAAATATCACATTACAATACAAAACGATGTTCAAACTTATTATCTTACCAAGAGGTACATCTGCAGACATACTGAGTGTTACTGTAGGAGACAGCGGAGTGGCTTTTGTGAAAAAGTTCAGGTACCTCAGAGCAAAAGTTAGCTGAACTGGCTCATTCATCTCTATGGTTACCTAGAGGAGAAAACAGGCTTACTATGGACATCAGAAATTCATACTCATGGTATATACCATAAAACAAAACTGTTAGTAATCACTTTGGCAGGTTTGATGAAAACCTTGACTAAAGAAAAAGCCTCTAGCTCGTCAATCCTGTAAAGCCACACCCCAGCAGTCACGAGAAAGTGGTTCCTAGTCAGACTGCAAACAACAGTCTCTTGCAATGGACGGCGAGAATGACATGCAGCCACTTCCAAAACCAAAAAGAACCAACAGTTGAATGAAAGCTAAGAGACATGAAAACTAGTTTTCATTGTATGATTATCAATTTTATTCAAGTCCCAATTTTTAAATAAAGAACATGTGGATACTGAAAAATCCCGTAATTCTTGTTTTGGAAATGCTTGCACATCAGACAAATACTGATGAATTCAATGTCTTGAGAACTGAGGAGCTGAAGTGGGTAAGGAAGTAGAAATAATTCACCAAACAGATTAAAGTTAAGAACTAATTCTTGGGTTATGTTGTTTATGTTACAACTCTTACTTTCTTTTACTTTAAATTCACACAGAGGCTAATAAAGTAACACCTTATATGTACCTTGAATATTTGCAATAAGCACTTTGAATTTCAGTATATTAAACCCTAAAAGTCCTATTTAGTTTAGACTTCTGTGTGTAATTCTGATGCTCAGGCTACCTAGCAAAACTTAAAAAGGCACATAAGTGGCAAGAGCGTTGATGCAATTCTTCCCACATTTCGAAGTCTTATTCCCCTTGGGACCGCAAATACTCTTATGACTTCTCTCACCTATAACTAGGTCTAAACTGCAACTTAACTTTGTTCAATTTGCTTTTTCACCATTAAATAAATGAACTAGTAATTGAACCCACCAACACAAAGCTACTATAAGATCTACGCAATCCCAAAAGACTTTTTTACACCCCCAACCATGTTCTCTCTCTCTTCTTGAGACAGGGTTTCTCTGAGTAGCCCTGGCTGTCCTCGAACTCAGAAATCTGCCTGCCTCTGCCTCCCAAGTGCTAGGATTAAAGGCATGCACCACCACCGGCCGGCCCAACCATTTTCTTTTGTTCACTTGATAATCCTCATTTATTTGTCAAGAGTATTTCCAGGAAGCAAAAGATTGTACACTTAGCTTTCCAAATGCTATCTGTAAAAGCTTATGGAATCATCTCTGGGTTTTAAGATAGCTTGGTCTACTCAAGGCTCTACTTGAAAATGAATAAATAAATAAAGAAAAGCGACAGTTCAACAGTTAGGCTTCTATTCCTGTTTCAGACACTGTTAACCGGATGGTACCCTCACTACTCACCGCTTCCTCTTCTTTATCAACATTACTTGTTTGTGACAACTTAATGTTTCCATTGCCAAGCTCTCCACTTGCAGAAAACTTCACGCCATCCTTTGCACAGGATATCACAACAGCATCGCCAATGTGGCTAAGGTCTCGGCATATGCGTGCAAACTCACCAGACGGCATCTTTACTACACAGCTGTACTCCTGTTCCTGTAAATCCAAAAGTTAAGGGTCAGTCTAGAAGAGCCTGAAGACTCAGCTTCATGGTCTCAAGATCTAGCATCTTAACCAGAACTCAGAACACAAGACTTCTGATTTCTTTAAAACCCAATCAATTTTAGACTGTTGTGATTTAGTGAAATGGTAGTGTGCCATTCATCCCAAATACTACAACTCTACTTAGAACATGCATCAGGTGGTATCACAGCTTGGTAAAATACACAATCAGAAACAAGATACTCACTGGGATTCCAAGCTGCTCAACATCCAAGTCCATTAACTTCATTTCATAGTCTGAAACTTTCTCTTGATCTACCAAAAGAAAGCAAATGTTATTGAAGCACATGTTCCTATCTATGGTGTAAACTTTACCACAATTCTATTAATACTTTTAGTTTTGAGAAACAGAAACAGCACACTTTACTTTCTGTAACAACCGAGTTTTAAAAGTGTAACTTACTTGGTGCTTCAAATACTAGTGCTAAGGTATCAGCATTATCTTCAGCCCTCAATGTGATGATGTCTTCATTACCAGCACATTTTAGAATTTTGGACATGCTAGAAAAAAAAAAAAAAAAAAAGAGCCCATCAACATCATGTCCTCCACACCTACATTTTTAAAAGGCAAGTTGTACCATTTCACACTCACTGCTGGAGAGTTGTTAAAGACGCTAAGGGTACCCCAAGCCCTCTCAGGGGTGAAGCAAATTATCAGGTGTATGTGATCCTTAAAATTGACTTAGTAAAATGCACTAAAAGCCAACATTCGAGAAAGCATCTTTTCGAGCGGGGTGTCCTTGGTTCCCAGTGTACTGAAGTGTGCCCTATCACGTCTGGCCTTTTCATAAATCTTTCAATGTACCCGTGGCAAAATAAGTCACACATTGCCCTTGAACACGTATACAGGAGGCATTAACCTAGGTAGCTGTAAGTGAAGTTAAAAGCTGAAACTGATAGATTTTCCCACAAATCCATGATGCACAGTGAGATTCTGGAGTTCAAGGAAAGGCCTATCGTCACTCTAAGTTGACAGTACATTTTCACTAGAACTCGTTTATTGGGCGCCAAAACCAGCCACTCAAAGCTGCAGGCATTTAAAGAGCACAGCTCGGAAGCACGCATTTTCCCGCAGACTCCCGCTTTGTGGCTTTGGCGCGGAAACTGAGAGCAGGCGCCAGAGCCAGCGCGGGCTTTTCGGAATGGCGCGCTTTGGTAGGCGCTGCCCCCGGCACCACAAGCCAATCAGAAAGCGCGGATGGTCAAGTCAGCCAATGAGAATGCAGGAACACAGCCCCGCCAAGAGCCGAAGCGGGAGGTCTGGGGCCCAGCTCCCGCCACCCGCTCACCTGGTAAGGTTCACGCCCATGGCCAGGTTGCGATCGCAGCGGTACGTGTCGAAGCCTTCGGAGCGCAGGGTAAGCTGCACCAAGGAGACGTGAGACGAGTCCATGCTCTGTAGGTTCACGCCGCCCGAACTGATGTCCCAGCAGGCCTCATTGATGAGGTCTTTGAGAGCCTCCAGCACCTTCTTCAGGATGGAGCCTTGGATCAGGCGTGCCTCAAACATGGTGGCTGAGCTGCGACTAGACGAGATCTACTGTAGGAGGAACGAGGTCTGGCTGCCAAAGTCCCCGGATTCTCGAGGAAGAAGCGGCAGCGAAGGCCCGGAGCGATGACCACCAGCCCGCTGCTCCGGCAACCGTCTAATGCCGCGGCTTCCTAGGCGCGCGCTCTTTCTGTGCGCGCGAGGTTCTGGCGTCACAGCGCTGACCCGCCCACCTCTCCCCTAGGACCAATCGTATCCGTGGTTTGAGCAAGGTCCGCCCCGTCGCGTATGCAGAGGCGGGCTGCGGGGTAGGAGTGTGGGAGGGGAGGGGCATTACGGGGTTCGTGTAGGCTGCCGTCACCGCCCAAGCTTGTGGAGCGCTTAGGCTGAGGTTTCCATCCTTAGGAAGTTTCCGCGCCACGGAAATGAAAGTCACGTGCAAACCAAGCTCTGCGCGGCGGCCTGTCTTGAAACTGGAGAATATAGCTGGTTTAAACACTACGGAGCGCTTTCCCTTTATTACCGCGTAAGAAATATGCCGCAAAATATCGAGTAATAAAGAGGCCATCATATTTTAACATCCCCCAATTTCTTTTTTTTTATTTATTTTTCTTTCTTTCTTTCTTTTTTTTTCAAGACAGGATTTCTCTGTATAACCCTGGCTGTCCTGGAACTCAGTCTGTAGACCAGGCTGGCCTCGAACCCAGAAATCCGCCTGCCTCTGCCTCCCAAGTGCTGGGATTAAAGGCGTGCGCCACCACCGCCCAGCTAACATCCCCCAATTTCATAGCACTTTTCTGTGGGCGTCGCTCTGAACTTCTCTACCTAAAGACTAAAAAATACCTCTTAACGTGAACGCTTCTGCAAAGAAGATACAAAGTCCATATGTAGCACGTAATTATTTTCCTTGTGTGGCTGGTTCTATTTTTCTAAAGGTAGTTATTACTAGTATTTTCATCTTAATTTAGGCTGAAGATGAATCCAAACCTGAGCCCTATCTTGAAAATGTTAGCTGTTGCAGGTGGAGCGTCTTTCATATGTACCTGGGCTGCAGCACGTTGTTCTAAAGTTTCTTTTTCCTATGGGGAAGAACTGAATGCAGGTAATGGACATCATTTACAAAAGGATATAGAGTTAATGTTTTTTCTTTTGGTTTTGGTGGTAGATAAGATATATTTGATAATGAAAGCGTAAAACTTTAAAGTGTAACAGCTTCCATTTGGAATGTCTCTCTCTCTCTCTCTTTTTTTTGGTTTTTCAAGACAGGGTTTCTCTGTATAGCTCTGGCTGTCCTGGAACTCACTCTGTAGACCAGGCTGGGCCTGGAACTCAGAAATCTGCCTGCCTCTGCCTCCCAAGTGTTGGGATCAAAGGCTTGTGCCACCACAGCCTGGTTGTCTCTTCTAACTGTATATAGAACATTGAGTGGTTGTGTAAACACAACTTTTGGTGTGTGATGTTTTGTTTATTTGCAAGGTTTTTTTTCCTTTTACTAATAAGGTATATAAATTTTCAGAAAGTTAAAAGGATTGTTTTAGCTGGTGAGAGTGGTTAACGACTGTAGTTCCAGCACATGGGAAGGCTGAGGTTAGGAGGGCCTAGATTTAAACTCAGCTTGAACTATCTACCAAGACTGACACAAAGGGGGAAAAGTTTACATATGACAATTTAATCCCATATCATGTGCATTCTTTCCTTATTTCCAGCATTTCGCTTTAGTTTATCTTATTTGATTTTTCTTTTCCTGGCTTGGGGATTTAGCCAGAAAATTGTACATCTTATTGAGACTCTCACCCTGTTAAGAGTCTCCATACTTTTTAAAGGCTTGCTTCAAACTCACTCTGTTATCCATGCTGGCCTTGTACTCACAGTTTGATGCCACAGCCTCTGGAGTAGCTGGCATTATAGGGGTATGGCATCAAGCCTAGCTCTTTAGTTTCATTTAATATCTTGGTTTGTAGGATTTCTCAGCTTCTTTTTCCTTTTATTCTTTTTTACCGTATGTCTAGGTATAATGAGATACAAACTTATTTATCACTCTCAAGGTATTGAAGATTTATTTATTTCATCAAGTCTAGAATACTCCTGACCATTCTGATGGCAAATGTCGATTTTCCCTACACTGTTCACTCCGTCTGGCATATGCATTAGGAGTATCTGTTTTATTGCACTGTTTTGTTTTTGTTTGAGATAAGGGTCTCTTATGTTCCCTGGCTGTACTAAAGTTTGCTTGTTTGCTTGGTAGACCAGGCTGGCAAATTTGACATTTTTTTTAAAGGTTTATTTATTATATGTAAGTACACTGTAGCTGTCTTCAGACACGCCCGAAGAGGGAGTCAGATCTCGTTACAGATGGTTGGTTGTGAGCCACCATGTGGTTGCTGGGATTTAAACTGAGGATCTTCAGAAGAGCAGTCGGTGCTCTTACCCACTGAGTCATCTCTCCAGCCCTAAATTTGACTTTTTAAAATTGATGTGTATGAATGTTGTGTCTGCATGCATGTCTGTGTACTATGTACTTGCCTAATGCCCTTGAAGGCCAGAAGGCAGCATTTGATTCCCTGGGACAGGAGCTACAGATGGTTGTGAGTTACCACATGGGTGCTGGGAATTGAACTCCAGATCCTCTGCAAGCAAAGCAAGTGCTCTTAACCACTGAGCCATCTCTCCAGCCCAGCATTTATGTTAGTTTATAAGGTGAGTCATTATCTTATACAGCACAAATGAGGACAACTGTCAAACTACCACACAGTGCTTTATCATATGCAATTTTGATATTGTAATAGTTAAAAATAAAAACAGTTATGGGTTGGAGAAATGGCTAGTAGTTAAGAGCACTCACTGCTCTTCCAAAGGTCCTGAGTTCAATTCCCAGCAACCACATAGTGGCTCACAACCATCTGTAATGGGATCTGATGCCCTCTTCTGGTGTGTCTGAAGAGAGCAATGGTGTACTCATATATATAAAATAAAGAAAGAAATAAATCTTAAAAAAAAAGAGCCAGCTCTGTTCTTTGACCATGGATCCCAGGAGAGAACTCAGGTTGCCAAGCTCAGTGGTGAGTCCCTTTACTTGCTAAACTGTCTTGACAGCCTGAATTACTCCTTCACACATCAAAAGATGTAAGGCTGGGCTTGCAGCTTAGTGTTTCTGTGTGGTTAGGACCTTGGGTTAGATCTACAGCACCACAGCACAAACAACAATAAAAACCCAAGATAGAGCTACATATATTTGTGAGAATTTTCTTTTCTTGGGTTTCTTAAAATCTCGTTTCCTTTGCAAACCATAGAATGTGTTCTTTCCGACTTGTGTTCTTGCTTTGCTAACAACACTATGCATCTTCTGTCACTCTGTTTCAGTGCTAGGGGCTTATAGAATATTTTCTTTAATGCCTAGACACAGAGTAATCATTTTAGAGACTCTTTTTTTAATGCTGGGAACTGATGCCAGGACTTCAGAAAAAGCTAAACAGAAACCTACCTCTGAGTTATGCCCCAGGCCCCTGGAGATATTTTAAATGGCAGATAAACTCCATTGGCATGATGCCTGCTGTGCCCATGATCTTGTTGAAATGAGGACTTAAAACTAGCTATGTACTAGTTGTAGAAGGTCTGTCTAAGGAGGTAGCATTTTACTAGAGAAGCTAGCTGTTTTGGGAGTGGAAGAGATCATTGTAACAACAGAATGATTAAAATGGTAGACATTAGGGCTGGGGATGTAGCTCATACACACCCAGAAGTCTCTGGGTTCCATCCCCAGAAACAGAAAGAGAGAAGGAGAGGAATAAGAAGAAGAGGAGACTGATGAGCATAATAAGAAAAGGTGTGCTCAGCGTCCTGTGGTAGAACTCAAAGGTTTACATGGCTGGAGCATAATGAACAGTGGGAGACCGATGCAGGTGGGATTGCAGAGCCAGGCAGGGACAGAGCACACAGGATATCATGTATGTGTGTGTGTATGCAGGTATGTATTATACTGGGCCTCAAACTTGCTATGTAGACCAGGCTGGCCTCACATTCACAGAGATCTGCCTGCCTCTGCCTCCTGAATGCTGGAGATTAAAGAAAAAAGGAAGAGAGAGAGAGAGAGAAAGAAAATGGGAGGTGTTTTATTATGAAGTGGCATTATTATACCTAATAATAGTAACTGCCTCATAGACTGGGTTTGCAATCAGCCTGGATATTCTGGGAGACTGGAATCCCAAGTTCTATTAGTGAACATGGTATTTAAAAATAAAGGAATTAACCAGGAGGTGTAATGATGGGAAAACTTTGTAATAAAATACACCTGAGGGCTGGAGCGATCACTTAGTGGTTAAGAGCACTTTCTGATGCAGAGGACTCAGGATTGATTCTCAGCACTCACATTGATGGCTCACAACCCTCTGTAACTCCAGTTCCAGGGGATCTAAAAACCTCTTTTGATTTTGACCTCTGCAGGGATCAGGCACATACACTTGGAATAATAATAAATCTAAAAAGAAATTTTATAATGAAAAATTTACAAGAAAGAAAATTACAAAATGTCTGAGTCCAGAGGAAAAACTAAATATAATGAGCAGAAAAACAAGACAAAACAAACAAGCAAACAAACCATCAGAACACATCCCCAGGAACTGAGGAAGCACAAGATAATGCTTTGAATGATGACAGAGGGAGATTTTTTTACTTTTCTTTCTGCAATTGAAGGAGAGGCATTAAAACTGAAGTGCTATTAGCATGATTTCTAGAATTGTCTGGTTAATGGATTCCTGCTCCCTACAACACTGATTTTAGGAATCATTTAGGAATGCATTTGGTTTGAGCTCAATTAGGTCTGATGGTGCTAAGTGAGAACTTTGTTCAGGCCAAGTTCTAAGGCATTATCTCATTGAGTACATACCTCATTGAGCTTCATAACTCTGATTTATCTTGACTGACTTCCAGGTGTTGCTTTATTTTTGATGTGTATGAGTGTTTTGTCTCTATGTACATCTGTGTACTATGTGTGTAGCTGGTGCCCTCGGAGGCTAGAAGAGGAGGCTGAATCCCCTAGGACTGTAGTCTCAGACCGTTACGGGCTGCCATGTGGGTGCTGAGAGTTTAGCTTAGGCCCTCTAGAAGAACAGCCAGCTCTCCTAGTGACTGAGCCATTTCTCCAGTCCTGTTTTTTAGTTTTTGAGATATTTATTTTATTTTTTGTATGTGTGTGACTGTATGAGTTATGTGTGCATGTGTACCATGTGAATGCAGATGATCCTAGACGCCTGAGGAGGGAGTTGAGTCCCTGGGAACCAGAATTAAGGCACTTGTGCGTCCCGTATGGGTGCTGAGAGCCAAACCTCCACCCTCTGCGAGAGCAGTAAGTGCTCTTAACCATTGAACCATTTCTCTAGTCACGTATTTTTGGTCTCAAACTTGCTCCAAGGAACTTGATGCCCTTAATTATCAGGAGGTAATCTCACGATATTAGTATCCCCTTTCATCTCTATCCCTTTTTTCCTCTCCTACCTAGTGATAGGGTGTTGAAAGGGTGGAAGAAGAGGGGTGGAGAAGAAAAAAGAGCCCAAAAAGTAGGCAGTCTGGCTTCAAATGGTACTTATTTCTAACAGAACAAAGCAAAAACCCAAACCAACAAAACCAGCAACCACCAGCAGAGGAACAAGAGCATCCAAGCATTTGAGCAAAGCTGTTAAATAACAAAGAAAGCCGGGCAGTGGTGGCACATGTCTTTAATCCCAGCACTTGGGAGGCAGAGGCAGGTGGATTTCTGAGTTCGAGGACAGCCAGGGCTACACAGAGAAACCCTGTCTCAAAAAAAAAAAAAAAAAAAAAAAAAAAAAAAAAAAAAAAAAAAAAAAAAAGAACTTAAGAATATAAGTCTTGTAGATATCATGTGACCATTTACTAGGATTCCTGCTCCTTGTCTTCCTATTATGAGCTAGCTATATCCCCTTAAACTTTGATTCAAATAGACCTTTCTTCCCTTAAAAAAAAAAAAAAGAATATAAGTCATTTTTTCAGAACTCTTCGTATTTTCTGATAACTCACAGCTCAGGGCAAAGTCTCTAAAAGGAAACAAAACCTCTGTGTGGAAGACTTCTGTTAGATTACAATATGGCTAAGGACGGGGAGCCCTGTTTTGCATGAGAACAATGCTGGGACTGCACTGGCGATACTAAATTCTGGCAGTATATGTTCAGCATATGTGAACACTGGTTACAGCATGATTTCAGTAATAAAGGTCTGGGTTCTGATTCTTACTAGTAACCTTGTAGCTGCCAGCTAAATGCTTAGGCTATGTCAGGAATATAGGGGCTCCATAGGAAACATTCCTTTCAGCCCAAATGTTTTCTAACAATCAGTTGCTGTTGCTGGTGTTAACTTACTCACAGAAGTTCTGGTTAGTAAGAGCTAGGCCCTGATTTCTACCTTCAGCAGAAAACGACAAAAATTTAAGACAAGCAATACTTTGGATGATGTTACTTGCAGAAATCATATCCATTTCTAAGTGGTTCTTTTGTTTTGTTTGTTTTTGTTTTTTGAAACAGGGTCTCATTGGGTAGCACTGGAACAGGCTATATAGATCAGATCCACTTGCCTCTGTCTCTGGAGTGCTGTGAACAAAAAAGGTGTGTGATAGACGGGCAGTGGTGGCGCACGCTTTTAATCCCAGCACTTGGGAGGCAGAGGCAGGCAGATTTCTGAGTTCGAGGCCAGTCTGGTCTACAGAGTGAGTTCCAGGACAGCCAGAGAAACCCTGTCTCGAACCAAAAAAAAAAAAGACAAACTAACCAAGGCTATTTCTGAGTCGGGCCTAGACAGAACCAGTGCTCACTAATTTGCTAGCGACCACGGCTTGGCTAGGCAACTGTGAGCTGAAACTGAGGTTTCACCTGCTGAGAAGTGCAGAGGTGAGCCCTGGTCTCTTCGCTTGTACTCCCAAGCTGAGAGCAGCAAGTGCTGGCGAGTCTAGGCCGCCGAGAGGCGCTGTCGTCCCCAGTAACAAGTTACCTTCTGGACCCAGCACTCGCGCGCGGGGACTCGCGGTAGGACGCAAGGACCCCGTTGGTTCATTCTGCTCTTTTTTCCCGCCCCCTCCAGGTTTTGTCCAATGAGTTTCTCGAACTCCGCTCATCTCCCCCGCCCCCGCCCGCTGCCCCGCCTCCTGGCGTCTGGGCTCCCTGGCGGAGATGGCCGTAGTGCGCGTGCGCACTGGCTCGCAGCTTCCCGGGAGGAGGAGCGAGCGGCCGCTGGGGAAACAGCGGCTCCGCTCTCCGGGCCAGGGCGGCGGCAGCGGTGCTGGGCGGTGCCGGGCTCGGGGTTAGTGGCGTTGCTGCAGGGGCTGTGCAAGGCTCGGTGGGGCTGCGAGGTGCTCTGGCCCGCCGAGAGGCCGTGCGCACTGAGCCGACCCTCGGCGGCCGCTGTGCAGCTCACTCTGGGTGACGTCGCGCCGGGGTCCCCAGCATGACCGAGCTACGGCAGAGGGCTGTCCGCGAGGACGCACCTCCGGAGGACAAGGTAGAGGCATCGTTGAGTGCGGAGGGGCGCGCCAGCAGCCTCGCCCTCTGACCTTTGTCGCGGCTCTGAGTACCAGGCCTGGGTTGCGCAGAGGGTCGGCGGGTTGTCCTTTGCTTGTGGGGACAGCCGCCTGCGGGCGGGAGGAGTAGCGCGTGAGCTCTGGAGGGTCCTCACCTTCCCTAGGCCTTCCTGATGTGGAGACAGGACACCCCACAGATCTTGAGTGCGATGTAGGCTCATCGCTTGCTCTACAAATATTGCTGTTAATTGGGGACTGGGGAGACTCAGGCTATAGCATTTGTCCCCTGCTAGATTAAAACCTTCTTTTGAACTTGATTAAAACATTAAATCTGTTGGTTCTATCAGAGAGGCGTCTTGATTCACGCGGTGAGCGGGCGGGCTAGTGAGCAGGTGTGTGCTCCCACTGCTGGGTTTGTTTACTGCGCCAAGTGTGGGCATTGATGGGGTAGAGGAGGAAGGTAAGGAGGAGGCCATTTTGGCAGGGACACAGTCAGTGTAGGGGCGCTCCTTTGGTTGAAAGTGCGAGGCTTGTGTGAAGTTGAGAAAGGTGGAGAGTGGTTGTTTTACTGTGGACGCTGAATGACAGTATTTGTGGACAGGATCAGTGAGTGATGTGTAGAACCAGCTGTGGCAGCCTGGACCAGAATGATGGAGACTGGTTAACTCAGGGATTGCCAGCTTGTGACCTGCAGAAGCTTTTGTAGGCCTACAAGCTGATACGGAAATAAGGGTTCCGCCGAAGGTCTGTTTCTCGCCTGTCTTCAATAGAGGAGGATATGCCGTGCTTCCCCTGATTAATAGTTGACAGAGTTTAGTATCTTTGTTTGCTTGTTCGAGACTGGGTTTCTCTGTGTAGCCCTGGCTGTCCTGGAACTTGATCTGTAGATCAGGCTGGCCTCCATCCCAGAGATCTTTCTGAGTGCTGGGACTAAAGGCACCCCGCCCCCTTGCTGTTTTAAGAAACATCATCAAGCCTAAGTACCCACGTTTAATTTTATTTGGTTTTAGATAGAATCTATGAGGCCCTGCTAGCTGGCTTGGACCTCATCCACCCCTGTCTATCCTGCGCTGTATAGTTAAAGGCACTAGCCCCCAGCCAGCTTGTACCTTTTTACTGTGTTTAAATTGGTTAGAACATCAGGAAGGAAATAAGCATAAGCCTTAGGGACAGTATGCCAACAGTAATTTTACTAGGAAGAATATTTCAGATGAAAGATAAAGGACTTAAACAACTTTGTTACTATTGTAGGCAGTGGGTCATCAGGGGAGAACTGTATTCCTTTGGAGAAAGCTTAATGCCGAGGTCTAGATTTAGGAGTACCTTGCAAAGACAATATTTATAAATCTCTAATCTTCCCTGAGTATAATGGATTGGCCCTGAAGAAAACTGTGTTCTGAATACTCCTTGGTGAGTTTGAATGCCACCCTGTCTAAGTAAGGGTGACTTCAAGGTGTGAGAAGTGGGAGAAGAAAGAAGGTCTAGCTGGGTGTAGTGGAGCATGCCTGTGGTCCCAGGAGAGGCAGCAGCAGGTGGATCTCTGAATCCTCTGAATCTAGCCTAGTCTACAGAGCCAAGTTCCAGGACAGCTAGGGCTACATAGAGAAAGAAACCCAGTCTCGAAAACAAAACCAACCAACCAACCAAAGTCTGATAGCTGTTGGAATACAGCTACAGCTACACCTACACTTACCCAAACACACGCATACACACATGCACACGCACACACACAGGTATTTACTTAAAAAGTTAACTATAGCTGGGTGATGGTGGTGCAGGCCTTTAATCCCAGCACTTGGGAGGTGGATTTCTGAGTTCAAGGCCAGCCTGGTCTACAGAGTGAGTTCCAGGATAGCCAGGGCTACACAGAGAAACCCTGTCTCAAAAAAACCAAAAAAAAAAAAAAAAAAAAGTTAACTATAATAATTAGACAATACAAAGCAACTGAGATATTAGTAGGGGTGAGGCAGCTTTTATTCTCCCCACCCAGCACTTTGGCTCCATTCCCCAAACGTAAAGTGTCGGTTGACTCTTAACATTCACTTCCATATTGTAGGTAGAGGAGCTGTCCAGCCTTAGTAATTACAAGTGCATTTAAACCACATGTGCAGTGAAAGACACTTGTGGTTGGTTGTGAGGTCTGCTAGGTGCATGCTCCCTGAAACATAACAGTTATGCGTTCTGCTTAAAAGATTGTTGTAGGCAATCAGCCCATGCAGGGTAATGATTACTTATTATTCCTGAATTGTCATGCATGGGATTTTTTAATAGCATAAAATAAATATAAAAAATAAAATAATTTATTTTAATAAATGAGAAATTTAAAAGTGATTTAAAAATTTAAAAAATTCAAATAAAAAATGTACTTAGGAAACAGTGAAATGCCTTATTTTCTCTTGATGAATACATGTAGTCAAATATTTAGAATCTTCATTCTTTGGAAAAAGATTTGCTTTTATTTATATTTATATGTGTATGTGCATGTGTGTATGCATGCCCATGGAGGCCAGAAGAGGGTATTGGATCTGCTGGAGCTACTCTTTTGGGTGCTTGTGAGCTACCTGATGCATGCTGGGAACTGAACTTAGGTTATGTGCAAGAGCAGCAAGCATTCTCAACTGTGGAACCACGTCACCACCCAATTCTTATCTATTGTTTAATAAGCTGGAGGAAGACCCACTGCCATGATTCTGATTTTGCTGATACTGTTGTACCACAATCCAGGAGTTTAGATATAATGAAGCATAGATGTCTTTTAGAGAAATGAATTGTGAAATTTGAACTCTGTTACTTCATAGTAGAAGAATCCAGAGAACAATTTTCAAGGCAGTTCTTTAAAGAACAACTTTGAAAGATTCCTCAAAATGTTATAGTTGCTAAAGTGTGTTTGCAAATCTGTCTTGTTAATAGACAATTACCACTATCAAAATTATCTGAAGAATGTGTTTATAAAACGTCAGGAGGCATTTTGTTATATTTAGCATCTAAAATGGAATTCTCAAAGCTAGTTGCTAATAATGGAAATGTTCTCTGGGATCTAGAGTCCCAAAGCAGTTGACAAACTAAGACCTTTGGAAGTTACGAGTTGGGACAGGTCTCTGCTGCCCGGCCATGTTTCCCCACCACAGTGTAGGAAGCTAAAGGATGAAACTTGGACCAAAATACTAAAAACAATTGGGTTGGCATTTCAGGAGACTTTGTTAGGACTTAAATGGAAGGTTCTGGATTTTCTGCTTTACTTAGATCCTGACATGGTTTGAAAATATAGCATTAGTTGCTTAAGGGCTTCTATTCTAGGTGGATGAAGTTAGTATAGATAGGCGGCAAGTTGTTTGTTATTTATTAACAGGGTCTTGTTGAGTGCTCTCGGCTGGTCTCAGAGTTCCGATTTAGCTCAGGCTAGTCTTGACTTGGAAATCCTCCTGTCTCTGTTTTCCCAGCCTTGATATTAAAGGTATGTGCCAACATGGCTAGAAAGGAGGATTCACATTTTTATTGTAGATCAACCTATCACTAGGCTTTGCCACATTACCACTGGTGTAAGTCAGTTGTCAAGCCCCAAATCGTAAGTAGGAAAATTGAATGTGCTTCATGGAGTAGAGTGTGTGTACAGAGTATGTACTAGGACAGAGCATGGCTATTTTAAGAACATGTTAATGCATGTTGCTGCTGCTGGTTAAAATAGATTTTAATAGAATTTAAATGAATTTTTCTGTATGTGTTGGTGTAGCTGGTGTTTGTAACCTTGTGGGTCTTCTTTCTTCCACCCTGCTCCACCCCTTTTCTTCCACCTCTTTAACTCCCTAACACTAGTTAAGAGAGAAAAAAGGATGTATGTATGTATGTATATATGTATGTGTAGTACCTGTGCGCCTGGTGCCCATGGAGCCAGGAGAGAGCATTGGATCCTCTGGAACTAGAATTATTGATGGTTGTAAGCAGCCATGTGGGTGCTAGGAACTGAACCCAGGTCCCTTGCAAGAGCAACAAGTGCTGTTAACCACTGAAGAATCCCTCCAGCCCTGTTATTATTTCTTTTTAAAAAAAGTTTTCACTTGGAAGGCAGAGGCAGGCAGATCTCTGAGTTCGAGGCCAGCCTGGTCTACAGAGTGAGTTCCAGGACAGCCAGGGCTATACAGAAAACCTTAACCACGGCTTGTAGACATTATGTAGTGAAACATGGGAAAAGGTAGGTTTGTCATGTGCCCTAGTATTTTAGGGTTCTTAAACATTTTTAACTATTTATTTATTTATTTATTATTTGTTGTCTGAGGTGTGCATTGATTGGCACATGTGGAGGTCAGAAGGTAACTTGCAGAGTGGGTGCTTTTTCTGCCTGTAGAACCCTGGAGTTTGCACTCAGCTTGGTAAACACCCTTATCCTTTTGAGCCATCTTGCTGGTATATGTTGGAAAAACAATATTTTATTTTAAAGACTCAGGTGCTTCCCAGTTTATGATTGCTTGAAATCCATTTTTCCCTACAAAGCTAATTTTATTCAAATACTATGCATTTGCATACATTAGTTTATTTCTTTGTGACTTAATACCTTTTTAAAATGTTAACTTATTGCTTTTGACTCAGGACTACAAGGGGTCTTACAGGTTGTTGCTTCATGTAAGAGGTGCCATCATCTGCCAAGTTAAGTTTCTTGCCTAAGGTGACATAAGTGTAGGGTTCCGTAGTGTGAGTCATTTAAGTTTTTTTCTCTCATGTTGCATAATGCCTTTAAGGATATAGGACTAATGCATTCATTTAAAATCTTTATAAGTTCTTATATTGATGTGTTTTGGTTTAAAAAAAAACACTAAATTTTATCTATCCTTATTTCTTGATTTTTTTGTTTTTGTTTTTGTTTTTTCCAAGACAGGGTTTCTCTGTGTAGCCCTGGCTGTCCTGGAGCTTACTGTGTAGACCAGGCTGGCCTCAAACTCAGAAATACACCTGCCTCTGCCTCCCAAGTGCTGGGATTAAAGGCATGCGCCACCACCTCCCGGCTTTTTTTTTTTTTTTTTTTAAAGATAGAGTCTCACTATATATTCCTGGCTATCCTGGAACTCAGTGTGTAGAGCAAGATGACTTTGAACTCACAGAGATCCGGGCTCTGTCTCTGCCACCACTTGAGGCTCAGTTTTCTTATGTGATTATAAATAAAAAGTTGCAAAAAAAATTCTCTGAAGTGTAAGATGTAAAATGCAAGTGAGGTCTCAGAGTGTGTGTGGTGACTGGGGAAAGATTTATTTTTTTAAAGAGAAAGTAGATTAGACAATTCTCAGCCATTGTTTGTACACCCTGAAGTCCATCCCTGAGAGTAGCCACTGGGATCTCCGTGAATGGATCTCCCTTTTGGGGCTTGGCCAGCACAGAACTTCACTCAGGGCTCTGTGTGTGTGTGAGGTTACCAGAGGAAGTGCTGGCCAGGCATGACTAAGCATCGGAACTGTCTGTCCCAGCATCCCTCATCAGACTGACACTTCTCAGAACACTCTCTGTTTCAGTCTGCTGTGTGGATGGATTGCCTGTGGCTCTAGTATACATTGTGCCTCTGGTTGAGGCTGATGTTAGTATGCTTGGGGTCATATCTATAATTTAATCAGGATTGTGAGCTCATGCTCACACCCTGGGGGTGGAACCTGGGGCCTTGTCCATGCTTGGCAGGTCATCTACACTGACCTATATCCCGCCTCTATACCATTTTGATTCCAAGTGAGCTGTTTTTTTTTTTTGTTTGTTTGTTTTTAAAGTTGTTTTTGTTTTTGGTGGGGTAGGAGGTCAAACCCAGACTATAATGGATTCTACTTCAAGCATTCTACACCCCTAACCCTTAAAACAAAAACCTAAAAATTAGTGTGTGTGTGTGTGTGTGTGTGTGTGTGTGTAGGTAAACATGCTACGGTGAGCCAAGCCCTTGGTTTTTGGAGACAAGTTCTCTCACATAATTTAAGCTAGCCCTCAACTATTGATCATTCTGCTTCTGCTTCCTAAGTGCTAAGACTATAGGCATCTGTCACTGACCCTGGCTGAGAAACTCATTGAAAATGAATCTTGTGATACATTTCACAGTACAACTAATCGTTCTTTAGCTTGTTTGAAAGCGTCTGTCCAATATTTCTAGTTTTCACAATTGTCTGTCCTTCTGAGGTTGTGTAGGCTGATCAGATTTCTTCATATAGCTTGTTTATCTGGACTTGTGCTGTGACAGTTTCTAGTCTTTGATTGGCACAAGAGGCTGTGGGGTTAAAAAAGTACAGCCACTCGCTCCTCCAGTTGGAAACGAGGCTTGGGCTCTTGACTATTAAGTCTGCCCGAGACTTGTTGAATGAATGCTGATTTGTTCCTGGCATTAAGCAGGCTCTCAGCTTTCCAAGGCCTGTTGTGTAGTAGCTGCTCGACTGGGGGAGTAGTGAGGCCCCCACATCGCCCCATTAGCCACCTTTCCTGTGCCAGTCACTGATCTTTGACCTCGTGTTTATCCAACAGTAGGGATGGCATTGGGCCCACATGGCTGCCTGACCTCGGAAAGTTAAATTTTATCATGTTATTATAAGTGGCAGTGCTTGCTGGGTCAGGATTTGGAGGAAAGCGTGCAGTGGGAGGCTCCTTCCTCCTACCTCCCAGAGACACCCACTCCATGGTGAGCTGATGAGCTCTGGGTGCTGGTATCTGTGGGAAGGCTTGCCCTGGCTTGCCCAGATCAGGTGCCCTTTTGATTTGGTGCTTGTGGACCCCCTCTTTGCAATAGGGTCCCCTTAGAGCCCTCCTGGACTTTCCTGAACACTTGGCTGAGAGTTTGAAAAGGTGTTGGTGGCACACATCTTTAACCCCAGCACATGGGAGGCAGAGGCGGGTGCATCTTTGTGACATAAGAGTCCAGCCTGGTCTACAGAGCTAGTTCCAGGACAGCCAGGGATATGGAGAGAAACTTTGTCTCAAAAAACAGACAAATAAACAAACAAATTCTTGGGATCTAGGATTTACCAGCTACACTCTGTTTTTGAGTCTCTGATATTGAGAGATGGCTGTCATGGGACACCCCCCTCCTACTCCCCTGCTTTCTCTACTCCCTCCCCGCTCCCCTTACTGACCTTACTGCTGTGTCCTCCCATCTGTTTCCTGACTAGTCCTGTGGTTCAGCAGTCTGAAGGTATTCCTCTGTCATTTTGTAAGTTCAAGCTTAGCTCGTCTCATGTCTGAGTTTGCCATGACCTCTATGCTGAACTGTTCCTACAGTTTCTTTTCTTCTTCAGCTAGAATCACGGATCCTGCAGTTACTTAGGCTTGAAATCTGCTAGCCTTGGGCCCCAGTGAGTAAACTTGCTGCCAAGTCTGACAACCTGAGATCTATCCCTGCATTCTACAAAAAGACAACCAACTATTGCATGTTTGAGTTTCATACATGTATCATGGCATGCATGCGAACATCTACTCACACACATTAAGTAAATTAATCTAAATTATTAAAAAGACATCTGTTAGTCTTGTAATTTCTCTGCTCCTCTGCCCAGTCAGGTTCTAGCCAAGTGTTATCTGGACTTTTTACCTGCTGCCTGGCACATTTCCCATAGTTCAGGACTTGATGCCTTTGCTGTTGGAAACTCCTCACACTGAGCCTCCTCTGGCTTCAGGATGGGCTCTTGGCTCCTGCTGTTCTAGCCCATCTGTGCGTTGCATCTTCTAGCACTTGTGAAGCTACATTATGAATTATGGAACAAAGTCATAGAATCCTTTCTGTCTTCCGTGGCACCTCCTGCTGGATGCCTCTGTGTCATTGATCGTGGGCCTTGGTCCCAGCATTTAGAGTGTCTTTCGTTGTCATCCTCTTCTACTCGGAGCTATAGAAATCTCACTTCCTCACTGGAAACCAGTGAATGTATACATGTGAGAATAAAGTCTAAGCTGGGCGGTGGTGGTGCACACCTTTAATCCCAGCACTTGGGAGGCAGAGGCAGACGGATTTCTGAGTTCGAGGCCAGCCTTGTCTACACATTGAGTTCCAGGACAGCCAGAGCTACACAGAGAAACCCTGTCTTGAAAAACCAAAAAAAAAAAAAATTTGCCGGGCAGTGGTGGCATACGCCTTTAATCCCAGCACTTGGGAGGCAGAGACAGGCAGATTTCTGAGTTCCAGGACAGCCTGGTCTACAGAGTGAGTTCCAGGACAGCCAGGACTACACAGAGAAACCCTGTCTCAAAAAACCAAAAAATAAAAAAAAAATAAAAAAAAAAAAAAAGAGAATAAAGTCTGTGTGTGAACTCATGCGAGACACAACTGGGTTCAGCTGCTCTGCAGGTAGACGTGACTGAGGTAGCAGCTGTGAGTATCTTGCCCCTTTGTGCTCATGGAAGCAGTTCTCCTAAGGTTCCCTGTAAGCAGTGTTCCAAACTTATTCTTGAGTATGAAGAAACAGGTAAAGACAAAAGTCTTATTGTAGAAGCACCAAAAAGAAAGGGAGAAGCGGTCTTAATTCTGCTGTTTAGGTGCCACTGTTAATATTTTTATATCTATCTTGTTTCATTTTAGACGTTTTACAATTCCTGCATTAGCTACTTTATTACCCGTGGTTTTCCCACTTTTCTAGAAAAGTGATTTGAACATTGAGATTCTAAACTCAATATATTTTTTAAAAGATTTGGTTAATTTTCTTTAATCTTTTTTTGCATGTGAGTGTTTTGTCTGCATGTATGTCTGTATACCACATGTGTGACTGATACCTGCAGAAGGCCAAAATGGGTGTCAGGTTTCCAGATCTGGAGTTACAGGAGGTTGTGAGCTTCCATGTCAATGCTGGGAATTGGACTTGGGTCCTCTGGAAGAGCATCTCTTCAGCTCCCTGCATTTTTTTTTTGTTTTTGTTTTTGTTTTTTTTTGTTTTTTTCGAGACAGGGTTTCTTTGTGTAGCACTGGCTGTCCTGGAACTCACTCTGTAGACCAGGCTGGCTCGAACTTAGAAATCCTCCTGCCTCTGCCTCCCAAGTGCTAGGATTAAAGGCATGTGCCACCACTGCCCGGCCTCCCTGCATCTTTTAAAAATATTTTTTATTTATATTATTATATTATATATTAATATATTATATTATCAATTTGTGTGCACGTGGCAGTCAGAGGACAACTTGTGGGTCATGTGTTTTCCTTTCTGTTTGTGGGTTATAGAGATTAAGTTGGGCTAGTAGGCTTGGTGGCTAGTGGCATTTTTTTTTTTTTAAGGATTTACTGTGTGTGTGTGTGTGTGTGTGTGTGTGTGTGTGTGTGTGTGAAAGAGAGAGAGAGAGAGAGAGAGAGAGAGAGAGAGAGAGAGAGAGAGAGAGAGAAAGAGTGTTACTGTCTTCAGACACACCAGAAGAGGGCATTGAATCCCATTACAGATGGTTGTGTTGCTGAGAATTGAACTCAGGACCCCTCTGGAAGAGCAGCGAGTGCTCTTAACCACTGAGCCACCTATCCAGCCCAGCCACTATTTTTTTTTAATCTTAAAAAAATTACTATTTTTATGTGTATGTGGCTGCATGAATTTGTGTGCACCACATATGTGCATGAGCCCACACAGGCCAGAAGGTGTTGGATCCCCTGGAACTGGAATTACAGGAGGTTATGAGCTGCCATATAGGTGCTAGGAACCAAAGTAATGTCTACAAGAGCCTCAAGTACTCCTAACTGCTTAGTTCTTCTCCAGTGCCCTCTCCCATAATTTTAAAAGTATAGGCATTGTGTTTTGTGCTGAGCCTTGTCTATTAAATTTGTTAAGAATTAAAATTCTTTTAAATATTTGGCTATTATAACTAGTGCTGTATAAGATAGTTAAAAAAAAAAAAAAAAAACTACTGGGCAGTGGTGGTGCACGCCTTTAATCCCAGCACTTGGGAGGCAGAAGCAGGTGGATTTCTGAGTTCGAGGCCAGCCTGGTCTACAGAGTGAGTTCCAGGACAGCCAGTGCTACACAGAGAAACCCTGTCTCAAAAAACAAAAAAACCAAAACCAAACCAAAACAAAAAAAAAATCCCAACAAAACACTAAATTCTTCCACTCATGCATGATCTCCTTGGAAGATTCTTTTGTTTAGAACTGATCCAGAAAAGGATGGCCGTTATTTAAGCCTTTGATACAATGAATGCATTTCCTTCTACAGGAAATTGGTTGCTTCCACAGTGTGTTTCTTGATTTTTTTCAAGAGCTACTGTATTCTAGTCTGGTAATGGCAGTGCAGTGGGGTTGCTCTGCCTGCGTTATACTGTAGCCCTTAGAGTTTCCCTCTGAGCAGCCTGTGGAAATGATGTCTGATTGTTTTGAGGCATTGTCTTTCCTTCTCTGTATGAAGCATACTTTAGAGCAGGCTACCCTGTTTCCCCAGAGAAATTTTTACCTAACTCTGGGTATATAGGCAAATAAAGTCGCTAAACAAATCAAACATTTAACTAAATTCGTACATGTGTTTTAGGGATGGGGACATCCTTCATAGCCATCAAATTGCTTGCTACATGAACATGTGAGGAACTGAGTTTGATACTGAGAATCCATCCAAAAGAGCCAGACGTGGTGGCACAGCTTTTAACTCTGGAGGTGTAACAGAGACGCTGACTCTCTGAGGCAGCTCCAGGCTAGGGACAGGTCTGTCTCAAAAATACAGTGAATTAGCCGGACGGTGGTGGTGCACGCCTTTAATCCCAGCACTTGGGAGGCAGAGGCAGGTGGATTTCTGAGTTCAAGGCCAGCCTGGTCTACAGAGTGAGTTCCAGGACAGCCAGGGCTACACAAAGAAACCCTGTCTCAGGAAAAAAAAAAAAAAAACCCACAGTGAATTGACTCCTAAATTGACCTTTTTCCTTTACATAGATACATACACACATATGAGCATTCACATTAACACATCCATCCATGCATGCATATACACATTTCATTTTATTATTTTATTTTTTCTCTTTTTGAAACAGCATTTTTCTGTGTAACCCTGGCTGTCCTGGGACTCGATATGTAGACAAGTCTGGCCTTGAATGCACAGACATTTGCCTGTTTCTGCCTCCTGAGTGCTGAGATTAAAAACATGTACCACCATTGCCCAACTCAAACTGTGTTTTTTTTTGAATCCTGCTTTTTATTTAAAAAACAAAAACAAAACAAAACAAGCAGCACACACACTCTAGAAATCAGTCACAGCTCGCTGGGCAGAAGCGGATGGAGTCACCCTCACGCAAGGCTGCGAGCTTCTGCTGGCCCCCTTCCAGGACAGAGCAGTCTCTGAAGGGCATAGGGGTTTAGGGAGCAAGTGAGGGTCCAGTACCCTGGCCCTGGGGAGAAGTGCCAGGATGTTTTTATGCGGAATTCATTTGAGATGGAGGCTAGAGGAAGAAGTGAGGCTTGCAGGATAAGGCTAGGGCAGGCCACTGCATGAGGGCTGAGCCTCCCCTCCCACACTCCAGTACCTATCCAGTGGCACTGAGCTGCGTTACTCAGAGGGTGGCTGGAACCAACTTGAAGGCAGAGGCAGGGCCCCCAACTGACAGCAATGAGCAGTGGCAACTGGTGTTGCCTGACAGGGACCTCTAAGACTGGCAGGCTCTAAGGTGATGCCTCAGAGCTAAGCCTGTTAGGATGCAAACACACTCTGCTCTTCTTACCACTGCATTGCCTGTGTGTGTGTGTGTGTGTGTGTGTGTGTGTGTGTGTGTGTGTGTGTGTGGAGGGGAGGCTTTGATATCATCCTTCAAAGGGACAAAGTGCTTCTCCATGAATCCTCATTACAGCTCCATAAGATAAGCAAGGAAAATGGACCATCTCTCTTTAACCAATGGGGGAAGTGAGGCACAGGGAGGACTGCTGTCTAGGTCTGTACCTAGCACTGCTATGGCCGTGGGTATATGGTGCTGAGGTGCTAGGATTTCCTGACTCTACCTTGGGCTAGCTGCTGGACAGAGAGAGGCTCTGCCTACACCTTCCTATAACACACACACACACACACACACACACACACAGACACACACAGAGACACAGACACTCTGGAACGAATCAAGAAGCATGTACAGGGGAGGGTTCTGAAAAGGGGCTGCCCTCAGGCAAGAGCTTGAACTCCCTGTGGCCTCGGCTAGAAATCTAGGTCAAATGTTACATATGAAGGTTGACCTTTGGGGAAAAAACACAAGGGGCAGGTAAACTAGGCTCTTAGGCTCCAAGGATCAAATTGTATTTTTTTTTACATTTATTTATGTATGGGGTTGAATATACAATGGTATGTATGTGGTGATAGGATTACTTTCTGAAATTAGTTCTTCCTTTACATCATGTGGGTTCCAGGGATCAAGCTCAGGTTTTCAGGCTTGGAAGCAAACATCTTTACCCACCAAGCCATCTCCCTGGCCCCAGGAATTTACTTTAAAGTTGCTATACATAGAATGTTTGTTCATTAAATACAAAAGCACATTTGTATCTGAATAGGATGCTCTTATTTTTACATAGAATTAAATCTTTTTTTTTGATTTATGTGTTTTATGTAAGTACATTGCTGCTTTTTTTTTTTTTTTTTTTTTTTTTTTTTTTTTTTTTTTTTTTTTTTTGAGACAGGGTTTCTCTGTGTAGCCCTGGCTATCCTGGAACTCATTCTGTAGACCAGGCTGGCCTCGAACTCAGAAATCCACCTGCCTTTGCCTCCCAAGTGCTGGGATTAAAGGCGTGCGCCACCACCACCCGGCCATTGCCGCTTTCTTAACAAGAGGGCATTGGATTCCCTTACAGATGGTTGTGAGCCACCATGTGGTTGCTGGGAATTGAACTAAGGACCTCTGGAAGAGCGGTCTGTGCTCTTAACCTCTGAGCTATCTCTCCAGGGCCCACAATTAAATCTTAAAAATATTAATATTGTTAAACCAGACGTGGTACACACACCTTTAATCTCAGAACTCAGGAGGCAGAGGCAGGCAGATCTCTGGATTTTAGGCCCCCTGATCTACATGGCAAGTTCCAGGACAGCCAAGGCTACACAGAGAATCCTTGTCCCATACTAACAAAAAGAAGCAGTAGCCACAGCAGCTAGTGCTGGGTGTCTTAGTTAGGTTTTTATCACTGTCATCAAATACCACAACAGAAGAAGCATCTTGGAGAGGGAGGGTTTATTTCAGTGTCCAGCTCTGTGGTCATACTTCATCACTGAGGGAGGAACAGGGCAGGAACCTGGAGGCAGGAACCTGGGGGCAGGAACGGTTGCACAAGGGAATACCAGCCCAGGAGTGGCCTTGTTTACAGTTGGTCTCTTCCACTTTAGTCATCAACCAAGAAAAGGAACCACAGGCTTGCCCATAGGCCATTCTAATGGGGGCCTAAAATGACCCTAGCTTGTGTTTGTCAAGTTGACATAAAACTAGCCACCATGCTTACCTTTAGAGTAACCAGATAGTTGATGAGGGAAAGGTTCTCTTAGAAAGTGGTAAAGGAGCTGGGCAGTGGTGGCACATGCCTTTAATCCCAGCACTTGGGAGGCAGAGGCAGGCAGAT
>NW_022196897.1:117840841-117874343 GCF_008632895.1 Mastomys coucha
AAAAAAAAAAAAAAAAAAAAAAAAAAAAAAAGAAAGAAAGAAAGTGGGGAGTGTAGATGAGTGGTCAGTCCCTAGACAATCTCTGTTACTACAAAAACAATAATGGAGCTGTTTCAGCCCATTGAATTAATGGGATGAGATAGCAATTGTGCTATCATAGAGATACCAGATACATTCCGTAGCTTCTGATGGAGGAGTCTTCTAGAAAAATCCCACTTGCAAGTTATCAGAACTTTCAATTGCTAATTGACAGGAAATTGAAAGGACAAAAGAATATACTGAGAAACACCATTGGACCAATAGCCTGCCTGCTTCTGTAACTAAGTGGCTCAGAGATGCTTCACTTCCTACCCCATGAGACAGGGAGTGGAAGGGAAGAAGGGAAAACCACTCAGTACATAAAGACTTAAAGAAGATGAGTGATTTATGAACTTTATTTGAATATTGAGCCAATCAGGTTTATGAAGAAAAATAAATAAATTATTGGGTATATTTGAATATTTGTTATTTTTTTTTATTTTTTATTTTTTGGTAAGAGATATGGTCTTAGCCAGGTGTGGTAAAAGCCGGCATACCTTTTACCCAGTACTGAGAAGGCAGATCTCTATGAGCTTGAGGAAAGCCTGGTCTACATAATGAATTTCAGGAGTGAGATCCTGTCTCAAAGAAACCAACCAACCAACCAACCAACCAAACAAACAAACAAACAGAAACCTAAAACAAAAGGAGAGGTGTGTTCTTTCTGTGTTCAGACTTGCTCTCAAGCAGTCCTCTACAAAGCCTTAGTAGCTGGAACTATAGGCACATTCCTCCTTAGGCTCTTTGATAGTGGGTCTTTATTGTAATGTAAATAAACTTAACTTTCTTTAATTTTTTTTTTTTCCTTTTTGAGATAAGAGTCTTACTATGTAGTAGTGGCTGTCTTGGAGCTCATAGAGATTCACCTGGAATTAAAGATGTAAACTACCATGCCAGGCTGAACTGTCATCTTTGCTGTTTGTTTGTCTTAAAGATTTTTATTTTTCTTGTGTGTGCATGGGTCAGTGGCTGCAGAGGCCAGAAGAGGGTATTGGATTCCCTGGAGCTGGAGTTCTAGGCAAATTAAGAGACCTTCAGTGGATGCTGGGAAATGAACCCTGGTCCTCTGTAAGAGCAGTGAGCATTCTTAACTGCTGAGCCATCTCTCCAGTCCTGAACACTTTTCCTTACAGTTCCACCACTGAAGTGCTGATTTCCTATCCATCTGTATTCCCATTTGCTTTGTGGGGGCACTTTATCCATTCTGGAAATGAATCCCATGTCAGGTATGTTTTATAGATACAGTCTTCATTCTCTTAAGAGTTCAAGAAACAGAAGGTTAGCTGGGCATGGTGGTACACACCTTTAATCCCAGATTTCAGGAGGCAGAGGCAGGGATCTCTTGAGTTTGAGGCCAGCCTGGTCTACAGAGATAGTTCCAGGACAGTCAACGGCTATACAGAAAAGCTCTGTCTCGAAAAACCAAAAGAAAAAGAAGCAGAAGTTCATGCCTACAGCTTCCACAGGCACTTGCACTTCAGTGCACATACACGTATGCATGTAATGAAAAGAAAAAGGAAAGGTACTTACAGCCCAGCCTGGTGGCAGATCCACAATCCCAGCTACTTTGGATACTAGGCAGTAGGCTTGTAGAGTGAGTTCAGGGCCAGCCTGAGCACCTTAGTGTGTCTGTCTCAAACTTAAACAGGCTGGGGATAGAGCTAGGTGGAAAGGTATTTGCTGGGCATGTGTGAGGCCTTGGGTTTACACTCTAGCACCAGAAGTCAGTCCGTCAGGCCAGTATCAGTATCAGTCATCAGACCACTGATAACTAAAGCCCATGATAAAACATATCCATCTAAATGTCTAAAACTAAAAAGGGCTGAAAGTACTACGAGTTATAAATATGCAGAGCAAATGCATTATTTGGGGAATGTGAAGTGCTGCGAGTGCTGTAGGAAATTGTTGTTGATATGTATGGAAGCAAAATATACCCAGACCAGCCAGGTTCTGAGGCAAGTACCTGTTACCTCTGTAACCGTAGCGTTGGAAGCAGGGGGAGGTTTATTAGTTAAGGTCACCTGACCTACGTAGTGGCCATCCTTGAGGCCAACATGGGTTTATGAAACCCTGTCTTAAAACAACAATAACACTCCTCCATTTTATGATCAAGCCTTTCCAGTTATGGGTGGTTGACTGCCTGATAGAAATTCTATATTCAGTGCCTCTGGAGGTCAAATTCTCTCTGTAGTATTTATTCATAGTTATGTAAGCCATGCAGTAGCCAGTGTTGTGAATAGTGCTGTTGTCAACGCAAGTGTGCAGATATCTGTGTGTCTGCTCACACCTTTTTTTCCCTTTGAGGCAGGGTCTTTATGTAGTTCAGGCTCACGGTGTTTTGGTTGGCCTTGAATTCAGAGACCCACCTGCCTCTGCCTGCTGAGTGGGATCAAAGGCATGCGCCATCATGCCTGGCTCTGCTCGAAATGCTTTTAGGTGTATAGCCAGAATCAGAATTGTTGGACCCTAAGTCATTCTAACTTAAATTTTTTTTTTTTGAGAAACCACAATACTTGTATTCTTGTATTTCAGTAATTTCTCAGTTTTAATTTATAAAATGGCAAGTTATGGGTCTACATAAACAAGTAATGAAGACCTTAGTAATTAAGAGCAGCCACTATAATGAATGAAGCACGTTCCTCAGTTGTCACAGAGCAGAGGACTGAAGCTGCCACTGTCTTGGGAAGGAAGGCTTGAGTGTCTCAGGGAGAACCTGCCTTTCTCTGCATCCACTTTTTGTAGAGAGGAGGCAGTGACAGCGCCCAGAAGTCTTTGAGACTTGCATCCCGGAAGCAGGAGCATCCTGGAGCAGTGTGTAGTGACTGTCACAGAGCCCCAGTCTTCTGAGAACCAGATCAACCCCAGCTTCTTCTGGGAAACTCTCTGGACTCTTCCAGCCCATTTCCACATCTCCTTTCTTCCCCTCCGCCCGCCCTGTGGAAATCACTGGTCTCGACTCCATTAGGTAGCATCTCCTGCTGGCTTCTCAGCACATGGTCTTTGGAGTTGGGTGTCTTAGATTTCTTCAGCTGCCCCGGGGCTTGGACTCACAGGTTTGGCTTTGCTGCAGACTTGGTCATGACCTCTTTTCACATGGTTGGGCCCAGTCCCCAGCACCTGTGGCTCGGCAGGAGCTTGAGGTTGAGTTGGTGCTAAATCAGCTGTGAAGATTAGCAGCTACTTGGGCAGTGAGAACCAGGCCTCTGATTTAGTTTGTTAGGCTTAGTGACTGATGTGATGTGAAGCACAAAGAAAATTGGCCTGTCGATGTTTTATTTTAGTGCTGAAGTACCAGGTTGTTAATGCTACATTAACACAACCCCAGTGTTTTATTTAAAAATGCTCAGGATTTAAGAAAATCAAGAGGTTCAAATATTTAACTTTTTTGATATACCTCAGAATAGTAATTAAAAACCCAAGTTAATAAAAATTATAATTTTGAACATAATTCTTCCTGGGTAGGTTAGTAGAAAAAATTTAAAAATTATTTCTAATGAAAATTTACCAAGATGTCCCACATTAACTGAGCTTATTAAATATAAAATCAAAACAGATTTAAAATAAAATCCCTTTTAAGATCTGTATCAGTGTCGAGACAATGACTTAGATATTTCTGTTCAAGGTGTTTCCCTGTACAGGCCGAGGGGCCACTGAACTGCTGCCCTTCCTCTAGTCTGACATTGCTAGACTCCCCTGTGGTATGCTAACTTTGAGAACTTGAGGTCAGTGGGCTGACTGTAGTCTTTTTTTTTTTTTTTCGAGACAGGGTTTCTCTGTATAACCCTGGCTGTCCTGGAGCTTTCTCTGTAGACCAGCCTGGCCTCGAACTCAGAAATCCGCCTCCCTCTGCCTCCCTAGTGCTGGGATTAAAGGCGTGCGTCACCACCTCCCCGGCAACTAGTTTCTGGTCGCTAATAGTGTGTGTTTTTTCTCCAAGACAGGATTTCCTGCTTGTCTTGATGCCCTTCCGTTTCATCTGTTTAGGAAGTCTTTGAGCTCAATTGAGACTTGGTCTTCAGGCAGAAGCTTGCCCTATCGGGTGTTTTTCTCCCTCCTGAGTTTTATGTAGGGAGGTAAGGCTTCTAAAAGAGGACACTTGGTCCAGGTGAGCCTGCAACATGTGCAGGCTTTCAGAGTGCACTGCATCGTGCCGTGGGAGGAGGGGCTGCGGGTGCTGGAGATCACGCTGCCCAAGTGCTCTCCCGCTGAGCTTTACCCCCAAACCCAAGCCTTTCTTAAAAAGGGTGTCTTGTGTCTGCTGTCTGCCCCATCACTAGGATTTGGATCTCTATGTGTCAGTCAGCTTGTGTGCGATTTGGGAATAAACGCTTCACAAAACAGTACTGTTTCTGTGAACAAGTCAAAGTTTGCTACTCTTTGATTTCATTATCAAATCTACCCTTTCTGTAACTCTTTTGTTGAACTGTAACAGAAATGTGCACATACTGTACTTTCCCAGTGACTTTTCATAAATTAAGCACATCCCTGCAGTCGCAGCCTCAGATCAGACAGAACATTTCCAGTCCCTGGGGAGGGAGGCTTCTGTTCACTGACCTCTCCCGTGGGAGCCACCAACCTGCTTCCTGGCAGCGTGTGTGTGTGTGTGTGTGTGTGTGTGTGTGTGTGTTTGTAACCCACTAAATTAATTTCAAGACCAGTGGGTCTCAGCTTGCTACTTGGAAAAAATATAGCCATGTTTCATCTAATTATTCATGAAGTAGGAATTTTCTTATTTTGTAGGCGTCCAGGACGCCTTGATTTCCCCCCAGGATCACGTGGCTTGTGCTGTTTTTCTCTCTCCCAGGTTTCTTCTCCCTGAGATGAGGAGTGTCTTGTTTCGAGGGTCAATTGTAGCCATTTCTGTTTTATGCTCAGCTTTTCCCTCTTAATGTGCTTGGGAAATGGATGCTCATTATGAAGACAGCTCAGTGAATTGCTGCTATTAGCACTCTGAGCATGAGTCATGTTGCTTCGGTGGTGTCTTGGAAATTGTCTTGTCATTTGTCCTCTGCTCTCAGGATAGAAAGACCCTTCAGGGACATAGACAGCGTGGGCTGTCAGCATGCAGGACAGACTCAGTGCCTCCCATGCCTCTCTCGTGTGGCTTGTTGAGAGATTCTGTCTCAGGGACTTAGAATTCCTACTGGAAGCCAGTGCGACTATCCTGCCATCCTTACGTCCTGATTGAGAGGCCACGACTTCTAACCAGCACCTCTTGGAGTTGCTGAGGTCATGCCCCACAGTCTGTATCTAGACGTCAGGCCGGAAATGTTTGCTCACTTTGTCAATACTTAGCTGAGACTTAGTTCCAAGAGCCTTGAATTTTCAGGTTCTTCCCCCATGGTAGAATTACCTGGTTGGCAAGACTGTCAGACATGGGGCATAGAAATGAGTGAAACACGGTCCTTCCAAGTTCATTTTCTGTTGAAGTATGAAGATGAATGTTTATTGTCAAGAGCTAATGAAGTTGTACAGGATAGAGCTGGTTGTTTTTTTGAGGCTGGCTGGGTCTCTCTATGTTGCCCATTCTTTTGGAAAACCCAAGCTCACATGATCCTCCCAAGTAGCTGGGACTACAGGTAACCCCATCTGTTTTGTCTCTTCTTCCTTTTCTGTTCTGTTCTTGACAGTCTCACTGTGTAGTCAAGGCTGGCCTCACATTCATACTCTTCTTACCTCAGCCTTTTAGTACTTAGACTTACAGGTTTGTGGCCACCATGCCTGAACTAACTAGGTGTTTCTTACTATGAGGGTAGCATTTTCTTTTTTGTTTTGTTTTTGTTTTTGTTTTTGTTTTGAGGTAGAGTTTCTCTGTTTGGCCCTAGCTGTCCTGGAACTCACTGTGTAGACCAGGCTGGCCTCGAACTCAGAAATCCACCTGCCTCTGCCTCCCAAGTGCTGGGATTAAAGGCGTGCACCACCACCACCCAGCTTTTCTGTTGTCTTCTTAACTGGGCCTGTTGTGAGACTGCCTTGTAGATATTTATATTTATATCAGCTGTCTTAGTTACTCTTCTGTTGCTGTGACAAAGTACCATGACCAAAGTTGTTTATTATTGAGTCTGCTTAGATGCCTAGAGGAAGAGATGAGAAGAGGAAGGAGGGAAGCAGAGAGTTGAGTTACTCAAGGGCCGGGCAAGCACATGGCGAACTCTCAGTGTAGCTTTCCAGGAACCTGGCTGGAGTGTGCGGCCATCAGTGCCGCGTCCTTTGCAAATGCCCCTTACTCCCTTGAAATAGTTTGGAGATAGTTTATAGTCAAATAGGGGTTTTTTTTGTTTTAAAGATTATTTATTTCATGTATGTGGATACACTGTAGCTGTCTTCAGACACAGAAGAGGGCATTAGATCCCATTACAGATGGCTGTGGGCCACCATGTGGTTGCTGGGAATTGAACTCAGGACCTCTGAAAGAGCAGTCAGTGCTCTTAACTGCTGAGCTGTCTCTCTCCAGCGCATCAATTAGGTTTTGAAAAGCCGAATCTACTTCCCACCCCTCATCTTTCCTTTCAGTGGTGGTTCTGGTAAGGGAACCTGTAATGAATTTCATCTTGGAAAGCTGAGTGCTTTTTCTGTAGATCTCAGTATTGATTTGAGACTTTCGGCGGGAGGGGATGCTACAGTGGGGGTGGCTCTGCTAGGTCTCAGAAATGAGACCCCAGTGTGTGGCACCTTGGCATGTGGAACATTTTTAACTAAGTCAGAAACAAACGCCATTTGGTGCTTCTAGAACTTCCAGGGCCACTTTGTCCACCCAAGTCTCCTGATGCCTAGAGGGACTTGAACACTCTAATGTGCATTCGCCAGCAAGTTGCTGCCGTAACTTTCTCCTCTCAGACTCCTCAGTGGCTAGCTGCTGAGCCACTTCACAGGAAGGAGCACTTGACTCCAGCAGGATAGACTTGGGTGGGTCAGCCTGTACTTGAAGAGTGTAGATAAACTTCTGTTTTCTGGGTTCTTGATGTTCATTCGCCTGTGAGTGCCCCTCCCACTGGAGCTAAAAATCTATGTAGGGCAGAGAGGAAGTTCACTTTGCTTCTATAGTTCCCAGCTCACAGTAAACTCATCTTTGACCTTTTCTTTAGACACATGAACTTGTCAAATGGGATTAGTATTGAAAAGGGATAGAAGTATTTCTTTGTTCTCCCTCACAATACCTGCTCCACCCTACATGCATGCAGGCTTTATCTTTTTTTTTTTTTTGTCCTGTAAGAACTCAGTTCAAACCTACTGGGCTCTCCCATCAAGAACAACACAGGGCTCCTGACATCTCTTAGGCACCCTCTGTCTAGCAGTTTCTCCCCTGTACTTGACTACATAGTGGGGGGCGGTGATTACCCTGGCAGCTGGCCAAAAGATGTTTAAGATGACAGGGTTGGTATTCAGCCTAAGGTTATGCTTAGGTTAAGTCTTTGCTCCAGGGGGAGGCTTGCAATTTGCATTTAAAGCAGTGCAAAAAATAGTTTGTAAGTTGTGGAGTAATTTCCGCTGTTGGAACTTATGGAGTGGACCGTTGGGTCTCCAGAGAGGAGCGAGCTTCAGGGGCATAACTGACCAGTGTATCAAACTCCGCCACGTGGAAGTGAATGAGAGCCTAGTGGGTGGCGCTGCTTCTTCTTAAGACAAACTGGGATAAAATATGAGAATTTTACAGGAATCAAAAGAGAATCAGTGTCTGGTAAAGAAATAGGGTGTGGAGTCAGCTGAGTCCCACCTGTCTGGATTCCCAGTCCACAGGGGCTCTGTCCAGCCCTAGCCCCAACTACATTTTTCTAAAAGGTCAGACTCTATCACATGGGGAGCTTTAAAAGTTTTTTTTTTGTTTTTTGTTTTTTGTGAGCTGGAGGCAGCCCTTCATGAAATATTGAGAATTAAGAGGGAATTGAAGAAGATAGGGTGTGTACTGCTGATTAGGTAGTCAATTTAATGCAGGAAATGAGAGGAAGGAGCCTCAGCTGAGGAAATGCCTCAGCTGAGGAAATGCCTCCATGAGATAGATCCCTCAGTAGGGCATTTTCTCAATTAGTGGTCAATGAGGAAGGGCCCAGCCCATAGCAGGTGGTGCCTTTCCTCGCTGTGGTCCTGGGTTCTATAAGAGAGCAGGCTGAGCAAGGCACGAGCAAGCCAGTCAGCAGCACCTCCATGGCCTCTGCGTCAGCTTCTCTCCCCAGGTTTCTTTTTGGTGTTTTCGTAGCAGCAACAGACATCCTAACTAAGATGGTACAAGTTAAACAACAGCTCCATCCAGAA
The DNA here is from genome assembly GCF_008632895.1 of Mastomys coucha. Taxonomy (NCBI): domain Eukaryota; kingdom Metazoa; phylum Chordata; class Mammalia; order Rodentia; family Muridae; genus Mastomys; species Mastomys coucha. Next base: position 117,849,170 of record NW_022196897.1, read on the forward strand.
AGAGAAGCAGGCATGAATTGGCATAGGCTGTTGCTAGCTTAGTGAGGTCCTTCCCCAGCAAAACCCAGTCTGTGTCATGGGCTTTCTTGCTCACCCACTGTCTCTCTGCTTCCTTCCACTTTTTCTTCTGTTGGACACAGACTTCTGTGCTGCTCTGAGACTTGTGTGGTGCTAGGCTGAGGGGTGAAGAGTCTGGAAGGCTGCTCAGGGCCACGTTTTGAGTAACAGTTTAAAAACATTCGTGTCTTTTGCTTGGTTCTTGGTGTCTAGAGCTCGGCCTGTGCCTTTACAGTGCTGCTGCCTTTCCCTGGAGGGTAGTGTGACCCAGAGGGGCGGGGTTCCCTGCCTTGCAGAGGATGCTGTTTCCTGTTTACATCAGCATCACCATCCCTCTGGGACAGGCTTGGGAACTGTGGGAGGATGGGTGGAGGCTGAGGGACTTGCTCTGCTTATCCTGTGCTCTGGAAAGGAAGGAAGGCTCTTGAGGAAGAGGAGGGGCCCTGGAAAGAAATGGGGTTTCTAGGAAGGAAGGGTGCCCTGGGAAGAAATGGGTCCTGGGAAGGAGAGGCCCTGGGAGCAGCCTGTTCTGTGTGCACTGACCTATGCTCATCAAGGAGGGAAGTGAGGAGGGTTCTAGGAGCGTTGAGTAGCAGTGGAGAGAGCCTATGTGTTGTCCATGTGAGCTGGGAGTTGGTAGGAGGATGTGTGGCCACCGATATTCTCTGATATACATTCACTTTCCAGCTGATATCCTGATGCCTGGGAGTCAAACCTGCCACCGTAGAATGTGTTTGAGTATCTGTGACAGGCCTGCTCAAGGCAGTGTGATCTGCCCAGGCCCAGTCTCCCTCTCTCTTCAGACCTGCCATGCTCCTTTTCTCTGGTGCCTTGGCCAAATAAAGCCCTTTCCTAGCAATCCATCTCAGTGTCCTCCTTGAACTCACACCCAAGACCTTATGTAGCCTCTACTGAACACACAGTCCCCCATACCAACAAGTAAATATGAAGGGGAAGAGGCCCTCACTTCTGGCATACACACTGGCAGATTGTGTTGTGTGCATCCTAGGGGACAGTGAGCACATACATGCATTCTTGCTTCACACTCAAGGGGTGAGCACATACATGCATTCTTGCTTTAATAGGTAGCTTGCATGTGTTAGACATCACACGTGACTCAAGGGGTCTTCAAACTCAAAATGTTTGTGGGTGCTACATGTGTGTTGGTCCCTGGCTGGAGTAACAGATGTGAGCGCTGTACTCTGAACTCAGATCCTCTGGAAGGGGAGGGAACAAGTCTACTTCATGCAGAGCAACCCCTCCAGTCCCTCATTCTGTTTTTTTTTTCTGTCCAGAATGTGCTGCTTTTATTGTGGGCTAGACTTTGGACTCAGGTCCATCTTCTGCCCAGCGTGGGCTCAGGTCCGTCTTCTGCCCAGCGTGGGCTCAGGTCCGTCTTCTGCCCAGTGTGGAAGCTGCTGTGGGGTGCTTCCCTTTGACAGCCACTTTCCTGTGTGGAAGGAGGTGCCTGTGGGTTCAGGAGAGGCCAGAAAAACTGCAGGCTCTAGGTTGCCAAGGTGTGCTTGTTCTGACCTCCAAGCCTGGGTGCAGGGTGAGTAGTTGGAGAGGTGGCCAGCTTCAACATTCCCCGCTGTTGGGTACGAGCGTGGTATTATGAATGGGCACTGGCCTCTTGCCTAGTGGTACTCCTTAGAAGGGCTCCAAGGTGTTTATTTCAGAGACATCCTGAGGTTGTTCATTGGAGGCCGGTAAAACCTGGGGAGTTCCCTTCCTTCAGGCCTGCTTCTTCTAGACTTACTCCATTTCTTGATCCCTTATCCAGTCATCCTGAGGTAGTGGCAGCAGCCGTAGTGCTTTGTGAGAGTTCTGTATCTCCTTTTCCTGACTTGTGCCTCAGGATACCTCTTTTCCTCCTCTTTTAAGAGGGTGTAGAATCAGGTTTGGGAAGATGTAGGTCAGGATTGGTGTCTATAAAAGACTTTGTTTTGTTTTTGGTGTTTGTTTGTTTGTTCGAGACAGGGTTTCTCTGTGTAGCCCTGGCTGTCCTGGAACTCACTGTGTAGACCAGACTGGCCTCCAACTCAGAAATTCGCCTGCCTCTGCCACCCAAGTGCTGGGATTAAAAGTGTGCGCCACTACCACCCGGCTCATAAAAAACTTTTTTTTATTTATTGGAGACTATTTTATTTTTTGGTTTTCTGAGACAGGGTTTCTCTAACTAACCTTGGCTGTCCTGGAACTCTATAGACCGAGCTGGCCTCGAACTAAGAGATTCACCTGTCTCTACCTCCTGAGGGCTGAGACTAAAGGCGTGTGCCACCATGACTGGCTGACTTTTTCTTATTTTTTAGACAGTTTTACTGTATACCCTTGACTGATTTGGAAATTCACTGTAGACCCATGAAAGCCTCAGACTCAATGCAGTCTCCTGCCTCATCCTTTTGGGTGCTGAAATCACAGGGTTGTAGATACATGCCACCGTATATGGCCAGAGAGATCTTTAGCATCCTCTCCTTAACTCCCCCAGCAGTAGCCTTTGTTTTTGTCCTTTCCTGCCTAGGAACCCAGCAGTCTCTGTGAGTCTCCTTGACAACGGGATAGATAAGCTAAAAATAACCCTGTGCTGGGCCTTCTCTGGTGCTTGGCTCAGTTCCTGTGGCTTCCCGATGCTCCCAGAGTGTGTCCCTGGGTGGATTACAGGGCCAGCAGGGCAGGTGCTTACATTTTGGAGCCCTGAGATTTAGGGATCAGAGCTACATAGCCACCACATGGCATTATTATCTAGTCTTACTACAGGCAGTTGCCAGTAGGGTGTGAGTGTAAATGTTAACGAATGGAAAGGTAGTGTTGGTGCCAGGACTTCACTTCCTCTGAGAGGAGCGGTCATGGAGGTGTTAGTGTCTGAAGCCCCTGTGACAGTGGAGTGGGACACAGCTCTGGTGGCATTTGCTTATTCCTCAGGGAATCCCTACACTGGACTGGAGTATATAGATCAGTGGGTAGGTAATGTTCTGGTCTTACATGCACAAGACCCTAGGCTTAATTTCCTAATACTGTAAAACAAGACAACACACAAAAAGGAACCCCTAAGGATGAGGGGGACCCTTACTGAGCCCTTTCATAAAATGGAAATATCAAAGTATTCAGCCATCTTGGTCAGTGGTGACAGAAGCTGTGGCTTTTCCCCCTTGGTTAGGTTCAGGTGTAGGTGGGGCAGGGTTTTCAGAAATGGACAGCTATTTCTGGGTTCTTAGGCTGACATAGAGATGAGCCTCGGATACTTAAACGATGGTAGTCTCAGGGACAGGCCCTCAGAAGTCAGTCACCCCCTCTGCCATTTTGCATTCTTTGGAAGCCATTTCTGTTTTTTCGTACCTCCTTCAGGGCCCATGGTGTGGGGCTGTTAACAGATTGTGCATGGCATCCCTGTCTCTACTCATTTCAGAACACTGCAAGGATTACTGTGGCCCATCCGTCCTGTCACTTCACTATGCCGGTGCTCTGAGTTCTTTTAATGGATCTCCCGTGACAGCTGTTCACTTCTTAGTAGTTACCCAGTAGTTTTGACTTTTTCTCTTTGTTTTTGCATTGTAGGAGTCAGAGTCCGAAGCAAAGCTAGATGGAGAGACCGCATCAGACAGTGAAAGCCGAGCGGAAACAGCTCCCCTGCCAACCTCCGTAGATGACACCCCAGAGGTCCTTAACAGGGCCCTTTCCAACTTGTCCTCAAGGTAACCTGGTATAGTGGTGCACGGTGTCCATTGCTGGCTAAGGCTGAGGCTTTTAGGGTTTCTGGCTCAAGGTTCTTTTCTCTCCTCCACATACCCCCACTGTGAACATTTCCTTCAGTCCAGGAAGAACTAAGAAGACTCCTGACTCCGTAAAACCAGTCCTCTTAACACCAGCTGTATGCATGCTTGAGAAGCACCAATCATGAGACTCCAAAGCATTCTCTGAAAGTGTTCCTCTGTCCCTCCTGTGGGTAGGGCATCATGAATCCTTAGCCTTACCACTAGCTTGGAGTCTGTTTCCATTTCTCAGCATAATAAGTACAGATATTACATGCTGATTTAAAAATACATTTGAAATAAAACCCATCCAGACTGTTGTGTTGACGGTGGGGTGGGTTGCCGCATAACGTTCTTGTAGAGAAGCCTGGTGCATATTGTGGCAGTTGGCACTCTTGGTGTAAGATAGCTGTTATCATTGTGATTTCAGGGCCATGCTGTGTAGAATTCAGCTCCAGGGAAACTGATTTTAGCTTCCTCTTTCCAGATAGAAATGGCCACCACAGAAGCCATTCATGTAGACATGGAAGGGAAGGGCACTACCTTCTCTCTGGCTCTCCCCACACTAGCCCCATGCTTGCTTTGAGGCGTGTGCTAGCGGCTTTGCACCTGCTGAGTGGTTGTGAGCAGGCTGCCCTCACCAGCTGTGCCTCTGTTGAGGTGCAGGGGTGCTCTGGAGAGGGTTACACTCAGGGTCCTCCAGTGTCATGTCCTGGGCTCGTGCCTGACGAGTCTTTCTCTCTACCTAGGTGGAAGAACTGGTGGGTAAGAGGCATCCTGACTTTGGCCATGATTGCATTTTTCTTCATTATCATTTACCTGGGACCAATGGTTTTGATGATGATTGTAAGTACCATTGACAAGCCATGGTAGTGCTGCGCTCAGCTTTTCTTGGGGGATTGTCATTTCCAGTCTGCTACTGACAGTGCCTGGTGATAGGTTGCTTCTGGGACTCTTTGGAGCTTCAGGTTTCTCAGAACCTTCTGTCTTAGAGCACCTGTAACTTGCCATTTTTCACGTGCCAGCTGTAGGGTCACTGGCTTGAGTGGTGACCCCGGCTGTTGGTTCTTGTGAGACTCTGGTATTGTTTCTTGTGTTCCTGGGGCTTTACTCACTGACTTAGAACATTTCATTAAGAAGCTACAGTCCGCAGGAGTTCAGTCCTCTGCCTGTTTTAGTTTGGCTTTCTGTTGCTATGATAAACACCATGACCAAAAGCTACTTGGGGAGGAAAGGGTTTATTTGGCTTAGATGTCTCGACCACATCCATCACGAAGGAAAGTTAGGGCAAAAAATTGGAGGCAGGAACTGAAGCAGAGAGGAACACTGCTTGTTGGCTTGCTCCCCATGGCTTACTCAGTCTGCTTTCTTATACATCCCAGGACCACTTACCCGTGGTGGACTGGGCTTTTCCCCATCAATTGTCAGTTAAGAAAATGCTCTGCAGGCTTGCCTACAGGCCAGTCTAGTAGAGAGACATTTTCTTTTTTCATTTTCTTTCTTTCTTTCTTTCTTTCTTCCTTCCTTTCTTTCTTTCTTTCTCTCTTTCTTTTTTTCAGATTTATTTATTATTATATGTAAATATGTGTAAGTAGGTGTCTTCAGACGCACCAGAAGAGGGTATCAGATCTCTTTATGGATGGTTGTGAGCCACCATGTGGTTGCGGGGATTTGAACTCAGGACCTTCGGAAGAGCAGTTAGTGCTCTTAACTGCTGAGCCCATCTCTCCAGCCCTAGAGGCATTTTCTCAATTGAGTCGCTCTGCTCACATGTTGCTAGCTTGTGTCAATGGACAAAATCCTAACCAACACTTGCCATCTTTAAAGACAGGTCTAGCTAGATGCTAGCAGCGGGATGTGAGGGAAGCAGAAGAGACTCGCCTCATGAATAGCTTCAGGGTTAGAGTGGGAGGAGGATTGGCTGAGACCTGGAAGGCTCTAGAATAAAAGGTTAATCAGGATACCAGAACTGTGCATGCATTTTATATGTCACATGATGGGCTGCAGTGCCCAGTGGGGTGGCGTGAGAGAGAACTTGAAGCAGTGGAAGACTGAAACATTCCTTAAATGCCGTAGCTTTATTGAAGCTGTGATCTGCTGGTTTCTCTTTCTGAAGACCCTAAGAAGAGCTCTCTGATGCCTCTGTGTTTTTTCAGGTTATGTGTGTTCAGATTAAGTGTTTCCATGAAATAATCACTATTGGCTACAATGTGTACCACTCCTATGACCTGCCCTGGTTCAGGACCCTCAGCTGGTAAGCTCTCTGCTCCATGGGGCAGGCACCTTGCTTGATTTGGGTGATGAGATTTGTGGCAGGTACTTACAGTGCCAGTGGAGACATTGCCACAGACTTGCAGGGGATCTTTGAGCCTGGATTGTATGGGTACTTTTGAGGAGTCTTGAGTAGCTGAGGACTTCACTAAAACAAACAGATGTGTCTGCAGTTGGGTTTAGCTCAGCAGAAGGATCCTTGGGCTCCTGCAGCCAGGGATGGTGTTGTGCATCCACACCTGAGGTCAGTGTACTTTTTATGCTGCAGCCCAGCACGTCACTGGAGTCACCTGGGAGCTGGCAGGTGCAGGTGCTGGTGCTGGTGCTGCTGTCTCTGGACCTTGATTTCCGTTACTTTCTTTAAGGCATGCAGGGTGCCAGCCTGGTTTGGAGCTGAGCTCTTTCAGATAGTCTGTTTTTTTCTTCTCCTAAAAAGGTTTGGCTGCCTAACAGCCAATGCTAACTAAAGAACTGCAGCAATATGCTTTCTGAGCCCTTTCCTGACCCACAGCTCTGCTGTTGGCCATGCTGTTCTCAGGGAGTGCTATTCTAGCAGAGCTGAAGACCCACTGACCGTGAGGATTGCTCTGTGACTTAATGGGCTGGACAGTCATGATTTGTGTGTAGGCAGCGTGGCTATGGTCAAGGAAGCTGACACACTCAGATCTGGGCACACTCGTTCGTGTGTATCCACCTCTCAGCAGTACAAGATGACTCTCAGCTTCCATCCGCCCTCTGGGCTCAGATGTTGTTCTCTTTATGGCTGTTCTGTAGCTAGACAGCTGTATTTTCAATCTTGATAATGTACTCAGGAAGCCTGACCTTTCTCCATGGTCACTTTACAAAGAAATTTTTTTTCCTACCAAATAAACCCAATAATTAAAAGTTGGGAAAGAGAGGCTCTTCGGTGTCTTCCTGTTGAGGGCTGGAGGCGATGCGGTGTGATCCAGCACCCAGAAGCAAAGTGGAGGTTGCACAGGGTGGAGGTTGAGGCTTCCTTCAGGTCTTTAGTTGAAGAGAGGCTGTAAACAAATGTGCAGTTGATGCTAATTGAAGGATCTGGGTCACAGCCAGGCTTCCAGAGGGGGATGCCCTGAGATGGAGCCTGACTGCCTAATGAGGTCATCAGTTACTACTTGCTATAGAAATTAATGTAATGTGGTAGATGTCAGGGCAGCCAGGTTTTTAAAACTTCATTTTTATAAAATGGTGTTTAAAACAACAAAGGAAATTGATGGGTGGATGAAGGGGGTGTTCTAGCAAGGAAGAGGTAAACCAGAAGTGACAGTAACAAAGCCAAGAGAACCGCTTTTGACAGTGGAGGGGTCCTGTGGGGTAGTAGGAGTGAGCCTAGGGAGGTGGGCTGACGCACACTTGGAGGGCCCTGAGGTTAGGTGTGAAGACACAAAGGGGGAAACTTACGCCCAGGTTTGTAATGAAGGGAGGGTGAGTGGAAGGTGCCACAGGTGTCTAGAACAGCTCTCAAGGTGGGGCAGGCTCTTTTCTCTTCTGGGGCTGTCTTGACAGCACCGTGGAGGAGAGCTGCACGCACTTCCCTGGCATGGTCGTCTCATTGTTTCCAGGTACTTCCTCCTGTGTGTGAACTACTTCTTCTATGGGGAGACAGTGACGGACTACTTCTTCACTCTGGTCCAGAGAGAGGAGCCTTTGCGGATTCTCAGTAAATACCACCGGTTTATATCCTTTACCCTGTATCTGACAGGTATGTATCCCGTGTTTCTCCAATTCTCTGGGCATTGAGTTCCTCTGCTTGATTTATAAAAGTTGGTTATAGTTTTGTGATGTTAACTTAACTCTACCATACTAGAAAGTGAGCTGACGGCTCTGTCTTACATTGACTGTAAACTAATTTTTTCTTATGGGCTTTGAAATTAATGTACTGCTTAATTGTTACAAGTGAATTAATCAATGGACTTCTTAACTCAGCCAAAGAGAAAGAAATGTAGTGTGATTGATTTTATTCTCTCTCCTTCTGTCTCCAACTAGGATTCTGCATGTTTGTACTGAGTCTAGTTAAGAAGCATTATCGGCTGCAGTTCTACATGGTAAGGGGAGTGTGTGTGTGTGTGTGTGTGTGTGTGTGTGTGTGAGTGTGAGTGTGAGTGTGAGTGTGTGTTATGGGGCTGTCTGAGAGATTGAGATTGTTTCTTGGTTTACTTGAAGATCTGCAGAAACTAACCTGTGGAGTTTATTGACCAGGTGATCTGTAGAAACTCAGCAGAGCTTTCATGCTTTATGTGACAAATCAAAAGTTGACAAGGCTTGTTCTGTATTCATCTAGAGCCTGGGGCAGGGAGAACAAGAGTCCTGCAGTCCTTCATCTAGCTGGGCCAGACACTCAGTTTACGCCCTGAGGGATCTTTCCTCTGGGCTTCTGAAGACGGGCTCCTGGCAGGGACAAAAACACTGCTCTAGGGACTCCATCTAATTCACTGTTTGTTGCTGGTCATTCCTTGCCTCTCTCTGAGTGGGACAATGTTCCCAGGCCTGAGAGAGCACAAAAGGACTCACTCACTGGGAGGGTACAGACCCCACTGTGATGTTTCTGTTGTTGTTTGATTGGGTATTACTCTGTAGCTGAGGCTGGTCTCACATTTACAATCCTCCTGCCTCCAGATTGCTGAGATTTTAGGCATGCATTGCCCATGCATGGTCCATGCTTTTGGTGGAACTGTGGCTGGGAAAGAGCACATTACTTCCAGAAGTTTGTTCTCTACTTGCCACTTCAGTAAGCCCAGTATTAAAGCCCATCTTCCCTGCTTCTCAGTAATTTCCCATTTGTTCCTTATTCTTTGAAGCTGTTACGGTAATAAACGCGGTAGGGAGAGTTCATTTCCTTCTCTTGCAGTTTGGCTGGACGCATGTGACTTTGCTTATTGTCGTAACGCAGTCACACCTTGTTATCCATAACTTGTTTGAAGGAATGATATGGTAAGTGTGACAGAAGTTTTGCTTTTTTCCCTCCCCGGGCGTTGGGGTTGTCTCTCACACATGGGCCAAGGACCTTGGCCTCTTTTCAAGCTTTCCCTGTCAGAAGCTCCTGTGGGCTGCTTTGCAATGAGTATCTGATTCAGTCCCTCTGGGTTGGCACGTGATTCGAATTTCTAGTACATTCCCAGTTGCTGTAGATGCCATGGGTCAGAGCCAGACTCTGAGAAGCTCTATTCTAGCTTTACAGGTACACTGAAGAAACCAAAGGTGAAGAACTGGCAACAGACTTGATAACGTAGGTGAGATAGTCATGATTTCCTAGCAACGTATAAACAGGGAAAGTGATGAAAACACATTTGAATAGATCAGTAATTGTAGAGGAGCTTTGAAAACTGTTAATTCCACACTTGGCAAAAGAACACAGGACCATATGGGTCAAGAGCTGATAGCTATCTGACCCTCCAGAAGATCATATAGAGGGAGAGGTAGATGGGAAATTAATTTCCTTTATGATTAAAAATAAATAAAATGCCTGAGAATTGAATTTGGCAGCGGGTCAGGAGAATAGTATGCTGCTTCTGAGAGTTTTTAAGTTGTGGTTTCATCTGGAAACTTGTTTGTTGTTAATCATGGCTGATTGGAGAAGTTAGGTGCCGTCAGTGGGATGGTCAAGACACACCTGGTGTAAGGAGAGAGACGCTGAGCGTTGTGGATGACAGGCACACAAGCTTCATCTCAGAATTGGAGTATGTTCATCTCTAAAGAGCGCCTGTAAATGTTAGCCTTATGTATTATACCTAAACCAAGTGTAATGGCCCAGGGAGGCACCAGCTAGCTCCTTCTCTGTCTAGGTTTTTAGTAGGTATTTAAAAGTGCTAAATTGAGCCTTAGGGCTAAGTGTACCACTAGGCTTAGTAGTAACTAATACTAATGTTGCTAATGAAGGCTTCATCATAGCTGTGTAGAGCAGAGACTACTGGAAGCCTTGATGAAGGAAGTGTTGTGGGTTTTGGAGGTGAATAGAGAGTGAGGAGGTTGTCTTAGGGTCTCATTGCTGTGAAGAGACACCATGACCACATTTAATTTGGGCTAGCTTACAGCTCCAGAGTTTTAGTCCATCATCATCATCATAGTGGGACGCATGGCAGTGTGCAGGCAGACATGGTGCTGGAGAAGGAGCTAAGAGTGCTACATCTTCACCTCCAGACAGCAGAAGGGGACTGTGTGCTGCATTAGGTGTAGCTTGCCTTCAAAGCTTGTCTCCATGGTGACTGATACACATCCTCCAGTAATGCTATACCTCCTAATAGTGCTACTCCCTGTGGGCCAAGCATTCAAACACATGAGTCTGTGGGAGCCATACTTACTCAAACCACCATATTCTGTTCCCTGGCCCCTACAGGCTTATAGCTGTAACATAATGCAAAATACATTTTGTCCCAGCACTGGGGGTTTTGAAACCTTAAAGCCTGTTTCCTGTGACACACCTCCTCCATCAATGCCATGCCTAATCCTTTCCAAACAATTCCACTGACTAATGACCAAAGTTTCACATATATAGGCCTGTGGGGGCCATTCTTATTCAAACACCATAGGGAATACTAGTGCTAGTAATAAACAATAAGAGATGTTAACTATGACACCGATGCTGTATACTATTAAAAGCATAAAAGTAATGGTTAAGGGAGTGGGAGTAAGCAGTTTTTCTCCTACCATAGCAGTTTATTGTCTTGTTCATGTACTACTTTGTAATGAAAAAGGAACAAGTGGCTTTTGTAGAATGCTGTCTCAGTCATTCAGTCAGTCAGTCAGTGAACACCAGTGCCAGGCACTAGGTATGGCATTTTGGCGTGTATTCCCCCACTGCCTTTTTTTGGATATGGTCTCAGTGTGCAGTCTAAACCAGCCTTGAACTGACAGCAGTCCTGCCTTACCCGTCCCAGTTGCTGTAGAGGCTTGTGCAGCCATAGCTGACGCACTTTCTTTTATTTACAGACGTCAGTTAAAATAGGAATGTATTTCGTTACTCTCTTATACGCGTGCGCAGTGTATTTTCGTCGTTTGCCCCTTGTTGCTTTCTCTTCCTTCCTTCCCACCTCCAATTCCCTGCCGCTTCCCATGTTTATTTTCCTCTCAACTCAAACCTTTACACATTATAAACACACTATGAGTTATTTTGGCACTGAGTTATTGTTGACACTCTTGGGTGGACTTCTGAGATCATCTCAGTAGAGTGACTCCTCTTGGGTCTTTCCTAGGTTTATTGTCCCCATTTCATGCGTCATCTGCAATGATATTATGGCCTATATGTTTGGCTTTTTCTTTGGTCGGACCCCACTCATCAAGGTAAGTGGATCACCCTGACATGGGTTGTTGTAGTGGGTGGTAATGCTTTCTCTATGGCATGTCAGTGGCTAGAGAGGAAAACTCACTGATATGTGTCCACATGGGCCTGACTTCACGTTACTCTGGGGCTATGTAAGAGAAGAATCAAACAGACCCTGGCAAATACTTTCAGAGAATCTACTAAGGAAAATATTTTTATGTAGGCATATTTTTATGGCTTTGCTCTTTGACTATTGTTTTAATGTGGATTTTTATAATAAATATGTTAGCCACTAAAGGAATAGAAAGAAAACTAACCTGAAGGACGTAGATAGGAAGCAAGAAAAAAATATTTTGGGGAAGAATTTTGAAAGTGGCATGATTACTTGAAGATTGGTTTTTATATAGAAATACTTATTTGCATGGTTTTGAAACAGGTCTCACTGTGTAGCCCTGGTTTTCCTAGAACTCACTATGTAGCCCAGGCTGACTTTAAATACAGATCCTCCTGCTTCTGTCTCCCTCAAACTGGGATTAAAAGTGTGTGCTGTCATCCCTGGCTAAAAATACTTTTCATAAGTAGTCGAGCACCAGACCTGAGTTACAAAAGTTCTTTGCTGACAGTGTGTTTTCTGTCTGCAGCTCTCTCCAAAGAAGACCTGGGAAGGCTTCATTGGGGGCTTCTTTGCTACTGTGGTGTTTGGCCTTCTGGTAGGTGGTAGCTCCCATCTGGATGGGGAGGGGACAGGGACTCACACCATCCTCAAAGGTCTGGGCAGAAGTAGAGAATATGTCTTCCCAAACCTGAGACTCTTTCTTGCCCAATGCTAACCTTTGCTCAAAAGAACGCATTCTGTAACTGACATGGCAGCCTCCAGCTCTCAAGCAGTTGTGTGGGGGCCCATTTATATCTTCTGTGCCCCCTTATGCCCATATGCCAGGTAACACTAATATTGGGGTGACAACAGTAGCTTGGAGTAGGGGGTGAGGTGATGTGTTGCTTTAACTCAGATTTTCTTCTGCACATGACTTTCCTGGAGCAGTACAATCTTCTAGCCCTTTTGAGGATACCATACCTTCTGCTGATCCTCAGTCCCTCCCTTTCCTAGTGTTGGCTGGCTGTCACTGTACCTCCTACACTCCCACCATGTAGCCCTGAGTTTAGAGATTCTTAGCACAGTAGGGCAGGGCTTCCCAGGTAGGAAGATTTATCTTATAGCTCTTTGTTCAGCTCTTTCCTGGGCTTTTTCAAGGTCTTTGTGTTTGGATACACATATAGTGTATGTGTAATCTTCTTGCTTAACAGTACAGGTGAACTACACATGTGCTGAAACATAAACCTCTCATTGACCCCATGACTTACACTGAAAAACATGGGAGGCACTCTGAGACTCGTGGCCCAATCAGGTGCTGGCCAGCCAGGCTGGATGTCTAGAACTGATGTTCTTGCCTACCCTCTGCTCTTCGTCCTTAGCTTTCCTATGTGATGTCTGGGTACAGATGCTTCGTCTGTCCTGTGGAATACAACAATGACACCAACAGCTTCACTGTGGACTGTGAGCCGTCCGACCTATTCCGCCTGCAGGAGTACAACATTCCTGGGGTGATCCAGTCGGCCTTTGGCTGGGTGCGTACCATTTACACGAGTGATTGCAGGGAGGACCTCCCTCCAGAGATACTAGCTTCCCCCCTTCTAGAGCTTAAGCCAGGGCAAGGGTAGAGGAGACCTTTCTCCAACTTGATGTCAATTAGAGGAGTGGCTATCATATTGTGTGGATTCCTAGAGGATCCTGCTTACTGAATAATATGTACCTCTTCCACTGGGCTGACATTTTTTGGTGACACCGAGTCAGTGGTTGGTAAAGCCAGTGGCTATGGGCAGAGTCAGAGCAGCAGCACCACCTGGACTACTCCTTGCTTCATGCTACATCCTCTGCCAGTGCACACATGCTCGCTACTCTTGTGAATGCCCTTGATGGGACTCTAAAATTAGTAACGTCATTAAGATATTCCTGGTCCTTGACACCATTTTAATATTCTCTGTACTGAAATGGAAAATATACAGAAAGTATTTCTGCCAAATACTGAAGCACAGAGTGTCCCAGAGAGAAAACATGTACTGTTGTTTAAGTTGTGAGCTAGGGTTTTTATTTGAAAAGACTTGGGTATGTAACGGGTATTTTTATTGAGAAGAATGACATAAGTCATCACTTAAAAAAAGTGGCTGATAACAGTGATTACCAGTGATAAAGATCTGCATTTCAGGTGAAAACGACAAGTTTGAGAGCATGCACCTATCATTGTGAGGATGATGGATGGGTTTTTGGCACGTAGAAACTGTTCTGACACCACATAACGCAGTGTCCAACAGTGAGCTGGTATTTCTTAAATGACCATTGTATGGTGTTCCACCATCATGGTCTGGATAAAAGATCACCCCACAGTGCATTGTAGACTAGTGGATTGTGTGAGGAAGCACAAAACATTCAATAGGAGGATTTCAGATTCCACAATGTTCCTAGCTTCTTTTGGGGTTCTGGGGGTGGGAGGGAGACAGGATCTCACTATGAACTTGGAATCCTTCTGCCTCCTTCTGAATGCTGGGATTGTAGGTGTGTGACACCACCTGGCTTGCAGCTATTTTTCTTCTCTTCGTGTGTGTGTGTGTGTGTGTGTGTGTGTGTGTGTGTGTGTATGTGTGTGTATGCATATTTGCATTTACATATGTATGTGTGGAGGCCCAAGGTTGATGGCAGAATTCTCAGTTACTCTTTTGCCTTATCCTTTTGAGGCAGGGTTGAGCTAAACTTGCTAGTTAGCTTGCTCTGGGATCCCCTTCAGGGTATTACCCCTGGCTGCCATGCACATTCACCATTTACATGGATTCTGGGGATCTGAACTCCAGTCTTGTTGTAGGGCAAGTCTTTTAACTAATAAGAATCTCCCCAGCTTGTACCTAACTTTTATGGAGTTATGCTTGTTAAGTTCCTGTGTAATTCCCACAATTCTCAGAGGGAACTGCTAAAACATTCATCCTTTGGAAATTACATTCTCTGTAAAGCTTAAGGCTAGGTTTTCTTCATATATTGCCTGCAAAACAGCATAAGAAGTTGATTCCAGAATTTCTCCTTTTGTTTGTTTGTGACAGATTCTTATGTAGTTTAGGCTGACCTTATATTCTCCCTGTAGTTGAAGGTGCCTTTGAACTTTTGATCCTACTGTTCCTATTTTCCAAATGCTGGGATTACAGGCACTTGCCACCACATCAGACAGAATATCATAATGGTCTACTATTGGGCCAAATGTTAGAGATTTAAAAGCATGGGCCAGTTTTCTTTGTCTCTTTCTTTCTTTCTTTCTTCCCTTTTTCTTTCTTTCTTTCTCTCTTTCTTTCTTTCTTTCTTTCTTTCTTTCTTTCTTTCTTTCTTTCTTTATTCATTCCTTCCTTCTTCCCTCCCTGTCTTCTTCCCTCCCTTCTTTCCTTCCTTCCTTTCTTTCTTGTCTGTTTGTCTTTCTGTCTCTCTTTCCTTCTTTCTTTTTTTTTTTTAAATACTCCATCTCTTTAGATGTATGAATGTTTTGGGTGAGTGCTTTCTTGTGTGGCGCGCGCAATCGCCAGTGCAAGTGGAGGCCAGAAGAGCATCACATCTCCTTGAAATAGAGTCCACGATGGTTGTGAGCCACCGTGTGTGTTAGAAACAACCCAGCTTCTTTGCTGGAACAGCAGGTGCTCCTGACCACCAGACCATCTCTTCAGCCCTGCTGTTTTTTGGTTGATTGAAAAAAATAGAGACCTGGTTTTATTAAGGTCTGTCTTAATTAACTGTAAGAAGCCAGACATGCACGCTTGCTTACTTTGATCTCACTCCTTCTCCTCAGAAAACGGTGAGGATGTACCCTTTCCAGATCCACAGCATCGCCCTCTCCACCTTTGCCTCGCTCATTGGTCCATTTGGAGGGTTCTTCGCAAGTGGATTCAAACGGGCCTTTAAAATCAAAGTAGGGAACCTCTGCCCCTCTGCCCCTCTGCCCCTCACTCCTTCCGGTCGCCCATCTCTTCCCCAACATGCTCCATCAGCTTGCACCCCTCATACTAGGTCATGCCCCTGGCACTTAATGTGTGCTTTTCTTGACCCATGTGCTGAATTTGGGGACAGTCAATGAAAGTAAAGTGTTTAGTTTGTTAGTGCTTCTTTCAACCCAAGACCATTTTGTAATTTGCTGTTCTTCCCTGTGATCACCTGAGCATTTGGTTGTATGCCTTTGTCCATCACCTTCTCTGCCCAGCAGGTCATGGGTGGATCCATTAGTCTGGAGTTTGGTTGTTGGTGAGCCCAGGCTCATCCTTCCTTCCTCTGCCTCTAACAGGATTTTGCCAATACCATTCCTGGCCATGGAGGCATCATGGATCGCTTTGACTGCCAGTACCTGATGGCCACCTTTGTCAATGTGTACATCGCCAGCTTTATCAGGTGCAGATTTACTCCACCGGAACCAGATGAGTGGGCTTTTAAGCATGAGTGTGGTTTCCCATTGTTACTGTTTATGGATCTTCTGAGGTCTCTCCCCCTCCACTAATAGTGAATCCAGGGATCATAGTACCTCATGGGTAACTGGGCCAGCAAAGCAGCTGTCCCCTGCTCAGGGATGCCTCGTGTTCTGTTGTAGGGGTCCGAACCCAAGCAAGCTGATTCAGCAGTTTCTGACGTTGCGGCCGGATCAGCAGCTTCACATCTTCAACACGCTCAAGTCTCACCTGACTGACAAGGGGATTCTGACATCTGCCTTGGAAGATGAGTAGAGTCCACCCAGGGCCCAGAGAGCTGGCCGGGGCAGGATGGAGTGGGAGCTGGCACCAAGGCCGCCCAACTGCTGTGACTTAGATAATGAAAAGCTTCAACTCACTGTCTTTTTTTTCCTTTTTAATTTGTGTGTGTGGTTTTTGTTTTTTTTTTTTTTAATCTGTATATACTGTCTGTTTTTAATGTGGGCTGTGAGTAAGCTGTAGCTTTGAGTTGCAGAGAAGTCACAGGAAAGAACCATTTGGGTTTCTTAAGTACAGGCATTGAGCAACGTGAAGGACAGTGTTGCCCAGCTCAGGGTGTCCGCTCAGTGGGTCTAAGCCCTGCCCATCCAGTTGTTTTTGGGCTGTGTGAGAGATCATACACCCATCTGTGTCTGACTAGTTGAGGGCTTTCCCACCTGGACGGGGCTCCATGGCCTCCATGCTGTTGCTGGCCTTGACACCTTTCGTTGGGGCTTCTGCAGGCACCTCTGGAGCAGCGGAGGGCTGCCTTCTGTAGAACTGTGGGACAGAGAGGCTTGCTGATCAGATGAGCATCTTGTCCAAGCCAGAATTCTGCAGAGGGCACCTGAGCTTTGCTTATGGTTTGCTTTCACCGTGTAGACCGAAAGAAGATTTCAGACTTCTTTTTCTCAGAGAGCATGAAGAATTTATGAAGTCTGGAAAAGCAGCCCCTGCATATTCCAGATGTATGCAGCAGAGGACATGTCCCAGCTCTTTCTGTGCCAGCCAGTCGCAGTGGCCTCTGGAGGGTGGTCCTACAGACCGCGTCTTTGAGAACCGAGGCCTTTGTGATTGTGCTGTGGGTTTGCTGCTGTGCTGAGTTCTTCTGGGGGAGCCCTAAGAGGTGGGGAGCAGAGGGCTTTTGCTCACACACCCTTCGCCTGGAAGCCCACTTGTGTTGCTGCTGTGTTGTGTATATAGTATTCTTGAGATGAGCGTATGTGTGTCTTGTTTAAAAGTCACCTCGTTTCCTACATGATTTCAGTCATACCTGAATGTCCTCAGAGTCCCTACATCCTGCTTTAGAACTATGGCCAGCCTAATCTGCCAAGAGGCTTGGCTCTTTTCAAGACTCAGTGTATACTTTTTATGGAATGTGACCAGTGTAGATGTAGTTTGTACTTCCCTGGGGACCTTCTGCTGTTGTTCGTGTAAGCTGTGATGATCTTTCCCTTCCTAATCAGAAGTTGAGATTGACATAGAGAGGAGCGGTTGGCAGGGAAGGAACATATAAGCCAAGCGTGTTAACCCACAGCGCTGCCTCGGTGTGCCCACTGCTGAGAGGCTGCAGTGACCTGCTCAGGCACTGCGGTCTGTGCTAATTTGTTCTCAGATTAGCCTTCCTGTGGCCTCCAGTGCTCAGATAGCCCCCAGAGTGTCTGTTGTGTGCATGGGGGCAGGAGCTGGGCAGCTCCTTGTCTCTCAGCCTTGACTTCCGTGTCAGCATTGTGGCTTTTTGTTCTCAGCTCCCAGGGCCACTCTGAATACAATGCTGCTGCTTTCACATTGGTTCTGGCCGTGTGGCCCTGGGTGGGAGCTTTGCTCCTAGGGTTCTCTGACTTACCCTAAAGTTCACCAATGCTGAAACTCTATGAAGAAGTTCCTGTCACTATCAGCCCCTGTTGCTAGTAAGTCATGTCATGGGCACCCAAAAAAGGAAATACACTGAGGTATATTTTACAATTGCTCTTTTGGACAGCAGCAGCTGAGGCTTGAAGAAGCCGTTGTCCTAAAACACTGAAACCCAGTGCTCACTAGAGCTGCCAGCCACAGGTTTTTATTCTTTTCTGAGTTCCCTAGTCTTGTGAAAGAGGAGAATTTCCCAGTCGGGGAGCCAGGAGAACAGTGCCACCCTGTGATTGTACAGCATGTTTGTCCCAGTAAACAGGCAAACCCCAGAGACTCCTTCCTCAGCACCGTGCAGATCTCAGAGGTTCACATAACTTGCTTTACACTCATTTTGTTTTGTCAGAAATAAAATGTTTGTGCCTTTCCTTGTCATGAATTCCGTGTTTGTCACTTTGTTGCATGGCTTTATGTTTCCCTTCTTGTGTGAGCATAAACACTGTGCAGTTTTCCTCTTTGCCAGTTTGTGTGCCATCTGTTCCTCACAGCCTCTGAGGTGTCTCAGGTGGGAGCCGTGGGGTGGAACCATAGAGTTCCCATCTCAAAGTGTGCCTGTAGGACAGGGTTGTTTCTACTCCCTGAGGCCCTAACACTGGAGCTACTGCAGTGTTTCTTCCTGCAGGCCGTGGAGCCCTGACTGGGCCAGTCCTGGGCACTGCTTAGGTGGGTGTTAGCCTAGAACTGGTAAGTAAGGATTTGGTGGACATTGGGGTCCCAGAAACCAGGCTGACATGAGAACAAGCCATGGTGTCTTCCTGATGAGTTCTACTCATGCTTGTTCTCAGGAAAACTGAGCCTTCCCTTTGTGTGTCATTTCTCACTCCCTTAACCACTTTAGTGTCAGAAAAGTTCATATCTGTGTCTTCTGAAAGTGAAGTCCTGTAAGAAAGTTGGGAGAGTATGCGCACTGTGCACACGCGCATGCACACACACACACACACACACACACACACACACACACACACACACACAGCCTATTTCACATTCTCAGACTTTTAGTTTCTGCTTCATAACCACATTTAAAATGTATTTATTCTTAATGTATACTGTAGTGTGTGTGAACCAGTGTTCAGAGGTGTGAAATGCAACATGTAATCTTAAACGGATGGACTGTGAAACAGTTTGTAATGTGATTTTGCCCCTGCTTGCTTTTCTTCCATAACCTGGCCTGTATTATACAAGAGAATTTGAGCAGTGCATTTGAAGAGAGTCAACAAAGACCTTATACTGGTCTAATTGCTAGGTTGGCTGGAACTGCTCTGAAGGGAACTGCTCCCTCGGTTCACGGAGTCTGTGGCAAGTCAAGGTCAATCCTTGCTGTTGATGGAGCTGGGAGGAGGAGTGACCTAAGGACTCAGGACAGAGCATTTCACACGCAGTTCTGTGTGGCAGTCAGTGTTCCTCGTGGAGTCAGCCTGAGGTAGATTTCCAGGGAAGCCTTTTCCTCACTATCAGTGTGGGATGTCACAACTAAAACTTGTTGTGTTAGTAAAGTCTAGGGCCATGTTGCCATTTCTTTTAGAGTAATTCCTGGCTGTGCCTACCACTCCCGCATCCTGCGCTTATGCACACACTGTGCTTTTATGGGGAGGAGGGCAGTTTCATGTGCAGCCAGGTTCTTGTTCTTTCCAGGTCAGGGTGAGAAGGAAGGCCTAAGGGAGGATGACCAGGTGGCTGGTGTAGATACAGTAGGAGATAGTCAACTATGGGTACACTCTGTCTGGAGCACAGGGCTCCTCAGAGCACCCGGAAGGCAGCAGCTGTGTGCAGAGCACCCGGATGGAAGGCAGCAGCTGTGTGCAGAGCACCTGGATGGAAGGCAGCAGCTGTGTGCTGCTGGGGAGGAGGCTAACCGTTGGACAGAGCTTCAGGCTCCTCCTCAGCTTGGGTAAAAGAAACCCCCTTTCCCTTTATCACTCTCCTCACAGTTGCTCAGCATCCTGTTTAAAGAGTACTAGCTCCTGCCTCCTGACTCAGTGTCTGTTGGGTAGGCACCTTCCAGGAGCGGGAGCGTGCTGGGCTTTAGACCAAGCGGCAGAGGAAGGTTCTTATTGGAGGACTTTGCTAGGCTCGTCTGCTGTGTCTTGGGTAGTCCATTCTCATTCTTGCAGGGTGAGCCCATGCTCAGGAGAGTGTGGTCCGCCTTTTTGTCCACTCTAGCTTCCCTCTCTTCAGGTTGGTGTAGTGACCTTTCCTGGGCTCTGTGCTGTGCGGGGAGGCTGTTATCCTTGTGCTGCTTCTTCGGTGGACAAGCCACTCTGTTTTTTTCCCAGAGGTCAAAAGACCCTGGTGTTGGGGATACTTTAGAGGGTGGGCTTTGGATGCTGACGTATTAGGGCTTTAGGACATAGGATGATGTTGAGACTAGAAGGGCAGAATATGCGAAAGCCGGGGTTCTGTGGCCAGTGATCCTCAAATCCATTGACTGTCTGAAGACCCTGTCCCCATGTCTCCTTTTATCAGGTGACTGCCTGCCTGCATCTTTATCTTATTCTTCAGCCGATGAAGTAGCAACCATGTGTTATTAATAATTGCAATCACACAGTGCTTAATATGTGCCAGACAAAGTGCCGAGGGTTTGCATGCCTTATCCCCTTTAAACCAGAAGAAGCTCTGGCTGGATGGTATTATCCCATCTCACAGATGGGAAAACTGAAGTTCTGTGCTAGAGATTGAGAGCAATGTGAAGACTTGAGGCTTAGGTAGTGCTCTATCTGGTCAGGTTACAGGCTGCGGGCAGCCTTCACTTCCAACCAGCTGCTGTGAGGATTTAATGAGCTAGTGCATGTGAGCATTTAGCAAGGTGCCTGGCACATAGTAAGCACTCAATAAATGGTAGTTTTTATTTTATTTTTTTAAACTGAGCTCAGTGAGTCGTTTGCCCCACACTGATGGGCTGCCGGGTATTCAGCCACCACACTCTCACTGCCTGGACCTAGTTTGGTGTTCGTGTCCTGTAAAGTGTGACCATACTGTCCTCCCAAGAGAAGTTCAGTGGTCCAATGGTAGAAGCGCTGCGCAGCAGCTTGGTGTTTCCCATAGCATTGAGACCGGCCTGACTGAGGGGTGATATGAGGCTGTTTGGCATTTCTGTTCTTTTCCCTGTGGTGGAGACTGCCCACAGGAAAAAGGCTATTTGCTCTGACTTGGTGGTGCCTCTACTGGGCAGCCAGGGCCTGTCTTGCTCTGGACCCTGCTTTCCCCAGCCAAGTTCTGTAGTCCTGTTATACATCTCAGGAACCCCTGGTTCCTCCACAAATGGATAATTTCAGAATAGAGCAAGAATAGACAAAATAAGCCTAAAGCTGAGTGCATCAGCTAGAAGCCTAAAAGTTCTGCCTGTGCTCTGACAGCATAACCATTCCACCTCTTCCGTCTGTCTGTCTGTCTGGGTTGTTTTGTTTTGTTGTTGTTTTGAGGCAGGGTTTCTCTGTGTAGCCCTGGCAGTCCTGGAACTTGCTCTGTAGACCAGACTGGTCTTGAACTCAGAAATCTGCCTGCCTCTGCTGCCCAAGCGCTGGGATTAAAGGCGTGTGTCACCGCCTGGATTTTCTTTCTTAAAAGAACAGGTTAGAACAAGTGGCCATTGAGGACAAGTGATGTGAATGTTTGTTCTAGATTAGCAAAGAATCACATAGATTGTTAATCATTAATGGAGAAATGTTTAATTCAGTTTTCTGAATGGACACAGGGAATTGGGAGTGTGTATGTGTGCATGTGCACTCGTGTGTGTGTATGTGTGTGTGTGTGTGTGTGTGTTTAATGTTCTTTGCCTTGATTGAGTGGCATTGGCTAACACGACCCAGGAGATTCCCAGACTCTGTTAGTAACTAGGAACTTCTGTTCCAGTCGTGGAATGTCCCAGTGTCACTGAGACCTGCAGGCTTATTGCTGGAGTCCAGATACTGCAGCTCCTCTTGTTCTTCTGCATTTGTGTTTGCCAGCCCTGGCCCCTCCATTGTCCTGCCATCTGATGGACCAGGCAGTCTTTTATCTGGAAGGAAAAGTCTGATGCTAGCAGAGGTCCTGGGCACTGCTCTCCCAGACCCTGGTCAGGCCCAGCTTCATAGCTCCTGGGTAACTTTCCCTGAGTTCCCTCAGTTTCCTGCGTTCTGTGTTAGAAGGCCTGACCACATGGCCACCTGCCCTAAGTGCACTGTGTTTTTAGGTGTCACCTTCTCTGCCCTCTCTGCTTTCCTTACTAGAATACCTTTTCCTCACCCACTAGGTTTGTGTTCTGGTTCTACTGGCTTTTCTCAGAGGAACATTGAGGTAGAAAGCGGGTAAGAATGTTTTTCTAGTGAGTTGAATGTGCACACATTTATGAGAGCTCTTTGTATGAGCTTTCTGCGCTCATTCCTTGGTTTGTCTTGGGTCACACTGGGCAGGTGTCTAGGGCTGAATGTAAATGGAAGGAGTGGAGACAAGGGAGCCACTCAGGTACTGGAGTCAGCCATTCCTTGTCCAGCTCAGGGACTCCTGACAACCATGGGACAGCAACAGGACCCAGAGCAGGGGAAGGGGTTGGGAGTCACACAATCAAAGGTAGACTCAGACCAGTTCAGTGCTCCTGGTGGCCATAGGGACCAGAAGTCTCTCCATCCTGGGAGTTGTGGGAAGCTCACTGGCCCCTTCTAGAGTCTCTGTGAACCCAGCTCTACTGAACTTTTAACACCTTCCAGACAGCAGCAGGGATTGCAGTGATACACAGGGCAGAGGACCCCGGGCAGTTTCTCAGCCTTGGCCATTGTGTGGAGGGAATACTGAATTCAGTTCTCTCAGTGCTTGTGTGCGAGTGAGTGTGTTCTGTCATGCCGCCTCTTAGCCTGGGCTTCACCAGTCTGTTTTTTACCACGTCCGACCTTTCTCTCTGCACTTAGGATTGGTGTTCAGCACACTTGTAGATTCCTTTCAACACAGTATAAGAATGTGATATATTGTATATTGGAAAGTATTTACCTTATTTATATACCTGAATGTTCCTATTAAACAAATAAACATATACTAAATTCTAGATTGTTTGTGGGTTTTTTTATTTGATAGGAGAAGCCCTTTAAAAAGTTATTATTTTATGTGTATATAGATGTTTTCCCTGCATGAATGTGTGTACCACATATGTGCCTGTTGCCTGGACAAGCCAAAAGAGGGCATCAGATCCCCCTGCAACTGGAATTATAGGTGGGTGTTGGGAATTGAACCTGGGTCCCCAGAAGAGCAGCCAGGGCTATTAGTCACTGAGCCATCTCTATTCCTGAGAGTGAATGAAGTCTTCTTACCTCCTCCAAGGTGGCTGCCCCCTCTGCTAGAACATCCCCAGGATGCTCTGAAGTGACCCTTCTGGTGTAGTGATGCTCTTCAGGCCAGTGGTGGCCACTGCTGTAGAGTGATGTGTATCCCTGGTACTCTGCCAACTCCTCCTTGTACGTCGGACTTGATTTTTCTTGCAGAGTAAATGTCTAGAATGTCTCCCACCTGAATCCTGTCTCTCCTCTGGCCTCCTGACCTTCCTTTGCCCCAAGTTTCCCTTCTTTATTTTTCAGAAGACAGACTGTCCCCTGAGTCCCTCGACTGCTGTGCTGGCTATCGTCTAGATATATGTTTATCCTTTTGGAGTTTCCCATCACTTCTTGTAGTTACATGTATGTGCGAGTGCATTAGAGGGGCTATGCATGAAATCCTTGTGTCCTGAAGATCTCCAGAGCCGCTTGCTAGAGGCAGCTGTTTCCTCCTGTTTGTTTAGGAGTCCCCTCACTATCTGCCTGCCATGGTTTACCATGGTGGTCACTATGCAGAGGACCCAAGCAGGAGCTCCATGCATGCCCAGTGCTCTCCTATGGAGGGCATGCGTGGCTGGCCCCTTCCTCAGGTGGAGCTGTTTAGCTCTGTATTTTGATTAGTTTATGTTTCAAGGACAATTTCAATAGTATAAAGAACACCCTGCATCCTTGAACCAAGTCACCCAGATGTTAACATTTGCCACATTGGCATTTTCTTACTCTTCATGCCTTCTTCCTGAACCATTTGAAACGGAGCCTGGTGTCTCTTTACTGACTTGTTCAACTTTCGTGTTACCCTAATATGTCCTTCATACTGAAATAACAGGAATTTCTTTTTTGAGCAGTTAGAACTTTCCTTGGGTAAGGATGGTAGACACATATAATCCTAGCAATTGGAAGGTTGTGCCTGGTGAGTTACAACCTTAAGGCTAACCTGGGCTACGTGTGTAGTAAGACTGTTATTTAAGAAAAAAAAATTGGGGCTGGTGAGATGGCTCAGTGAGGAAGAGCACTGACTGCTCTTCCGAAGGTCCTGAGTTCAGATCCCAGCAACTACTTGGTTGCTCACAACCACCCGCAATGAGATCTGACGTCCTCTTCTGGTGCGTCTGAAGACAGCTACAGTGAATTACATCAGAGCAAGCGGGGCAGGAGCGAGTGGGGCTGGCAGAGGTCCTGAGTTCAATTCCCAGCAGCCACATGCATGATAGCTCACAGCCATCTGTACAACTTCAGTGTACTCATATACATAAAATAAATAAAAAATAAATCTTAAAAAAGAAAAAAATTGGTTTTATCACTAGCAAAGTACAGAAATACCAAATTCTCATTTTAACCAAAAATGTAGCATCTTCTAGAACTTTCCTACTACTGCACCATTCTTATTGCTATTTAAAACAAACAGACAAACAAACACCAATTCTCACATCCCAAATAGCAAATGAACCAACTGGTAAGCACTTTCCTTCAGTGTGTGTCTGTGTATAATGTTTCTGTGTATGTTTGTTCATTTTTGTGTCTCTCTATGTGTGTCTGTGCTTTTGTGTATGTGTGTGTTTTGTGTGTCTTTTTGTTTGGTGTCTCTGTGTGCCTTTGTGTGTGTGTCTGCATGTGAATGTGTTTATCATGCTTTTTGTTTTGTTTTACTCTGGTTTGTTTGTTTTATTTGCCTGTTTGTTTTTTGAGACAGATAGGTAGATATAGTCCAACAGACAGACAGACAGACAGACAGAAAGAAGAGAAAAAGGTGGGGAGGATCTGGGAGGAGATTGAGGGGGCAGAACCATGAAAGAATGCATTTTAGCATTTTAAATTGATAATATTGGTGAAACTGAGCTCACTTCCTTGATATTGATTAAAGGCAATCCCAACTCTCTTCAGAGAATACAGAGCTCTGCAGTCCTCACTGCTCTAGACAGCTTCTCCTCACATCATAGCATAATAAGCTTCAGTTTGATCTATGCTGCAGAA
This sequence comes from Mastomys coucha, assembly GCF_008632895.1. Classification (NCBI taxonomy): domain Eukaryota; kingdom Metazoa; phylum Chordata; class Mammalia; order Rodentia; family Muridae; genus Mastomys; species Mastomys coucha. The sequence goes on from NW_022196897.1 coordinate 117,874,204, forward strand.
CCACTCAGTGAAAGACAGAAGTTAAAGCCTGATGCTGCAGAGAAACCAGAACCCAGGACAGAGAGGGGCCATAGGACAGAGAGGGGGGGCATAGGACAGAGAGGGTGGCCATAGGACAGAGAGGGGGCCATAGGACAGAG
>NW_022196897.1:117875325-117879277 GCF_008632895.1 Mastomys coucha
AAGTGGGCATAGGACAGAGGGGGCCATAGGACAGAGGGGGGCCATAGGACAGGGGGGCCATAGGACAGAGAGGGGGTCATAGGACAGAGGGAGGCCATAGGACAGAGAGTGGGCATAGGACAGAGGGGAGCCATAGGACAGAGAGGGGGGTCCTCTTGGCACAAGCACATGAAAGCAGATGATGTCTGAAAAAGAGCATTAAGGCCAAGTCTGCTGCTTATAGCCAGATTCCTGGGAGGGAGGAAGGGAGGGAGAGAGCAGAGGATCATAAGTCTGAGGTTGACCCTGGCTGCATGGGAGACCCTGATTCTAAAACTCAAGGAACGTTAAACACGCACTCCACTGCAGAAATAATGTTTCTTTGGACTTTTTCTGCTCCATTACCAGGCTGCATCCGAGCCTTGTTTGGGGACTCTCCTTTCAGAGGCCTGCCCAGCAGTTCCTAGAGAGGTAGTTTGGACGTGTCCATCTTTTTCTGGAAAGCTGTCCTCTCCCTGTCCTTCCTAACACTGTGACCACCTTTAGTTCATTCATAATTTTGAGTTGACTGAAAACTTTAAAGTCACAGACTATACAAGTTGGTTCTACTAAGCTTAAGGCATATATTAAGCACTTAGACATTTCCACAGAAGATGTGTTTATTTGTACATTTAAAGATCTATTATTAGCTTGTTTACAACCAATTTCAGTGGTTTGAGGTTGGGGTGATTTTATGTCGTCTACACTAAGGATTTTGTTTAAATATTAAATCTTTCCTAATTATTTAAGTAGAAAGAGAAAACCCAGGAATGGCTGTCAAGGATTCACAAACCCCACAGATGCAGAACTCTCACACTGTGACAAAGGGAGGGACTTCAGCATGGGCTTCAAAATGTCTGTGTGTCACCTGTCAGATGGTCACCTGTATTCAGCACAAGTTGTCTGTCTGTCTGTCTAGCTACCCGCTCCCCTGATTTATCTGTATCAGTCACCTTTCTGTTTGTTATGATAAAACACCATGAGAAAAGCAACTTGTAGATGAAGAATTCATTTGGGCTTGCTTACAGTTACAGAGGGATAAGGAAGAATCCAGGATGGAGAAGAGACAGCAGGTGTGGCAGCTGGAACAGAGGCTAATGGCTCACAAGCACAAGGCAGAGAGAGGGAATTGGTGATGGTGCGTGGCTTTGAAACCTTTTAGCCCACCCCAGTGACAGACTTCTTCCAGCAAGACCACACCTAACCTTACCCACTGGGGACCAAGTGTTCAAACATCTGAGCCCATGGTGGGTATTCTCATTCAGATGACCACACTGTCTGTAATCTATGTATGTGTGTATATATGTATGTATGTATGTATGTATGCATGCATGTATGTGTGTATCCTATCTGCCCAGCTACCTATCAGTTATTTATCTACCTACTTACCTATCATCGACCTATCAACCTATCATCTATTTACCTATCGTCCTACCTATTTACCTAGTTATCATTTATCTATGTATGTGCCTACTTAATGTCCTATTATATATTATCCACTTGCCTGCCTGCCTGCCTACATACTTACCTAAAAAGTTATCTGATCCTTACAAAGTAAGGACACACCCAGAAAGCCAAGTAAAGAGAGCCAGAGCGACTTGCTGGGCTGAGAAGGCGGGGTTACATGACTGGATTTGGTCAGTGACATAGATGAGTGGTTTATGGCAATGAAAGAATTGTTTTGTTTTGTATGGAGTCCTCGCTGCACAGAAGACTTCCTGAGGCCAACTTTAATCCTGATTATTTGTAAAGGAGAATGACCTGGGGATGCTTGGCGGGTCTTCTATCCCTGAGCTACATCCTCATTTCCTATAATATGTAATATGTTTAATTTTATACATATGTACAATTTTATAATATGTGCAATTTTGAGAGGCCCTGTAGTAGATTGGAGAACAAGAAATGCCTCCCCTCTGCCTCTGCCTGCCCCTTCTTTCATTTGATGGAAATGCTGTCCCTGGCCTCTGCAGTTTGAGAGGCCTGAGTAAAATGCAGTTCCTTTATGCATACATGGGTGTTACAACAATTAATGAGAAAAAAAAAAGACCACAAATTTGAAAGAGATCAAGAGGGGGTATACAGGAGGGTTTGGAGTGAGAACAGGGGAGGGGAAATAATGTGACTATTTCAAAAAACATCCAAAAATAACGACGCACTCCAAACCAGCCAACCAAATCAAAACTGCAGTACTCACCGCAGGCAGGCAGTGCTGCCACAGGCCCAGCAGAGGGCAGTGGTGCATCAGGAGCTAGGCTCAAGCTCTCCAGCTCAGGACACAGTTGAGTAGGATCCTGGCCCAACCTCTCTGGCTTTTCTTCTGTCTTGAGGAAACTGCTCAGCCACTCAGCCTCCTCTCCAGAAATCAGAGGTAGCTGAGAGAATACGCAAAAAGCCCTTGTCCAGTTCCTAGCATCCGACAGTCCCTGGCCAGAAGCTTCTGTTTGTCGTGGTGTCAGAGTAGTCTGAGAAACGAATGTCGTTCTATGCAAGAGAAAGAGCTGGCATCAGTGTTCCGGGGAAATCAGCGTGGGGTTGCAGCTGTTTGCACCCAGAAGGCATGTTTTGTCTTGGGAACAAAGAGGAGGACAGGCTATAACTACCAGAGCTGACTTAGCTCAGGCAGCCTAGGGCCAGCTGGAACTAAAGGTACTTTGGGATGTCAGCTGAATATTTCATGGTGTTGCTCAGACTCCCAGCCAGTGCTGGGTCTCCCTTCACAGATCTCCTAACACATCTGGAGAGGTGGGATGGCTTGTCCTTTATGTTTCAGTTGGGGGATTGCCGACTGGCTGTGTGGCACTGGGCAGGTCACTTACCCTGCCTGTGCTACTGTTTTTTGACTGTAAAATGAGTGACACAATGTCCACCTGTATTAGTTATATTTCTTCACGGTATAATGCAATGGTTATCAACCTTCCTAGTGCTGGGATTGTGTAATACAATTAGTTCCTCACTGGGGTGGTTTGAATAGGTTTGGCTCCACAGATTCATATGTTTCAATGTTTTGGCCAAGAGAATGGCACTATTAGGAGATGTGGCCTTGTTGGCGGAAGTGTGTCATTATGCAGGCAGGCTTTGAGGTCTCATATATAAATAAGCTCAAGCTACACCCAGTGCAGAAGAGAACCTCCCCTGGCTGCCTGAGGAAGATAGTCTTCTATTGCTTTCTGATGAAGATGTAGAGCTCTCAGCTGCTCCAACACCAAGTCTGCCTGCATGCTGCCATGCTTCCCACCATGACGATAATGAACTAAACTTCTGAGGCCGTAAGACAGCCCCAACTAAATGTTTGCTTTTATAAGAGTTGCCTTGGTCATGGTGCCTCTTCTCAGCAATAAAACCCTAAGACGCTCATGCTGTGGTGACCCCAACCACAACTTTATTTCATTGGTACTTCATAACTGTAATTTTGCTACTGTCATAAGTCATAATGTCAATATCTGATATACAGGAACCAAGGGGGTCATGACCCACAGGTTGAGAGCCACTGAATAATGAACACTCAGGTACTCATCTATATAAGTTACATCTCCTGTTGCTGTGACTAAATGCCCAACAAAGGCGGTGTAAGGAAGGAGAGGGTTATTTAGATTCATAGCTTTAAGGGATCCATGCCTGGTGGGGAAGACATGGCAGCTGCAGTGTGGCCATTTGCTTTCTGATGGGACAAAACAGGAGGCAAAGACTAGGACCAGAAGTAGGCATGGGACATAACCCTCTAAGGCCCATTCCCATGGCCTGCATGGAAGGATCGCAGCCCAAAAGTTACCTGACTTTTCTAAATAGTGCCACCAGTTAGGGACAAGAAAAATACAAGCCTGAGGGGGACATTCCACATTCAAAGTGTAGCACCACTCCATGCAATTATAAGGATTAAATACACTTCGGCTTGTACAAAGCTTATCTAACTTCTGGCACACAGTAAGATCCCCCC
>NW_022196897.1:117879339-117882375 GCF_008632895.1 Mastomys coucha
TAGCCCTGGCTGTCCTAGAACTCACTGTGTAGACCAGGTTGGCCTCAAACTCAGGAATCTGCCTGTCTCTGCCTCCCGAGTGCTGGGATTAAAGGCGAGCGCCACCACCGGCCCGGCACACAGCTAGTGTTTCATAAACACTAGCTATAAGTCAATAAACCTGGCCAGCTGTGGGTGGTGGCTCCTATCCATAATTACAGAGCTTAAGAGACTGAGAAAGGAGGAGCATGCTGAGTGCGAGGCTAGCCTGATGACACTGAGTTCCAGGCCAGCCTGGGCTACAGAGTGGGACTGTCTCAAATACCCAAAAGCCAAAGCCACCACCTCCAGCAAAGTGCTGGGTCTTCCCTTTTGCTCCTTTGGTCCACGTGGAGAACTTGGCCTTTGTTTCATCCCCACACAGACGTTAGCCTTCCTGTCACCTTTGAGATGACTCCATTGTGAACAGAGAATGAGCTCCAGTTTGGGCCAGTGTGCAGCACTCCCATAGTGGCAATACACAGTCTTTGTAGTGGCCACTCTCTGTCGTGGGATCTTTGAGCAGAGACTTTCTATTGTGTCCATTATGTGTCATCATAAACAAGCAAGGAAACTAAAAAAAAGTCAAATAATGCTGACGCAGTAAGATGCTTCTAAAGTGGGATACTTTGAACATGACTAAGGATAATAAATGTGATGGGTTGAAGTGTACCTATCAATCATATTTAAGCATGTGTGCCCATGAAGCACACTTTTGATCCATATAGGAAGATGGTAGTAATTCAAGCTGATTTCTAAAACGGAAGTGTTGGAATGACTCAGGAAATGCATGGGAAAGAAGCAGACCTCTCCAGCTTTTCTTAACAAGTTATGACCTGACCCTGAACTGCCTGCTGCATAAACATGAACCAATCAACAACCTACAGGGTAACCTTAAAACCGTGAGTAAGGTGACAGAAGTGAGGCAGGAGGATGGAGTGACATGCATGGATCCAAGGGCTGCACATGTGAGTGTTCAGTGAGGTACGGACCCTGCCACTGAGTCACAGCCTCATGAGGTGTGTGCTAGATTAATCAGATATCCACATGTGAAAAGTTACTTCCCACTGGATTACAAATCAGTATCAGGTTCAGATGTAAAAGGTAAAACTTTCAAACTTGCTTTTTTTTTTTTCCTCCCTCAAGAGCTTGAGAGTGGGACAGGGTTTCATTGTAGCTCAGGCTGACCTTGAACTCTCTTTGTAGACAAGGAAGACCTTGACTTTTGATCCTCTTGCCTTCCTGGTTTGTAAGGTATTTGTGATGCTAGGCAAGCACTCTACCAACTGAGCCACATTCTTAACCAACAACAAAACTTCTAAAATAAAACACAGGATGCCACCTTTATGGCCTTGAAGTATACACAAATTTCTCAAACATGCTGGAAGTCTATAAAAGAAAACATTATGGGCTGGAGAGATAGCTCAGCGGTTAAGAGCACTGACTGCTCTTCTGAAGGTCCTGAGTTCAAATCCCAGCAACCACATGGTGGCTCAAAACCATCCATAATGAGATCTGATGTCCTCTTCTGGTGTGTCCTGTGACGGAGTGGACTCGGCACACCAATAACCCAACACTCCACCTCTAAATTTGGTTCTTGTCTCTGAAGAATATGAGTAGACCTGATTATTTTTCTTTTCCACATTGCTGGAACCCTACTTTGAAGAGCTGGCTTGACGGTAGTCTTGGTTTCTTTTCCTGTTGAGGCACGCAGATGTAGTAAGCTAGGACTCTACTTAAACTTGGTGTGCACGTCCTTTCTTCTAATACCACACTTGGGCACCTAGCTCCTTTACCTGCACACACTATACACACAGTCTTCATCTTGGAACCCCACCTGAACTGGGCTACCTTTACACTCCTTTAGGAACAATGGGACTTGTCTCATCCCAGCAATGAACATCAAACTTGGAACATTTCTATTCAAATATATTCTCAATATATCCTGGTTCAGGGTAGGGGGAGCTGATCCAGCCTGAACTGGTTTTGGGTGCATGGGCAACAAGGTAAAGTTATGTCCTCAAGAGGATTTTGGGGGCAGGGGTGGCACTAGAGAGATGGCTCAGTGGTTAAGAGCACTGTCTTCCCTCCCAGAGGACCCAGGCTCAGTTTGTAGCACCCATGAGGCAGCTCACAACTGCCTGTAATTCTAGTTCGAGGGGATCCAACACCCTTGCAAGACATACATGCAGGCAAAACAACAAAACAAAATATAAGTAAGTCATTAAAAAAGAGAGAATGTGGGCTGGTGAGATGGCTCAGTGGGTAAGAGCACTGACTGCTCTTCCGAAGTCATGAGTTCAAATCCCAGCAACTACATGGTGGCTCACAACCACCTGTAATGAGATCTGAGCGCCCTTTTCTGGTGCATCTGAAGACAGCTACAGTGTACTTAATTATAATAATAAATAAATCTTAAAAAAAAAAGAGAATGTTAGGGATGATCCTTGTTTAGCACATAATGCGTATGCATACTTGGGCATGCGTATGATTAAAATCAGATTGTTTATGGGAAGGGACATGTAGTAGAAAAGTGATTACATTACTTGACCTATCAATCAAAACAGAGACCCACCCCCAGTGTGTGCTCCTTAGTAAACAAACTCCTCTGTCTCTTGACCCCTGTGAAAAGGAGACCTGAAACCATAGCTGAGGCCTTCAGTATCTTCACTCGTGTACTTTAATCTCTCAATTGCCTAGCTTTCAATAAAGTCCCTTGATACTTTTGCAAGTCTGCATGAGTGTTTATTTCAATTCCTTAAGTGAGAGACCAACAATATGGAAACTCCTGAGCTCAAACACAGGTAATACAGTTCCTGTGACAAAATACCCTGAGAAAAGCAACCTAAAAAGAGAGGGGACTTATTCCGGCTCGGAATGCAAGGATGCAGTCCATCCTGGTAAGCAGGGAAAGGGGCAGGAGCTTGAAGCAGCTGGCCCATCCCGTCCACAGTTGGTGGGGACAGAGAGGGGACGACTGCAGCCTTCTGCTCAGTTCCCTCCCTCCCTCCCTCCCTC
>NW_022196897.1:117882486-117887389 GCF_008632895.1 Mastomys coucha
CCTCTCTCCCTCCACTTACACAGTCCAGGGCTCCGGCCAGGAACAGTGCCAGGCCCATACAATCAAGAGAACCCTGGAAGGCCTGTTCAGAGGCTATCTTCCAGGTGTTTCTAGGTTCTGCCAGGCTGGCAGCTCTAGCCAGCGAAGTGATTGAGCAATGAGGATCCGGGTGGGAGGAAGAAGCATGCTTCGCCTGTGCATCGCTAGCTGAGTCCCCTCATCCACATACTGGGGTTGGGAAATTTCAGTCAGTGATAATTATGAGGCTGAGTCCTATGGGGGAAAGGGAGGGTAGAGCTTTCTGAGAACACAGCCAGAGGCATTTAGGCAAATGGAGAAGCTGCTGTATAGAACTCTGGGCTAAGTGTTTATTGAATTCAGAGATGATGACTTCTCTGCTCCTCTGTCTCTCTGTCTCTCTGTCTGTCTCTGTCTCTCTGTCTCTGTCTCTCTCTCTGTCTCTGTCTCTGTCTCTCTCTCTCTTCCCTTTCCTGTGTGTATCCTATGGACTAGGTGTAAAGAAACCTTCATCAGGCAGTGACAGGAGTCAGTAGCCTAGAATTGTTCTTTCACTTATGAAAATTATAAGCAGAGACAAATAAGTCATCCCTTGGCACTTATTTAATCAGAAAGATAGATGTTTAAATAGACCATCATAGGGCTGATATGTAATTTAGTACTACAATATTTGCCCAGCATACATAAGGACCTGTACTGATAATCATAACCTATTACAATACCATGTGGGAAGGTTTATTAGTAGCTTCAATAATGTTTTGAAAGCCCTCCACGATGAAACATATTCTGTGACAGGGTTTCATTAGCACAATTTGGTTTACACCCTGTAGCATCTGCGGACTGTCAATTATGACATTGAGTCAGAGGAGTTAGTTGTTCAAGATCCAAGACAGCCAGTCCTCTTGCCTAGCCCTCCAAGTGAGTATCAGTTGTCAGGTGGGTTGAGGGCTCATGCCTGTAATCTCAGTACTTGAGGGCTGAGGAAGAATTGCTATGCACTTGAAGCCAGCCTGTGTTACAGAATGTGACCCTGTCACAAACACAAAGTCAAAAGCAATCGCCATAATTCTTTCCTTCCCAGAGACAACTTGCAAATTGGCTTCTCTTCTCATGGATTGAACTGAAGTTGCCAGGTTTGGTGGCAAGTACCTTTGCTTGATGAGTCGTGGCATCTCCCAGGAATGATTGCTTCTTATTGTACTGTTTCTCAAATTATTTGCTGCCTGAGATTAATTAAAATCCTGTCTGATTGTAACAATTATAATGTGACTGAGGACTGTTTGAAAATTGGAGTATGTTTTTTTGTTTTTTGTTTTTTGCTTTTTTTTTTTTGTGCTGTGTGATTAAGAAGGATTGTTGATAGCCAGGTCTTAGGGTGCCATCTCTTTGGTGCCATGTCCCTGCAAAGGGAGATCAGGATGATGGCTCCAAAGAGAGCAAACCCAATGACTGTCTTCTTGAGTCAAGAAGAATGACTATCCTTGCTTGAGGCACAGGATAGAAACCTGTCTGTGATACAGCTACTTCATGGATTGTGAAATGAAAAAAAATCATAGGGAGGATTATAAAATCTAGGAGATGAAAGAGAATGAAAACACGGAGCAAATGAAAGCCAAATTAAATGGAAAGAAGAAAACAGCAAACATAGAGGAAAATAGAGGATAAAAGAACATTGGAAATACTCGTAAAACTGTAAGTTTCATTCCTTGAAGAGTTCAACTATATCGATAAGCTTTTATTAGGCCAGAGCAAGAATAAAGCAAAGGTTCTCTAAAGGAACTGGGGACTGATGGAAGGGTTTATTATTTGAGGATTTATTAGATTGGTTTACAGAATGTGTCTGTGGTGGTTGGACTGTCCTTGGCCTAGGGAGTGGCACTATTAGGAGGTGTCACCTTGTTCATGGTGTTTCTTCACAGCAATGGAAACTCTAACTAAGAAATGGCCTGTGTAGATCAGCAATGGCTACCTCAGTTTGTGAGGCTGGATGCCTCAGCAGCTTCAGTCTGGTGCTGAAGGCCTGGAGGATTCCTGGAACGCTGCTGGAGTTCAGTCTAGGGATGAATAAGTTGGTTCTAATTTTGGTCAGGGAATACAGTGCCAACATGATAGATGAACCTGCCAGTGAGAGATAAGGCAAGCAGACTAAAGCAAAGTGTCCTTATTCCATGCCCTTCATTTGGGCCATCACTAGAAGGCGCCACCCACATTTAGGGTGTGTTCTCTAGCTTTAATAATCTGATTAAGAAGATCCTTCACAGAGCAGATTGAGTTTTTGCTTTTTGTTATTGTTTTTGAGACAGAGTTTCTCTGTCTCGTCCTGGATGTCCTAGAACTCACTCTGTAGACCAGGCTGGCCTCAAACTCAGAGATCTGCCTGCCTTTGCCTCTTAAGTGCTGGGATTAAAGGTGTCAACCACCACAGCCTGTTACAGGTTGGGTTTTAATTGATGCCAGATTCAGTCAAGTTGGCAAATAAGTTTAGCTATTAAAAGTACTTAAATAGCCGAAGTGAGGAATGAGAGGACGGCATTACCATTTTTACAGAAGAAAAAAAAGTTTATGAGACCAATGCACACCAGCAAATTAAATAACAGACAAAGAGATACAGTAATACAATAATAGACAAATTCATGGGAAGTCACACAAGCTACTAGAACTTACCTCAGAGGAAATAGAAAATGTGAATAGACCTGTAACAAATAAAGATAATTAACTTGTAACTCTCCCTCCCATCCTGGAAAAGCCCTAGATTTATTCCCTAGTCATTAAAAAAAAAAAAAAAAAAAAAAGAAGGCAACATTTCCCAACTCATTTTGTGAGATCATTATTGTTCTGAAACCAGAAAAATACAGTATGAGAAAAGAAAACTACAGGTCAATATCTCTTATGAAAATAGATACAAAATACCTAACCAAAGTACTAGCAACCTAACTGAATATACAAAAAGGCTGGATAGCCATGTGCTGCTTAACAGCAGGACTACTTAGGTTATTTTATCGCTGTGTGAACATCGGAGCATGTATTCACACGAACTATGGTGGCAACAACATAACTTGTAGATGGTATGAACCTGTTCATGCAAGACTCAGAGGAATTCATTAAAATTCCAGCAAAACTGAAAGTTCTGCAATTTGTTAGGATTTTAGATCAATGTGTAAAAGTTGTAATCATATTCAAGCTCCAGAGTCCAAAACCAATATATATATATATATATATATATATGTATATATATATATACATATATATATATATATATATATATATATATTCAAGACAGGGTTTCTCAATTTAGCCTTGGCTGTTCTGGATTCAGTTGTATTTTTTGTGTATCAGAAATGAGCTGTCAAAAAAAGAATTAAAAGGACTGGAGAGATGGCCCAGCAGTTAAGAGCACTGACTGCTCTTCCAGAGGTCCTGAGTTCAATTCCCAGCAAACCATATGGTAACTCACAACCATCTATAATGTGACCTGATTCCTTCTTCTGGTGTGTCTGAAGACAGCTACAGTGTACTCATATACATAAAATAAATAAATAAATCTTCAAAAGAAGAAAAAAAATTTTAAAAAGTTCTATTTGCCACAGAGTAAAAATATTTAGGAATAAACTTGTTCAAGGTGAGAGGAAACCACTGAAAACTACAGATATTAATGAAATATTACAGAAGATGTAAAAACATAAAAAGACATCCCATGTTCACGGGTTAGAAGGCAATCCTGTTCAGGTGTATGTACTATCCAAAGCTGTTTGCACATTCAGTGCAATCCCTAGCAAATTCTCAATAGCATTTTTAACAGAAAAGTTTTAGAACTAAAATTGAGTGCCTATGGGAGATAGATAAGCTGACTAGAAAACTAAAAATGAGATAGGTCTCTACAGCTCTGCCTGGTGAGGAGACCTTGGGAAGAACTTGACGATACCTATCTTGGCATGCTCTGTGGGATAGCTCCCTCTGTCTACTGTTTGACCAAGCTCAGATAGTAGCTCTGAGCACAATTCTGAGGGAAGAGATTTTATAAGTTCTGGGCAAGGTTATGGAAATTCACTAGCAGAGATTGGGGGGCAGTTGTGATGTTCTTACTGAGTTCAGAAAGCATTTTAGAATCAGGGCCGCGTGAGAAGACCCTCTGGGAAGCGCTTATATTCTCGGGTTTATTCTTCCATGATTGTGGAAAAAGAGCACACACTCCCTTCTCTCTTCCTGTCTCTTGCAAGAATTACTAGGCTGGCCTCAAGCAGAGCTTGCTAAAGTAGAGGTTCTCAACCTGTGGGTTGGGTGCGTCACCACATCATGAGGAACTGTATTGAAGGGTTGCAGCATTAGGAAGGTTGAGAACTGGGGCTGGAGAGATGGCTCAGTGGTTAAGAGCACTGACTGCTCTTCCAGAGGTCCCGAGTTCAAATCCCAGCAACCACATGGTGGCTCACAACCATCTGGAATGAGATCTGACGCCCTCTTCTGGTGTGTCTGAAGACAGCTGCAGTATACTTACATATAATAAATAAATAAATCTTAAAAAAAAAAAGGAAGGTTGAGAACTGCTGTTCTAAAGTATGCCCACAGCCTTTGTAACTCTATTCTTAGATACTCCATTGGTAACAGAAGTCAGCTTTAAGAACAGATTCTCATGTTTTATAGAAAACCAAGTGAACTGGGACCAGCGGGACCAGGCACACAGGAACTTGGCCAGCCCAGTGACTTGGGTTCCTTCTGGTCTGTCTGGGTTAGTGTTCTGAGCAGACCTTGGGCACAAGCTCTGCAGCCAGTCCCACAACATACAGAGAAAGCCACACTCCCGGGTGATCTAACAAGCTCAGGATCCCAGGATCCTAGAATCACAGGATCACAGAGACAGCTTGACTCTGAGGAGTTCTGACACAAC
>NW_022196897.1:117888437-117888691 GCF_008632895.1 Mastomys coucha
GCTAGAAGATCCTGGGCAGATGTCATACAGACCCTACAAGAACACAAATACCAGCCCAGACTACTATAGAAAACCAAGTGCTGGCAAACAAAACAGAGGAACAGTATGTCAGTTGAGCTCTTTGTTCATTTTGCAGAGAGTCTGCAAAATGGCTGTCTTCTCTGTCTGGGAGAGCTCTGTGTCTCCCATAAGCAGAGCAGGGCTTCTCTCCTCTTCTCTCCTCTCCTCTCCTCTCCTCTCCTCTCCTCTCCTCT
>NW_022196897.1:117889546-117913655 GCF_008632895.1 Mastomys coucha
TCTCTCTCTCTCTCTCTCTCTTCCTTTCTTTCTGGTCCAGATAGCTAGCTGTGGGGCAAATATGCTTGCTGAGACAAGCAGGTCTTCACTGCACTGTGCAAGTCTCCTGGAGGGCTAGTCCTGCTCTTTAATCTAAACCATATTAGGGTTGAGCACAGGGATATCACTGACGTAGAAAACCAAATCTCCCATCAATGTTTTGACCAGTAGAAGCAGATATCTCAGAAGTAGGATTTATCATGAACCAAGGCCCCTGCAACATAGTCTAGGAAAAGCAGTCTTCAAATCCCCTGTGGAGAGAAGGGTAGAAGTAGCCATTGGCAGGTAGGAGACATTGTAGTCCTTTAGAGTGCTAAGGGTGTCTTAGAGCAAGCTGATCCAGCTGCATAGAGGCAAAGATTCCCTGGGGATGTAGATGTAGAGCCCATGGCACTTGTCAAGAAATTGGATGAAGATGATGAAGTAAAGAGGAATCAAGAACTGATCAGCCAGGCGGTGGTGGCGCACACCTTTAATCCCAGCACTTGGGAGGCAGAGACAGGTGGATTTCTTAGTTTGAGGCCAGCCTGGTCTACAGAGTGAGTTCCAGGACACCCAGGGCTATACAGAGAAACCCTATCTCAAAACAACAACAACAACAACAACAACAACACAAAAACAAAAACAAAACAAAACAAAAAAAACCTGATGTTAGTGGGGTGTGGTAGTGCATGCCTCTAATCCTAGCATGCAGAAAGCAGAGGCAAGAGGACTACCTCAAACCTGAGGTCAGCCTCGTTTACATCACAAGTTCCAGGCTAGCTGGGTGCAACGCTCACAGAGCTTGCAGACTGCAGTATAAGATTTGGCTCAACAGATGATGCTGGCGGCATTTTCATGGCTCGAGATCCTCATAACTTATAAACAGGACAAGGATTTCCGTTACTGACAAGGACTGGCAGAGGTGTTGTAGTAATGCACGTCTAAGGTCTCTGGATAATTGACTGGCTTTCACGGAAGGGTCCCTGGCTCATGTGGACTCAGACTGGAGTACTGTGGTGCAGCTCTTGGATTGCACAAGGTGCCCAGAGCTGGTGAGATGGAGGTGTGGGATGGTGCCCATCCATTTGCTAAGCCTTTCTTCCTAAAGGATACCAAGTCCGAGGAGCATGCCAATGGACTCACGCAAGTTGCCACATGTTAAGTGGACATGCTGGATTTAGAAAAGAGTATTTTATAATCACAATATGTCATTAGGCCAATTGCTGGGCACATTAAAGGCACTGCATTTGTGTTTAGAGTCACAATTAGTTCTAGAAGCTACTAGAGAGCTTCCCAGACACACATGGTCTTTTTGAGGACATTGAACTATTGACCCGAAAAAGGCTATGCAGGAAATCGTAGTGGCTATTTTTTGCTTAAACAAATTTACAGTAGCACTAGAAAACAGCACTTCTGCCACAAAAGGGCAGAAGGGCACAAAGAAGCAGAGCAGTTGCCCCTTAGGACTGCACTATTAATCACCATCAGAGGGTGAGGAGAAGCAACCAGCAACTTTGGAGCCCTCATGACTCAATGACCAACCATCACAGTTTGAGTTAGTCAGCTTCAAGGGGTCTGATGGGAAAGTAGATCTGAACTCTAGCTTTGGGCACTTTACTGGAATGGTCTGTTACAGGTGACAATACTGAAAGTTCAACGCAGGTCTTTGTCGAGTTATGAGAAAACATCTGGATGATTGGACATCATTCCCTCCTTGCCTGTGTCAGCTCACTCTCTCCCAGGCAGTACTGGCACCAGGCTCTTCTCTTACCATTCATGTTGTGATAGGAATATATAAAATAAGACTTGTGCGATGGTGGCGCACGCCTTTAATCCCAGCACTTGGGAGGCAGAGGCAGGCAGATTTCTGAGTTTGAGGCCAGCCTGGTCTACAGAGTGAGTTCCAGGACAGCCAGGGCTACACAGAGAAACCCTGTCTCGAAAAACCAAAAAATCCCAAAAAACAACTACAACAACAAACCCAAAACACTTGTGCTAGGCATAGTGGTGCACATCTTTAGTCCTGGTACTCAGGAGGCAGAGGCAGGTGAATCTCTGTGAGTTTAAGGCCAGCCTGGTCTGCAAAGTGAGTTACAAGGCAGCCAGAGCTATATAATGAGACTCTGTTTCAGAAAACAAAAAAAGTTGTTTGTGGCACACACACGCATATGTGGGCACACGAGCACACAAACACACACACATGTGAGCACACGAGCACACACACACACACACACACACACACACACTTACACTTCCCTTCACCTCTACTTCACAGCATAAACCTTTCACTTCTCATCTGGTCTCTTCTCATCCTGTCTCTTGCCACCTCCTTAAAGTACCCCCGTTGTCACATCATTGGATGGAGTACCAGCCTAGCTAGCTCACCTCTTCTAACCCTGTCTTCATCTACCAGAGTAAAGTAGTCACTCAAATTTTGTCCCATCTCTAGGGCAGACAAGTATAGAGAAATGGTTTAGTAAGCTGGGACTCCTCTTGGTTTGGGCTATGTGCACATTCCTCTTTGAATACTACACTTGACAGCCTGAGAGCATTACTTGGATGTACTATGCACACACACCCTTCTTTGACAATGAACTTAGCACCTTGTTAGAGACCTAGAACCCTCATTCACACTGAATACCAGATACTCCCCACTCTAAATAACGAACCAAGTTTCTTCTCTCTTAGTGACAAAGTTGGACATCTTCAAGCTGGGGAGTTAGTGGTTAAGAGAACTTGTTGCTCTTGCAGAGGACATAGCTTTAATTCCTAGGACCTATGTGGAGGTTACTACTGTCTGTAACTCAAGTCTCAGAGGACCAGATACCCTCTTCTGACCTATGAGGGCACTAGGCACACATGTGGTACACATACATACATACAGGCACAACACACATAGATGTAAAATAATAAATATATCAATTTTTTGTTGTTTTTTTGAGACAGGCTTTCTCCCTGTAGCCCTGGCTGTCTTAGAACTTGCTCTGTAGGCCAGGATGCCCTCAAACTCAGAGATTCACTTGTCTCTGCCTTCTGAGTGCTGGGATTAAAGGTGTGTACCACCACTACCTGGCCAAATCTACTTTTTTAATTGGACATTGAATCCTTCTATTGAAGGATTTCCAGTATATCTGACTACAGGGAAATTAGACCAAGAAGGCTAGACTGGCACTGGATTAATGCACAGTAAGCTGAACTGTCCTCTAAGTGAACTTTTGGGGATACTCCCCTATTTACCTTTTATGCCTATGCATAAATGGGTGTGCATATGATTAAAATATGGTGCATTATGGGAAGGAACATACACAGTAGAATAAAGATTGTATAATTTAACCTGTCATTTAAAATAAAGATCTGCACATGCAGGGCTGGAGTGTACCAGTAATGGGGGGGCTCTTACATGCCTTCTGGTCCCGAATAATGACAGAGTGTCTCTATACCTGCTCTAGCCCATTTTAGTTACTGAATAAAGACACAGAGACCTGGTATTTTTATTAATAAGATGTTGGCACTAATCTGGGCAGTTTCTGAGCTATTCTAACCTGTCTAGGCTGCTGTTACTTAACCATATGTCTCGTTACTTGCCATCTGGTCTTGCCCTGGCTTGCTCTGGTCCATGTGTCCTCATGGGTGCTCTCTCATCATGGCATCATGGCAAATCCTCCTGGTCCCTCCATATGGTCTCTCCACTTCTCCTCCCCTCTTCTCTCCCCTCCCCTCTCCTCCCCTCCCCTCTCCTATCCACTCTTCTCCTCTCCTCCCCCTCCTCTCCTCTTCCCTCCCCTCCCCTCTCCTCCACTCCCTCCTCTCTCCTCCCTCCTCTCTCCTCCCCTCTCCTTTCCTCCCCTCCCCTCTCCTCTCCTCCCCTCTCCTCCCCTCTCCTATTCTCTCCTTCTCTCCCTTTCCCTCTTTCTCTCCCTCCTCTTCTTCTGGGACCCCATGACTGGATTCAGAAGTCCTGCATTGTTCTCTTCTGCCCCGCTAATTGGCTAATTAACTCTTTAGTAACCAATTAAAGGTGATAGAAAACAATTTTACATAACACCAAGACCTGAGATGCTTGACCATGCCATCCTCAGGGCTGCAACCAGATGTCTGGGCATAGAAATCAGCATCTGAATACACAGCACACAAAGCCATCTCTCAACACTGGAGAGATTACTCAATGGGTAAGAGCACTTGCTGCTCTTCTGTAGGACTGGAGTTCCCAGCACCTGTGCGGCAGCACACAGCTGCCTTGTGACTCCAGCTCCAGGCCCTCTTCTGGCCTCTGCAAGCACTGCACTTAGCATGCTGGTGCAACACTCACATGTTAAAATAAAAATTAGTTAAAATCTTTAAAAAAAAAATTAGTAAAAGAACCACAGGTGCCACACCATTTAGCAACTAAAGTTTTCCTTCTCCTGCACCCCATGAGAGGAAATACTGAATGACAACCTTTATAATGCTCTCACTCATGTGGCCCACTGCTCTCTCTCTCTCTCTCTCTCTCTCTCAGTATGTTTTATCCTGCATGTACTTTGAATAGTCTCTTTACTATACTGTAAATCTATGTATTTCTCCAATGCTTTAAATACAAAGCCAAGAACCTTGAAGTTCAAGAACCTGCTTGAAACCTCCAGCCAAAACTGGAATCCTTACTCCAGTACTTACAAAGTCTGATTTCATTTCCTCCTGTTCCCTTCTTGCTCAGAGGAGACCACGCTGGCCTCCAGTGAGCCATCCTTCCTGTGTTGTTCACTTGTACAAGCTGTTCACTTGCATTCACTGTGCTCTTGCATGCTTTGTTCTCTTGCATACCCTGTTCACTTGCATGCTCTGTTCACTTGCACTCTTTCTTCTCTTGCACACTCTGTTCACTTACAGGCCCTGTTCACTTGCAGGCTCTGTTCACTTTCAGGCTCTGTTCACTTACAGGCTCTGTTCACTTTCAGGCTCTGTTCTCTTGCACTCTTTTATCTCTTGCGCACTCTGTTCACTTTCAGGCTCTGTTCTCTTGCATGTGTGCCCTTTAGCGTGTGTCTACCTGCCTGCCTCTTCTCCACCGAGCTCTTCTTTCTCAGCAGGCTGCCTGCTTAGTGCTGCCTGCACTGCAGCCCTTTCTCTCTTTCCAGATTTTTTTCCTTAGTATTTGTCACTCACACATGTCACACATTTGGCTTCGCTTTTGGTTTGTTGTCTGTATCTCTAGAAGGTAAGAAGGAGAATGTGCTTCCTAGGTGCTTGGGCCAAGTATGGATCATGCAAATGTGCTAGTGAGTACCCGTGACAAGTGGGGGCCTAGAAATGCTCCTTTATGGCCATGCCAGCAGGCCACTGAGATCATGTGCCTCATGGATGTCCAGGCATATGGAGGGTCAGCTGCTCCGGTTTGCATCCTGACCTTCCTTCTCTTTCTGCTGTGCACACAGACTCCTTCGAACCCTCTGGCCCAAAGTTTCCAATAAAATAATGGATTTGAACTAAATGGCTGAAGTTTCTTTTTTTTTAAAGGTTTATTATATATATATATATATATATATATATATATATATATATACATGTATATATATATATATAATTGAGTACACTGTAGCTGTCTTCATACACACCAGAAGAGATGAGTTTGAATGTTTTTCAGACTGCAAGCAGATAAACAAAATGTATTTTCCTTGTCATTGCAGACTCCATGAGCATCATCACTGGCTCTTCTCTTAGGGTAGGCCCACTCTGGTGCCATATGGATGATGACCCGGCAGAGGTATAGGCAGTTAATACAAGAAAATGACATTCCTTAATATTCTTTCTCTTGGGGCATTTCCTGAAGATAATATAAGGGCTTTGGATCCTATTGTTCTAAAAACTGGTCTATTGGGTTGCTGAGATTACTCAAGCCTGGTGGTCTGAATTCAATGGAGGGAGAGAACTTACGCTTGATCTCCACCCATGTATTATACTGTGAATATGCACAGGTGAGCATACACTGAATAAATTAGTGTAATGATAAATATGTAAAAGAAGATATTTGATATGAATTTCTTTTTTTAAAAAATATTGGCATATAGCTTTGAGTTGCTAACCAACTCAAGTTGGTTATACACCCAAACTTATACATTTTCTTGACTCTTCTGCATACAATTGTGAGCTTCTATGTCCTTGACTAGGCAAGCAGTGTTGATTGCCTGCAAATGTTGAATTGCCTGCCAGGGGGCTAGTTGAGTTTGCAAATACATGTGCGTTCTACAGTCCCATGAAGCATCATGTTCTTTGGAGCCTGGAGCGTGGTACTGTACGGCTCTCCCACTGTGCTCTGCCAAGCATCTCTAATTAATCAGGGACTGTTAGCTCCTGTGTGGGGCTGAGCACAAATCAGACAGGCTTGCCTCTCTTCCCAGTTGTGAGAGTTAGTGGTTTTGGGTTTTTTTTTGTCAACTTGACACAAGCTAGAGTCATCTAGAAAGAGGAAAGTCAGTTAAGAAACTGCCTTCATCAGATTGACCTGTAGGTAAGTCTATGGGATATATCTTAAATGTCGTGATTGATGTGAGAGGACCACGCCCACTTCAGACAGTGCCACCCCTGGGCATGTGGGCCAGGGTTTTTTAAAAATTCAAACTGAGGGCTGCAGAGATGGCTCTGCAGTTAAGAGCACCGACTGCTCTTCCAAAGGTCATGAGTTCAAATCCCAGCAACCATATGGTGGCTCACAACCATCTGTAATGAGATCTGACTCCTTCTTCTGGAGTGTCTGAAGACAGCTACAGTGTACTTACATATAATAAATAAATAAATCTTTAAAAAAAAATTTCAAACTGAGCCGGGTGGTGGTGCACGCCTTTAATTCCAGTACTTGGGAGGCAGAGGCAGGAGAATTTCTGAGTTTGAGGCCAGCCTGGTCTACAGAGTAAGTTTCAGGACAGCCAGAGCTATACAGAGAAACCCTGTCTCAAAAAACAAACAAACAAACAAAAAAATCTAACTGAACAAGCCACAGAAGGAAGCTAGTAAGCAGAGTTCCTTCATGCTTCAGGTTGCCACCAGGTTCCTACCTTGACTTCCCTCAGTGATGGACCCTGAGGTAGAAGAGGAGGGCACATTGCTTTAGTTAATGTGTTTATCGTAGCAACAGAAAGTAGTCAAGGGCAGCAGTTTCCATCTCCTCATTACTTCAGACTAACTTAAAACAAACTCAGCTGATTGAACTCTAGTTACTGGAATCTAGGTAGGCAGTCATGCCTACCATCATATTTTGTAGAATATTGTTCTCTTAGTACTATTACTTAATACTATTAGTTAGTACTATTTCTATGAAGAAATACCACAACCAAGGCAACTTGTAAAGGAAGGCATTTAATTGGGGCTTGTTTACAGTTTCAGAGGTGGCAGGCAGGCACACATGGGGCTGGAGCAGTAGCTAAAACTGCTATCGTGATCTATAGACACTAGGTAGAGAGTGAGATCTGGGCCTGGTGTGGGATTTTAAAACCTAAAATCCCAGCCCCAGTGACATACCTCCTTCAGCGAACCTATACCTTTCCCAACAAAGCCACACCCCCTATTCTTTCCCAAGCAGTCCCACTCACTAGGAACCAGGAATTCAAACATTTGATCCTTTTAACCTGCCTGGACCAGTGAGCTAAGTCTTCACAGATCAATGGATATGCTAAAGATCTGTACAGGATAACAGGAGACTCCAAGTGTTTGAGCTCAAGAGTAGTGCAAATAAACACTTCTCATTTTTATTATCAAAGTAAGTGAAACGTGAGGTGATGTTTACAGTTAGCATAAGCCAATGCAAGTACAGTGAGGGAATACACCTTGTACTATTTCTTATTATCTTTGGTTGTGTGAAAAAAGCCAAGAATATTCTTTCCTGGCCTTGTTTGCCTTTCCCACAGGTATGAAGCAGACATGCCAGGGCATCCCCTTCATGTTCTTGTTGTCAAGTGCATTCATTCATCATATGTTATGCAATTCTTTCTCGAAGGCTACCTTATAAGAAGAATTCTGCACTCTGTCCCATCCATAGTTCACAGTGAGTGTATAGCTTTCTCACACTGGCCCCTACTTGAACTTATGGGAACAAAAGAGCCTCCTAGGCTCATGTATTTAAATGGTTAATCACCAGGAAGTGGAGCTGTTTGGGAGGATGAGGAGGTGTGGCCTAGTTGGAGGAGGTGTGTCACTAGGAGTAGGATTTGAGGTTTCAAAAGCCCGTGCCAATCTCTGTCTCTCCCTGCTGCCTTGAGGTCAGGATGTAGGTTTCAGCTACTTCACGGCCGTGCATGCCCATTACCACTTTTACCACCATGATGATAATGGACTAAGTCCCAACAGCTGCAAGCAAGTCCTCAATTTAATGTTTTCTTCTATAAGTTGGTTTGGTCGTGGTGTCTCTTCACAACAATGGAACAGTAACTAAGGCAGGGCCATTCTGACTTAAACTACCACAAAGGTCTTGTGGGAAAAGTGCTTCCAAGAGACTGTAAAGCAGAATGTCAGCTGTCCCATTTCTTTGTTGAGGGGTTGCTGAAGAAGGAACCCAGGGCCTTGCATCTGCTAGGTGAGTGTTCAGCCACTGACCTATAGCCTGCCAATAAGTTATACAGGCAGATGCAAATTATGAATGCAATAATAAGTAGCTTTCGTGCATGCATTTCATGCTCATATTACACATATAATGTAATTCATATAAAAATCACATAATGTATATCTCGGAGGAGAGTAGACATGACTAAGTTCGTAATAGGGTTGGATGGCGTGGGTGTTGGGGGTAGGTGCTCTTTGTGTTTTCACGCTAGTTTACTCCAGTCATGATGGTTTTGTTGCTTTGTTTTGTTTGGAGACAAAGTCTCAACGGCAATAGCTACACATCTCCAGGGCAGCTCTGAACACACAATCCTCCTTGATCCCATTTCCAAATGCTGGAATGGAGGGTGTGCACTACCGTGTTCCACCAACTACGTCCTTTATGAACAGAGAGGTAGATCAAGAAAGTCAATGTGATCTTTCTTCTGATACAGATGGCCTGAAGCAAAACTCTTCCCTCTTCCAGCTGCCTTTTCTTCCACCTCAGAAGTGGGTCAGTGGCTCCATGATGCACAATGATGCTCTTCAGCTGGTCCAAGAGATCAGTACTGGGTCAGTCGGCCTGAGGGTTAGACCCCTGCCTGATCCTCTGAGAAGCTGCGATGTGCTCTTTAAGTCCAGCCATCCCCACCCTGCTTTCCTGGGGTGAACTTGTTCCTGTCACACAACTCAGGGAACTAGCTTTAGTCCAGGCTCGTCCCAGTTAACCACAGCATGGCCTCACTTGCTGTAGAATGGTCCCACAAGTACTTCCACGGCCACAGGCCATCTAATGGCCCATAAGTACTCACTCACACTTCTGTATCCCAAAGCAAGTCATTGTCAACTGTATAGGAGAGGCTGACAAAAATCAAAGCAATTCATCTTCTCTCTACACAACACAACAGAAATCAGTAGTGATGTGCAGAGTCCCCACCACACTCCAGCCCTCAACCAGTTTCAGGGCAAACTGCTATTATGAAGCAATTGCCCGGCTAGATGCTCTCCCGTCTCCCAAACCATTATAGAGTGAACATGTTCTAGAAACAGAAGACAACAAGCGTGCCTAGTTTAATAGTTTTCTCTCCCACTGTTATTTAAATCACCCTTAATGAGGGGGCTCTCAAATGTATAACTCATAGCAAAATAAAGCCTGCTTCTTGGGTGTGGGAAACACACTAATGAGATGTCTGACTGAGTGTTAGCAGCAATTCTAGCAAACAAAGTGCATCAGGGTAAATAGTCCTAAAAGCCTCTGGATACTGGGAATAATGCACCGTGGGCAGAGTTCCCTAGCAAGATTACAAAAAGGGACTCTCAACCCAATGAAGCATTTTAATTTCAAAAATAACATTAGTTTATTTTGTGTATGTCTGTTTGTATGGGCATGCACACACCCCTGTGTGTGTATGTGTGTGTGCATGCACACACGTGTGTGTGTATAAGTCAAAGGACAGCTTGTAGGGTCAGTTCTCTCCTTTGACCATGTATATCTCAGGAGTTGTACAGAGCTCTTAAGATTTGGTAGGTAATTCTTCAACCACTGAACCATCTCTTGGGCTCACATCTTAGATTTTGGACAACTGGTTGGCATGGATCACTATAATCTGACACAAATCCTTTCTCTTCCACACACATATTACCAACTGCAGAGGATGCTGTCAGTGTTCCACTTAAAAGGCAGCTGGGAGAAGTTTTGCTTAAGCAGTCTTCATAAGACCTGACTTATCAGTTAGTGCAAACATCGCTCAACTGATGTGGGCATTGGCTTCTAACAATCAATCCACCATTCAGACCTTTCCTTGTGTAGGGTCCTTGCTTAGGCACATTTGCCTTCATGAACCCCACCCCACAGCCACATCTAAGGACTGACCGATCTGATGCTACAAAGAGCCAATTCCCTTACCCTAAGGGGGAATCTCACCTAATAGTAGCCAGAACCAGCATATATAGACATAAAGGAAACAGAATCCAATGACAGAGCAAGACATTTGATGTGTTTATAAAAAGACAAAGAGAGGAGGGGATATATTCTATGGAGGTGAGGTGAAATGTGGGGGAAGAGGGTGCCTTGGTGGGCCTATGCTGAGGCAACCCTTCCCCCTGAGAGACCAGCCACAGGTGGTATAGTACAGAATAGAGTTTATTCAAGGCATGGGGAGGGGAGTTGAGAGGCTAGCAGAGGCAGAGAAAGGGAGAGAGAGAGAGAGAGAGACACAGAGAGAGAGAGAGAGAGAGAGAGAGTAGAGAAGTCAAGAAGGCTGGCCATGAGCACATGGAGAAAGAGTGGGGAAGCAAATGGGGAGAGAGAGGGAGCAAGAAGGCAAAAGCAAGAGCAAGAGAGAGCAAGAGAGAGGGGAGGGGGCAAGCAGTGCCTTATAGAGTGAGTCAGGCATACCTGGCTGTTGCCAGATAACTGTGGGGCAGAGCTTAGACAAAATGCTATCTACAGCCAGCTTTGTCAACATTGACAGTCATGTGACGTAGCCACGTCCCTTTACATGTGTACTTTATTGGTTATACAGGACTTGACATTCGTTGTCTCAGAGATGTATAGACTGTAAGTGTTGAAGGGGCCTCAGTCAGTTCTCCAACAGGTCCCCTGTGGGGCTGAAGTGTGTTCTAGTTTGCTGTCTATTGCTGTGACAAGGACTGTGCCCCAGCAACTTATAAGGAAAGGGCTTATTTGGAGTCTTAGTTACTGTTCTATTGCTGGGACAAAAACACCATGACTGAGGCAAACTATAAAATGATGCATTTAATTAGGGGTTTGTTTACAGTTTCAGAGAGTTAGCCCATGCCCATCATGGTAGAGAGCATGACAGGAGGCAGGCAGGCATGGTCCTGGAGTAGTACCTGAGAGCTCACCTCTGACAGACAAGTTGCAGGGAGAGAGAGAGAGAGAGAGAGAGAGAGAGAGAGAGAGAGAGAGAGAGAGAGAGAGAGAGAGAGAGAGCGCAAGCCTGGGCCTGAGTCTTTTGATTTTGCTTTCTGCTTCTCTTCCTGCCCAGGGCTTTGCTCTGGTTATTGGTTATTGCTATGTTGCTTTGTCTGCTACAGAAAGAAAGCAGAAGCCCAGGCCTGGCCCTACGACAACTCACACACCCACCTCTTTATCATAATGCCAGGCTCACTCTACTTGGGTCCCATGTTGGCCTTAGAACCTGGCCCTACAACAATCCATACATCCACCTCTTTACCATAATGCCAGGCTTACTCTACCTGGGTCCCATTCAGAACCTACATAATTAACTCTATGAGCAGCATGTCTGGAGGCAAACTTACAACTGCACAAGGATTTCTCTGTGGACTCCATACAATGCAATCCTCCCTGTTGTGTTTTGTTTTTCTTGGAAAATAGTTTTCAGGACCAGCTGGGACTCACTATGTAGATAAGGTTGGCCTTGAACTCACAGAGATCTGCTTGCTTCTGTCTCAGGAGTGCTAGGATTCAAAGTGTATACCCCACATGTGGTTGCAATCTTTACTTAATTCATCAAAGCATATTCACCCAAGGCAACATTCAAAGCCAGTGAGAATGGACATCAATTCATAGTTTGGAGGGTTTCTTTGTCACTTGTGGCTTTAAAAACAGAATTTGTCCAGGTCTTTGTAAGAACAAAATAACACATATTCCCAGAGTTATATCTTCTCATCCTCCTTCTTCCAATGATGACACTTGGTTATGAGTCTGTATTTCCATCTTTTAGTGCCATTCCAAGTAGATTTCTTCCTAAGCAAATAGCACAAAAAATCATTCACTTCCTGGAAGTCTGGAGGAGCTATTCATTTACCAAGTGCTAGTCCCTTGATATGGTTCTAAGTCTACTCTAATAAACCATGTAAACATTGACATCATGAATTGTTATTAGAAATTTCCCAAAATATGAGTTAGTCAGAAATATGCTATGTTATACTGAAGTTATGATTTGAATGCACCACTGTGGTAACAAGTTGAAAACTGTATACAAATGGAGAATCCTAGGCCACACTCAGAGACTTCAGATGCACCAGCTCTGGGTGGGGACTGAGGAAAGCGTTGCTCAAATGGTAGTGTGCTACAGTTAACAAATCCATTGGACTGAGCACAGGGTCCCCAATGAAAGAGTTAGAGAAAGGACCCAAGGAGCTGAAGGTTTGCAACCCCTTAGGACGAACAACAATATGAACTAACTAGTACCCTCAGAGCTCCCAGGGACTAAACCACCAACCAAAGAGTACACATGGTGGGACTAATTGCTCCAACAGCATATGTAGCAGAGGATGGCCAAGTCGGTCATCAATGGGAGGAGAGGCCCTTGGCCCTGTGAAGGTTCTATGCCCCAGTGTAAGGGAATGCCAGGGCCAGGAATCGGGAGAGGGTGGGTTGGTGAGCAGGGTGAATGGGGAAGGAACAGGGTTTTTTTTTTTTTTTCTTTTTTTCGGAGGGGAAACTGGGAAGGGAGTTATCATATGACATGTAAATAAAGAAAATATCTAATAAAAAAGAAAAAAACAAAAAAGAAAAATAAAACAACAACAACAACAACAACAAAACCCAAATGAGCTTCTGCCACTGACAGGCCAAAGACCATTCTCATTAGCATAATACCTAACTGGGGTGAGTGAGAGAGAGAGAGAGAGAGAGAGAGAGAGAGAGAGAGAGAGAGAGAGAGACTCCTCTGGGGTGTGGCTAGACTGTCATCCATCATCTACAGACTTCCTCTGACTAGCTGCTGGTTGTATGGTTGGAGAGTGATGGGCAGCCTGTGGGAGGGGCTAGGCAAATGGTTATAACAGTTCATGCTGTTATGGCCCAGGCAAGAACAAGATGAAGAATGCCCGATGTTATTTCATTTCTCTTTGAAACCTTGCTATAGTATTGGCTGGTTCAACAGACATTGACATCTTGGTCAGGCTGTGGGTAATAGGGTATCCTGGCTTATGCATGAGACCCTAAGGGGAGAGAGAGAGATTCCAACATGGAGGGGACTGCCTGTGGGATCTAATAACCTGTCTGCAAGTGATTTCTATACCCCTCCAAGTAGATTTATTCAATACATACTCCCAGTGATCAAGTGTCTTTTGAAAGGTGGCAGTAACAAGGTCCCAGATATGTGAAAAGAGAAGAAGACTAACGGTTGGAGAGATGGGTCAGTGGTTAAGAGAGTACACTGCTCTTGCAGAGAGCCAGGCTTCAAGTCTCAGCACCCCAGCATCCACATGGCGCTGAAACGCTATCTGTAACTCCACCCCCAGTGACCCAAAGCTCTTTTCTCACTTCTGTGAGCACTAGGCACGCGTGCGGTGCACAGACATGCATCCAGGCAAAACACTTAATCCATGAAATACTAATAAAATAAATCTTAAAAAGAAGAGTAGAAGAAAATGTAGAGCTGATAGTCTCCATTTCCAGTAATTATAAATCACAAAGCCTAAAAGAATGAGAATTTAATTATATTTGTTCAGGAATTAGTTTTTTAAAGTCAGAATTAAGCCAGGCATGGTGGCAGAGAGTACATGAGTTCAGGGTAGTCTAGTCTACATAGTAAGGCCTTGTCTCAAAAAACAAAAACAACAACAAACAACAAACAAACAACGACAACCAAACGATGAGAGGACCTAGGGGCCAAAGATGTATACTTTCTCGTTGGGTTTCATTTCACAAGCTTTTCCTTTTGTGGTGCTAAGACCTGAGTATCTTTGCAGGACAGGGAATATTCTACAATTGACTTTTGCCTCTACTCCTCATTGTTTTGTTTCTGAGTCATTGGATGCATGATTTAAAACAAAATTTCATAATCCATATAAAAACCTCTCCTGAGTTTTCTTACTTAATGTGATAGAAACCTATACAAGACCATGCTAATGGTTTTCTCATTCTGATGGGATAAAAGCAATCAGAAGACTAGCAGGAAACAAAACTATAAAAACTGTCCTCTGTGGGCAAGCATGTGCACTTTACATAGGCTATGCTGGAGATTGGAAAAATATGGAAAGTACACAGGTGATTTGCCAAAGCATGCCGGTAACATCTTGGGTAACAGTTTGCTGGATGCTGTGTCAGGACTGAAGTGAGGGAACAGGTGTTTTTATTAGTCACGAGGGAGAGACAGATAGCCTGAGCAAGATAAAACTCTTAATAGCGATCATGTTTGGAATAAAACCAGTGTCTGATAAAAAAAAAAAAAAAAAAGTGAAATCTTGGTTAACAAGAATCTTTGGTTTTGATTTGGGAGGGAGCAGAATGCTGAGTATTGCACAAAAAATGCATTTGCCTTGTTCCATAGGCTGGGCGTGTGGCAGAGAGGACAGCCCAGTGAGCATCGAGCCTTGCTTTGTGAGGACACTGAGTAAGGATGAGCAGGAGAGCTCACTGATTATCCTGCAGAAAAGCTCTTCAAGGTGCTTCTAACTCGGGGGAGACTGATGTTGTTTGCATTTATAACAAAATAAACGATGCAGTCTGGAGACATTTTCTGGGAAGCAACTCCAAGGTTTTCAGTAGGTCTGACCAGTGACAAGGGTTCTTATTGGTCCAGGCAAAACAAGGGTAAGTTAACAAGGCTCACTGTTGGTTGCTTTTTATTGCCCAGTACTGAAGATAAAACACAGGGCCTTCAGCATGCTAGGCAAGCGCTCTACTTCTGAGTGGTTCCCCCAGCCCAGCTTCCAGGGTTCATTTTCATCTCGAGTAGGAAAGTTGGTACAGCTAGAATTCACTGCAGAGGTAGAATAATACTACCTGGACCACACATTTGTGTGAAATAGTGCAAACCTGGGCAGTGTCAGGTGATAATATTTGATTTATAGGGATTCCTTCTGACCTTCTAAAGCTTTACTGTCTCTCTGGCTCCAAGGAATCAGGTGTCACTCTGGAGTTTAGAGGCCCCAGGATCTCTGGGCATGAACACAGCCTTCTCTATGCCCTCTGCCTCCCTGCAGTAACAGGATTTGGCCAAAAGCATTCTAAATTTTGTTTCAGTGCTTATGTATCAGCCTCCTGAATGTTGTGATTATAGGGGTGAGTCTCAGAAGCTATCTGTCTGTCTGTCTTTTGTAGTACCAGGCATGTATGTATTCCACCACTGAGCTAGAACCCAAGGCCAGACTTTTCTGAAAATGCTTATAACAAATTCTTTTATAGTAAATCGTAAATTAACAAGAGCAATTTTAATCCAGATGAAAATATTTCAGCATTAAGATAGAAAGTAAATGTCTTTTAGAGTGGAATTTATGTAGTGAAATTGAAATACAAGTGGGAAACCAGTCAGCTCTCTTCTTCTTCTTCTTCTTTTTTTTTAAATTATAGTTTACATACATTGTTGTTTTGTCTGTATGTAAGTCTGTATGAGGGTGTTGAATCTCGTAGAACAGGAGTTATAGACAGTTGTGAGCTGCTATGTAGGTGCTGGGAATTGAGCCCAGGTCTTCTGGAAGAGCAGCCAGTGCTATCAACCACAGAGACATCTCTCTAGCTCCATTTTTGTTTTTGTTTACTTGTTTTGTTTTGTTTTGAGACAGGGTTTCTCTGTGTAATAAGCCCTGGTTGTCCTGGACTCTCTTTGTTAGATCAGGCTGGCTTCAAGCTCACAGAGATCCGACTGCCTGTGCTTCCTGAGTGCTGGGATTAAAGGCATGTGCCACCACATCCAGCCTAACTCTTTTATTTTTATATTTGTTTTATTTGTAAATTATTTGTATGCATGTGTGTCTCTGTGTGTGCAGAAGAGGCATCGGATCTCTTGGAGACGAAGTTCTAGGCTGTTCCGAGCTGCCTGACGTGGGTGCTGCTAACTGAACTCAGGTCCTCTGGAAGAGAACTAAGTGCACTAACCACTTAATCATCTTGTCATACTTTTGAAAAACTAGGGAGGAAAGCCTAATATTTAAATGGTAAATTAAGACCAGATATTGTGGAGCACTGTTGGAATCCCGCAGGGAAGTGGAGGAAGGAGGAGTTGCTTGATTCCTTGCTCTCCTTATTAACCCTGCCCCACAAGAAGATAAAGACAAGAATAGCTGAATGAGATCACATCAAACTTTTGTGCATTGAAAATATGACAGGATGATGAGGTACCTCACACCAGGTGCAAAAAGCCAGTCACAGAAAGACAAGCACAATACAATGTCATTGCAGTCACACGGGTGTCACATCCATAGAACCAGGGCTGGAGTGGGGAGGCCAAGGGAGCTGGTATTTAATAACTATGGAGGTCTAGCTTTGTAAGATTTAAATGTCCACAGATCTGTCTGACAACATGAATAGACTTAGTACTACTGAACCTCAATTTTAAAATAATGAAGATGATCGATTTTTATGTAATGTGATTTTTTTTTTTTAAAACGTGCCCCAAGCCCCTACCCAAACAAAATAAAATAAACCAAAAACCCCAAACCAAAAACACCATGTGAAGAAAACACTTGGGGACAAGGGATTATTGAGCTGTTTTCAAAGCTTCCCCAAGAAGTGTCAGAAGATTTTGAACTGAGGCACTTTGATATATAAATGACTAGTCTGAAAGTAGGAACCTGAGTTGACAAATGCCACCAAGAAATTTTGTCTAACTAGTGGTGGGAGAGATGGAAAATGATTGCTTCCTTCAGGGCAGCACACTTAGTAAATGTGCTTTTTAATTTTTTGTGTTTAAATTCTCATTAGTAAACTTTATATGTTTTGTGTGTTTTCTCTTCTTGCATATATGTCTGTGTGTGAGGGAGGGTAGAGGTGTTAGAGTTCTGAGGCAGCTTAAAGAGATGGGAGGCAGAGAGAGGCAGGAATCTAACATTTCAGTGGACAGGACTGTCGATTGGCACACACAGTGAGGGACAGGCTCTCTCTCAGAGGAAGCTGGTCTGTCTGAGAATAAAGATGGCTGGAAGGCTTTGTGGGGGTGGAAAGTTTGCAGTACACATTTCCTCCTGCAGTCCCCCATCTTCTGGAGTTGCCTAACCAAGGGAGGCAGGCTGTCTCTACAGATAGTCTGTCATTCCAAACCCTGAAGGGCTATAGAAAATGTGGGGTGGGAAGTGTAGATTCCTTCTTAGATGTTTCCTGATGAGGAGGGTCATTGTTGGAGGGCAGTAGTCCCAGATCCTTGAAGAGGAGGTCCTCTGGTGATAGCAGGAGAGTTTCAGCTTGATCAACTGTGATGGGTCATGTGACTGCCACCCTGTCTTCCTTGAGAGACAGTTGAGAAATAATGATTTGGTTATAACATAACTGAGAGCTCATTCAGGAAGTTGGATGGAGTAGAACTGTGAGAGAGTGAGCCAGGGAGAGGACTGGAGTCTAGAGTTGATTTAGGGTGATGATGGTAACTAGTCCCATGGCCAAGGGTGCTGCACCAAAATGAGCTAGCAGAAGCATCAGAGAGCTACAGAACAGTGAAGGAAGGAAACAGGAGGAAACAGAGGACTAACGTCAGAATTGTATCTGGCCTGGGATGAAAGGGATGAAGGTCCCTTGTGGCCAGAGCCCTCCCCTCCACAGCACTGAGGATGTATCAGGAACAACTGGAGCAAAGGGAGCTGCGGTCGGGCGAAAGTCATTGGGAGAGCTTAGAGGAACAGTTTGGGTGTTGGGAGAAGTTCCATAAGTAAAATGTTTAAAAAACAGGGTAAAAACATAAACATGGGAATCATAAGGAGGAAGGAAGTGATCAAGGGGAGGAGCTAGAATGGGAAGGATCCTGAGTCCCATACAAAGGAGGAGACCGTGGTTGAAGTGTTGGTCTGGTTCTGGGGTCTTTGGGCTCACCTCCAACCAGCTAGAATTGTGGTGCAGAAGCTGTGTCATTTGTGGAGGAAAGCACCAAGCCCACTGTCAGCAGCAGTCAGATCCAGGTTTGGA
The DNA here is from genome assembly GCF_008632895.1 of Mastomys coucha. Taxonomy (NCBI): domain Eukaryota; kingdom Metazoa; phylum Chordata; class Mammalia; order Rodentia; family Muridae; genus Mastomys; species Mastomys coucha. Next base: position 117,907,947 of record NW_022196897.1, read on the forward strand.
GTTCTGCAGCAGCCAAAGAATCGAGCTGGTCCTGTAGGATGTTAAACTGGTCTGAGATTTCTCTAACGTTTCTTAGAGAACTGATGAGACAGAGAGGTTAGCCGATGCAAGGAAGGCTTCAGTTGGCTGTTTTAGTTCTTAGTCCTGAAAACCACACCTAGAGTGGCAAAAACAGGTGAGGTGGATGGCCCATTAGTCCCACTTTCAGAGGTCCCCCAAACTGCTGAAAGCTGGTCTCTTTGTAACTGTTTCCCTCTGACAAAATGACCTATGAAGGAGAAACCCCAGTTGAAGGCCTCAGAGGAGGCGCCATCCAAGGGGCGCAATAAAACTTAACAGATGACAGAGATTCAGAACCTAAGTCAGAGGTAATAACTGTACAACCTCGTGGGGAGCTTTCAGGAACCAAGTTAATGAGGAAAATTTTAAATCAAGATTAACACAAGTTAATATAAAGGTAAATATAAAGTTAACTGCAATTGTACAACTGGTTGGACCATGACCAGAGTTCTGTAGAAGGTAACTAGTTAGCTGTCTGTTTATATTGGATGCCTGCTTAAGGGACAAGCACCCAGAAGCTCTGAAGAAGAATTCAGGTAAATCGGCATCTAATTGACCATTTAAAAGGGAAATCAAATCCTATTGAATCATTTTTGTAGGATTGTCTAGCAAAGTTCCAAAGACACTGCTAGGATAGTCTGATCAATTTGCCAAAGCTGTGGGTTTGATTGCAGCGCATCTGGCAGCCTTCTTTAATGAGGGAGCACGGTGGTTAGGGTGTGGACCCTGGAATTAGCTCTCCCTAAGAGGAAGAACTGTAAGCTGAGGTAAAGAGCATGAGCAATTGAACTAGCATGCAGTTAGGGTGGCTAGCTCAGGTACCAGGTTATCCTGTTCACAGCACCCTTCTATGTCAGTTTGGGAGACAATCCTTCATTTTTTAGACCCAAACTGTATTTTCTTACACAATTTTTTTCTCACCTCAAAGTATTTCCATTTTTGCCAAAAATGTATTTCCACACCTATATTCTTTTATGTCTCTTTTCGTACTTGAAGGTTCTTTCTGCCTTAATAAATTTCACACATTTTATTTCTTAATAACTCTGTTTTGCAACAAAAACCCAGGGAACTGTATTGGAAACATATGCAGAGTATGTTAGCTGTCCCAGAGGCATTTCCATTTCCTCTTACTATCAAATTTAAATAGCGGTTAAAATGTAGGTCTCATAATGGGTCCTAAGCAATTGTCCTGACTAAAAAGCACCACCCTCTGACAGGGCCCACCCACAAGCCAGCAAAGGGCTCCTCAGTCTCTCTCCTGTGTCTGCTGCCTTTCCTGCTTCTGTTGCTTACAAGTGCCTGCTTGATTTTCTATAGATGTGTTTGTCAGTTCAGCCATGTCTATCCAAAGTGTTTCATCCCGTCAAAGATGAAGAGATGGCAGACTATTGAGCTGAAGTCACTTTGGATTCCAAGAATGACAAAGCCTCCCAGGACAGACCACTTTTGCCCGTTAATTTTTGTCAACTTGACATGCCTGAGAAGAAGGGATCTCAACTGAGGAAGTGTCTCCATCACACAGGCCCGTGGGGCCGTTTCTTGACTGCTAATTGATGGAGGAAGGCCCAGCCACTGTGGGTGGCACCGCACCTGTAGGCAGTGGGTCTTGGTTGTATAAGCATCTACAGGCAGTGGGTCTTGGTTGTATAAGGAAGCTGATCAAGCCAGGGGGAGCAAAAGCCTGTAAGCAGTACTCCTTTGTGGTTTTGCTTTTCTTGATGATGGGCAGTAACTTGTAAGACGAAATAAACCCTTTCTAACCCAAGTTGCTTTTGTCATGGTGTTTATCACGTATAACAATAGACAGAAAACTAGGAAGTCACCTTCCATAGGTAGGCAATTATCCATGAAAGTATTGTGGCCACATCCCCAGATAGCAGCAATCATCTTCACAAGCAATAAGGGCTTCTCTGGATCACCTTATGGAGCCAAAACTCAGAAAATGGCCAACAGACCACACCCTGACCATACTTGCCTAATTAATCATGTGTATCGCTTGCCCCTTCTTTCAGTTTTTAAATAGAAAGTTATGTCATATTCTAAGGACAGACATGGGTCTCTGGGCCCTTTATCTGGTCTTCCTGATGTGACCACATCAGTCAAATTTATTCTCTTTGTCTCTTGCTGTTTCTTGTCTTTTTGATTGAGATAGGTAGTCAAACCTAGATTTTGGGCGACTGCTGGAGCTGAGAACTTTGCCCTCAAATTCCTTTCATATTACGAACAAAAAGAGATTGGACTAACTTTATATGAGTTCTTACTTATAAGCCAGTTTTAGTAAATCATTAGAGTGGGAGGCTTTACTATGCAAGCATATCACAGACATATATCTCACGGTAGTATACATATATACTGGCACACTGGGTGGAAGGCTTTGCTATGTAAGAATACCACAGAACATATACCTCATGATAGCAGGCATGCATGTACACAGACATATGGGGTAGGAAGCCTTACCACAGACATATGTTTCACAATAGCATATATGTATACTGATATAAGAGAAAATAACTTTCTGTTAATATTTAGTCATAAGACAAATTATAGGAATGTAAGTTCTGATGAAATAAAGGTGACCTACTAATTTGGTCAAACTCATAAATTTCTCATTTGTAGTTAAGTAAAAACCTCTATATTATAGCTCCAAACAAGAATATTAAATCATGATCGTAGACTAACATACTAACAGACAACATAACACAAAGAATTTTTTGCAATCAACAATTCTGATGAACACAAACTATAGAATTAAAGATTCCACTAATCAGAGTCCAGTAAAACTGTGGCACGTGGATTGTGCCACCGGAAGAACTGGAATGTAACCGGAGAGGTAGGGGGATGTGGACTGTGCCACCGGAAGAACTGGAATATAACTGGAGAGGTAGAGCGTGCTCAACAGAAATCTCAAATCTTCAGACGGGCGGGAGTGGAACTGTTTCTGTGCCTGCCTCTGATCAAGCAACCAGGCGACCCTCAACCAGGTAGGTCAGGTTACCCAGCACCTGGAAGGTCTCCCCGCGCTAATGGGGCATCTCAGTACCTGAGCTTTCAGCCAATGACTTTTTCCCCCCTTGGATATTCCCACGCCCTTCCGCAAAACTGTGTTATACTTGGTTCACTCCAAACAAAGTGTATATGTTTAAACGCACCCGAGTATACTACAAGCTAAGTATTCATCACAGATTCCTCTTCCTCCTTTTGGCCTGGTGTGCAACAGCATCTGACACCCCTGAGGGGAAGAGGGGGACTGCGGACCCCAGCCGTTTTGGACTTTGCCAGGCCAGGGGCAGGGTGTGTACCGATGGCGTTTGGACGCCCCAACAGGAGAGGCAAAAATGCAACCACATAAAACCAAGGCCAAAACCGAGCGTCCGTCTTTAGGCTGTAATAGTGGTCAGTAAAGGACCGAAGGATGAAGCTTCTTATGCAGATTTTGTCTAATATTCTAATTAGTTTTTTTTTCTGTTTTAGGAGCTAGTGATCAGAGCGGCATCCTATTAAAAGTTGGAAAATCCTGTCTTGTAGAAAGTAGGGCCTGAAATTTTATAGGAAGTCAATCTTTTTTACAAGTACAGAAACATGTTCTGCTTAGAAGTTCCAAGGAGAGAGAGAGAAAGAGAGAGAGAGGGAGGGAGGGAGGGAGGGAGGAAGAAGGAGGGAGGGAGGGAGAGAGAGAGAGGGAGAGGGAAAGAGGGAGATGGAGAGGGAGAGGGAGAGAGAGAGATCAGAGAAGGTCAGAGAAGCAGAGTAGTGCTGAGTCCCAAGAAATACTTATTTCAGCTCTGACACACCTATAAAAATTCTTATTAATTTCCTGTCCTTTAATCTCAACCTCTCTCTCCCCTTCTCTTTTCTCCAGTTTTCAAAACTCTTAGTTCTTTTTAAAAATCAAATTAACAATTTTATTATCCTTTTTTTAGACACTTAAAAATTCCAATTAAAGCAGTCTGCCCATTTGTGATCTTTAGTTCCATTGCCTGAAATTTTATTTTGGTGTGGAAAACATAAAACAAAACCAATTTAGGGGATATTGCTCATTTCAAGATATCTGCAAGTTAAATGATCATAATTATCAAACATGGGATAAGATGGGGTGTTGAGTGGCGGGCTGTTTTCAAGCATCTCTTTATTTGTTCTGTTTCCCATTTAGTGTCTCTCCTTTTCCCTGGAGGTTGCCGCCTCCTCTGTCAGCTGGAAGAATTTGCTTGGATCCGATTCAGGTGCTGTATATGAGAGCGGCCCCCTCAGCTCTTGTCTCCAGGTTGCTTCATCTCACAGCTGCCCTGGTTCATCCTGTATGTTTGTGGGAATGCCTGTGAGAGGTTTAAGATACCAGGCAACCACCTCCTATGTGTAGCTATTTGGCTGAGCCAATAAGAGTCCTTATAGTCTAGGTATGCTGTTTTGGGCTTTCCCATGAGGCCCTTGCACGTCCTGGGAAGTCCCCTCTGATATCCTGATGGGCTGGAGGGAATAAATGCCTCTTCAGCATACTTACGAGTAGACACTTTCAGCATTTTTAGACTAAAAGAATCAACTTTCAATAAGCAGGAGAGGAGCTAGGCAGAAATACACAATTAGATACTGAAGAAGTGGCAGGAGAAAATATCTAAATAAATATGCATACAATACAGAGAGAGGGAGGGAGAGGGAAAAAGAGAGAGAGAGATGAAGAGAGGGAAAAAGAGAGAGGAAGAGAGATGAAGAGAGGGAAAGAGGGAGAGGAAGACAGGAAGAGAGGGAGAGAGAGGAAAAAAGAGAGAGAGAGAGAGGGAGAGAAAGGAAGAGAGGGAGAAAGGGAGAGAGGGAGAGGGGGAAAGAGAATTTCCAAAAGTTCAAGATAAACCAATGGATATTGACCAAATGAAAAGACGGTCCAGGCCTCAGAAACAACTCACCAACTTCTGCCTGAGTCAGCAGCATAGACAGTAGAGTGTAAAAGGCCCATGTTGACACATAGTGTCACCTTGGATGATTCAACTGGAGTAAGGTGGAATGTCCTTGGGGCCAAACTTCAGACCCTAAGACTGTTGACAAAAACATAGCTTTTATGTTAAAGGGAATAAAGTAATGTAGTCTGAACCAAATTTGGGTGGCCATGTCCTGAGAACATGGGCTCAGATTATCTGAATAACATGTTTGCACATGGATATGGTTTCATGGACATTTAAAGTCACAGACCAGAAACAAACCACAAATCCATATGTATAAGAATCATACACTGGAAAAAGGCTCTTCAACCCTCAGTTCAAAATGGATCAAAGACCTCCACTTAGAACCAGAAACACATGAAGCTGCCCAAAGAAAGCGCTTCAGGATATAGGCATAGATAGGCAAGAGTCTTCTCACCTGCTTTTATTAGCATATGTTAATTTTGTAGAATAGTTTGTGTAACTATGACAGTTCCATATATGTATATAATGTATTCAGATCATCCTCATTCCTTGTAATCCTCTCTTGTTGCCTTACTGCTCTTACTTATTTCCCTCCTCTTCCCAACTAGTCCCTCTTCCACATCTATCTATTCATCCATCCACCCATCCACCCATCCACCCATCCATTCATCCATTCATCCACCCACCCATCCATCCATCCATCCATCCATCCATCCATCCACCCATCCACCCATCCACCCATCCACCCATCCAC
>NW_022196897.1:117914030-117945107 GCF_008632895.1 Mastomys coucha
CACCCACCCATCCACCCACCCACCCATCCATCCATCCATCCATCCATCCATCCATCCATCCATCCATTTATCTTATCTATGGATCTATCTATCTATCTATCTATCTATCTATCTATCTATCTATCTATCTATCTATCTATCTATCTATCTATCTTTCTATCCTATCTATCTATCTATCTATCTATCTATCTATCTATCTATCTATCTATCTATCTATTACTGAATACATTTCATACAATGAGCAAGCTCATTAGGCTTGCTCACAGAAGCATGGGCAACTTTAACAGCAGCTACACCTCTGAAGAAAATGTCTTCTTTCCCCTAACAACCATTAACAGTGTATAAATATTCTGGGAGGGTTGCGGCCCTGTAAGTTCCCTCCCACCGTTCATGACAAGATATTGACAGACAAGTTTGTAGACACAGGAATCGCAGCTGCTATGAGTCCAAGAGCTCAAGAGGGATGCCATTCCCAGAAGTCAGTGTCCTACAATGTTCCCTGCCTTTGTCTGGCTCTTCTATTCCCTCTGTTCTTCTGTGATGTTCCAGGAGCATCTTCTGATGTTCCAGGGTAGGTGACATATCAATGTGCCCTTTATGGCTTGGCTGTGCATTCAACAATCACACACTCTCTGTACTCAGATCAGTTATTGAGCCTTTGTGGTCATAGCTGATGACTACAAATGGAGGCTTCTCTAGCCAAAGCAATATTCCACAGGCATAAAGAGAGTTATTTAAAAGCAGTTTGATGAATATATCATTCCCACTTAGCAAAACAAGAGCAGTGGTTTCCACACTAGGGTCTATGAGATCCCCCATTGAGTAGATTTATGGTACCAGGCACAGATTCCTCTTTGTGAGAGGAACACTGGTTATCCCATAACAAATCCAACCAGAGGGCACTGGTTACTCCATAGCAGACCTGTCGTTCTTCCATCAGTCTTGAGCAATAGGGTCTTACCGTGTAGGTCTGGTGGAAAGCAACAGCAGTGACCAGCAATTGGTACAGACCAAGAACTTTCTGAATAGACCCTAATAGCACAAGAACTAGCACCAAGAATCAGCAAACAGGATTACGTACACGAAATTAAAAAAATTTCCATACAGGAAAGAAAACAGTCAATTAGATGTTTGACTATAGAGTAAGCAACAAATTAAAACCATACTGCCAGTCAGTAGATGGGCCTATGAACTGAGCAGTTCTCCAAAGATGAAATAGAAATGGCCCATATATACTTTAAAATGCGCTGCAATTGCTTATTTTTGAGTTTCATGTTGTTTACCATATACTGTAGTCACATTCACCCTCTACTCCCTCCCATACCCCTCTCTTCCCCCTTCCTTCTTTCCTTCCTCCCTTCCATCTTTCCTTTCTTTCACTCCCTCCCTCCCTTCCTTTTTTTCCTTCTTTCTGCCTTCTTTCTTTCCTAGGTTGTGCAAGTGGTCATAGCTGCTGTGTTTATGACAGTAATGGCCACGCTATACCAGAAAATAGCACTTTAGTCACTCTTCATCATCCTCCAGCTTCCATGTCCTTTTGTGCCCTACTCTAGATGTTCCTGGGGTTTCAGAGGGGGTGGCATAGATGCCCCATTTAGAGATAAGCACTCTATAGTCACCTTTCCCCAGAACTTTACTCAGTTGTGAATCCCTACTTTGATGATTGCCCACTGCCAGAAATAGACTTTTCAACCAAGGTTGAGAGCAGCACTAGTCTATGAGTTTAAACATAAATAGTTAGAAGGTAGTCTACTACATGCCTATTTAGAAAAACACAAGTAGCGTATTCCCCCATGTGGCCTGTGACCTCCCTATGACTAGCTGTAGCCTTTTAATCGGGTCTACAGTATCAGCCATGTTTAGGCTATGCAGCAAGCATAAAATGTAACCAAGAAGTGGTTGGTTATTTCTGGAACATTCATGCCGTGGCTATATTGGCTGGTATATCTTGCCAGGCAGTTCAGTATTATAGCACACAGAGGCCAATCTGGGTGGGGATTGTTGATAATTTTTTCTCTCCCAACTGCCTACATAGCACTTTTTGGCAGTTTAAACACCAGCCAGTGAACACGAAGCTTCCAGCTTCACAATAGCCCAATTTCTCCTTGTCTTGATTCCAGATTAATGGTGCCTTCAGCAATAAGTCTTACTGTCTACTATGAAAGGCAATAAAGAGATGTGGCAATAGCTTACATTGTATTGGGAGCCTCTGGCACTTCCTTGGCCAAAACTCATGGGGGAGAGTCATGCACATGAGACTGGGATGTTAGTTAGAAATTTGATGTATGTGAGCAGGATTGTCCATTCATGTGGAGTACCCACACTAAAGCTCCCTTAAAAGATTATGCTATTCCAGGCTAATGTCAGCACTCAGGAGGCAGAGGAAGGTGGATTTGTGAGTTAGAGGTCTACCACAATGAGGTCAGGCCAGCCAGGGATACACAGGGAGACCCTGTCAAAACCAAAGCAAAACAAAACAAACGACATGCATTTTAGTTGGCTTAGAAAGTACTAGAGCTTGTATAGCTTTTTCATACATGGGTTTGGTTAACCATTCCCCTTTCCTATTTTTCCTCTACCTCTCAGTCCCTGTGATGGTTTGTATATGCTCGGCTCAGGGAGTGGCACTATTAGAAGGTGTAGCCTTGTGGGAGTAGGTGTGCCACTGTGGGTGTGGGCTTTAAGACCTTCCTCCTAGCTCCAAGGAAACCAGTATTCTGCTAACAGCCTTCAGATGAAGATGTAGAACTCTCAGCTCCTCCTGCACCATGCCTGACTCAACATTGCCATGCTCCTGCCCTGATGATAATGGTCTGAACCTCCGAACCTGTAAGCCAGCCCCAATTAAATGTTGTTTTTATAAGAGTTGTCTTGGTTATGGTGTCTGTTCACAGCAGTAAAACCCTAACTAAGATAGTCTTCAACCCTGTTTAAACATTCCTAACTCTAAAAAATCATAGTAATATGTACTTTTAATCCCAGAACCATCATCATCATCATCACCATCATCATCATCATCATCATCAACAACATCAACAACATCAGCAACATCAGCAACAACATCATCATTGTCAACAAGAACATCTTAGCATCATTCCCTACTCTAGCACTCATTTCTACACTCATATTAAATGTGTTTACTATCCCCTCTTCAGACACTTTTCACTCCTCCACCTCCAATGGCTCCTCTTTTTCCTTCATGGCCCCTACAGACTCCTCTACTTAAATACAGAAATCTAAACATTTGTGTGTGTAGGAGGGAACAGAAAGTGTTTGTCTTCACGATGCCTTCAGGGTTTCTTACTCTGTATAATACTTTCTAATTCCACCCATTTCCATGAAACCTTCAGAATTTCCTTCCGGCTCAGAGCTGAGTAGAATTCAACTGTATACATATGCCTACACCTCATCAACCACTCAGAAGTTGATGGACACCTGGAATGTTTCCATTTCCTAGTGGAAACACAGCAGCTGTAAACATGAATGTTCAGGTCTCTGGTGATGGACTTACAGGCCAGTGTGAGCTGCTCAATGTGAACTTAGGCTCTCTGGAAGAGAGCAGTAAGTGCTCTTAACCACCAGGATGTCCCTTAAGCCCCACCTATGTCTATATATTTAGTGTATGTAGTAAATTACAATGTAGCAAATTGATAAAATTAATAGGTCCAGAATTTTAGGTCTTGAGATGCTTGGTCCATTTTAGAGTTGATTTTTTGTGCAGGGTGGCAGAGAAAGGGCCCTGTTTTCATTTTTCTACATGTAGACATCAGGTTCTCCAAGTACTGTTTGTTGATGATGTTTATCTCAACTGTCTACTTTTGACATCTTTGTAGAACATCAGGGCACTCTAGTTACATGGTGGTATATCTGGATTTCCTGTTCTGTTCCATTGATATACTCGCTTGGTTTGTGACAGTACCACACTGTTTTTGTTACAATGTTTCTGTAGTATAAAGTGAAATTAGGCATGGCAATATCTCCAGCACTGTTCTTTTTGACTGTTTAGGTCTTTTGTGTTTCCATGTGAATTTTAAGATTTGTTTTTCTATTTCTGTAAGAAGAAGCACAAAGATTTTTAATGGGATGGTACTGAATCTGCAAATTGATGTTGGTCAGATGTTCATTTTCAAAATATTAGTTCTAATCTGGGAGCATGGGTAGCAGTGTTTTTCCACTTTCTGCTGCCTTTCTTGATTTCTTTCTCTGTTATTTTAAGGTTTTCATTGTGGAGATCTTTATGTCCCTACTTAGGTTTATTCCAAGACTTTTTTAGACTATTGTGTGGGGGTTATATCACTGATTTTTTCTCAGTATATTTGTCATTGGTACACGGAAGGACTACTGATTTTTGTGTATTGATTTTGTATCCTTCTGCTTTGTTGAAAATCAAAACTGATTTGTCCATCAGTTGTGGGACTTTTCTGGTGTTGTCTTTAGGATCTCTTTTTAGAACCATATCTGCAAATAGGGATACTTCTTCCTTTCCTATTTCCTTTTATTTCCTCATCTTTTTAAAAATTACTTGAGATAAGATTTTTAGCATGTGAACAGGAAATTGTGAAATACTTCAATATTTGTTCATTTATTTTGGTGTTGACTATAGATTTGTTATATATAGCCATTATTATTTTCAAAATAACTCAAATATGTTCCTTATATCCCTATTCTTCCCAGAGCTTTTATCATGAAGGGATGTTGTATTTTGCCAATGGTCCAATCCTACATTTCTAGAGATGATCACATGATGCTTTTCTTTGAGCCCATTTATATGATATTTATCTCTTTGCCAATGTTGAATCATACTTGAATCACTGGACTCAAGCAAACTTGATCATGGTAATAAATGACCTTTTAAATGTGTTTCTATATTCAGCTTCCAAGTATTTAGTTGAGAATGTTTGTGTATATGTTCATTGAAAATATTCATCAAGTTTTCTTTTCTATTGTATCTTTATCTAGTTTTGGTTATGGAGTAATATTGGCTTTGTTTTTAAAAAAGTTTGTTTTGTTTTTGTTTTTGTTTTCGAGACAGGGTTTTTCTGTATAGCCCTGGCTGTCCTGGAACTTGCTCTGTAGACCAGGCTGGTCTTGAACTCAGAAATCTGCCTGCCTTTGCCTCCCAAGTGCTGGGATTAAAGATGTGTGCCACTACTGCCTGGCAAAAGTTTATTTTTCTACTCGATGGACTAACTTGAGAAACTTTGGTTTAGTTCTTTGAAGACTGAAAAATATTCACTGGTGACTCCAACTGGGCTTTGAAGTCATTTTTTAAAATTACTGTTTCTCTTTCCTTGTTACAGGTCTATTTAAAATAGTGATCTCATCCTGTCTTAACTTTGGTAGATCAGAGAAATCAAGAAACTCACCCACTTCTTTCAGGTTTTATGACTCAGTGAAATACAGGTTTTAAAAGGTATACTCTTAGGACTTTCTGAATTTCATTGTAACCTGTAATTTCTCCCTTTTCCTTTGTAATTTTGTTAATTTATGTATTTTTTCTGTTTGTTTTGATTAACTTGTTTAAGAGTTTGGCAATCTTATTTATCCCATCAAAGAATGGATTCTTGGTTTCTCCGAGTCACTATAATCTCTTTTGTTTGCTCCCATTTCATTACTTTCTGTTCCATTTTAAATTATTTATTCCTGCCTAAATAAATAATTTGGGTTTGGTTTGTTCTTGTTTTTTTTTTTTCAAACTCTTCATTAAGTACATCATGAGGGTGTTTGTAGTTGTTCTCTCTCTTGCTCTCCTGCGCCCTCTGTTCTCTTTCCATTTTGTTTTGAGATAGGGACTCACTATTTTAGTCCAAGCCTGAAATTTGTTATACAGTCCAGACTGGCCTTGAACTCACAGAGATACACCTGCCTTTGCATTATGACTGATGGGATTAAAGGTGTGTGCCACCATACCTGACCTTTCCGATTTTTTAAAGTGGGTAGTTATATCTCTAAACTTTCCTCTTAGGACTTCCTTAATTGTATCCCATAGATTCTGATATATTGTGTTTCATTTTCATTCAATTCTAAGAATTAAAAAAATTTCTTTCTTGATTTCTTCAATGACTCATTCATCATTCAACACTGTGTCACTTAACCTCCATAATTTTGTGTATTTCCTATAACTTCTCTTGTTGGTTTCTAGGTTTATTTGATTGTAGTCAGATAGGTTACAAGAATATATTTCAATTTTTATATATTTGTGAAGACTTACTTTGTGTCTCAATATGTGATTTATTTTCAAGAATGATCTATGGGATACTGAAAAGAATATATTTTTGGATAAAATATTATTTTTAAAAAAACCTTTTATGATTTTTGTGAATTTCACATCAATACCCCAAACCTACTCATTTCCCCATTCCTTCATATCTGTTCTCTGCCCTGTAACTTCCTGCTCAAAAGAAAACAAAAAAAGAAAAAGGAAAAGAAAAAAAGAATAAAGAGAAGAGAAAAACCCATCTCACCATGGAAGTTGCACTGTGTCACAGTGTGTCACACAGTATACCTTTTAGCCCAAACAGCTTTACTTAAAAATGTTCATTGCATGAGTGGTTAGTCTGGTTTGAGAGGCCTCTGGCTTTTGCTATACTATCAATACTGGATGCCCACTGGGACTCCTCTAGAATATTTTGTTGTTGCTCTGTGTCATGGAGATCTTGCAACTTTGGATCTGCAAAGTTCCCCTTCATACACTCCAGCAGTCTATAGATAGGGTAGATGTTGTGGTGGACCAACCCAGAGCCCTGGACCTAGGCTTGGGTGGAAGCTGAGTTTGTCAGCCCACCAGCTTTCTTGGAACAATGCCACCAGGCCCGGCTCTCCCACTTTGCCCAGACAGGGGGCAGGCCAGCCTAACTACTTTCCTGTCCCCAGGGTCAGGTCTTCTATGCCCACACCACCAGGGCCAGCTGCACAGGCAAGGTGCAGGGCCTGGTCTTCTGAATGCTGCAGCCAGTGAGGGGCAGGGCCAGATCTCCCGAGTGTCACAGCTGGCAAGGTCTGGAACCAACTCTTCCACACTCATTCCATCAGGGCCAGCTCTCCTGCACCAATGCCACTAGATCCAGCTCTCTCATATTGCCCAGGCAAGGGGTGGGCCAGCACTCCTGCTGCAAGCAAGGGGAGGAGTCAGTTCAGCACAGCACTCAAACATCAACATCATAACCCTAGGCAGCAGCCCAGACCAGGTACATCTGCATGGTCTTTGGTGGTAACATAGGCCTTGGACATCAACACAGACCTTGCTGCTATAGGAGTACGGATCCAGACACGGCCTCCTAGTGGCAGCATAGGCACAGATGTCACTATAGGCTGAGGTGGTAGAGCAGGCTACTCAGATAAGTATGTCTCCCAGTAGCATCATGGCCCTCACACAACAACATGGTCTCAGGCAGCCCCTATCATTGATGTCCACATTGCTTTTTGTGATAACTTGGGCTATGGGCATTGACACAGACCTCAGCTATAGCAGGATCATGGTATCTGCCTGTTCCTCATTGCCCTTGTGTCTTCATTTCCATCCCTCTCCACCATGTACTTCCTTTTTCCCATTGCTCCATCGCATATTTGCTCATTGAAGTGGCACCCACCATGGGACCCCAGGGCAGGTGCTTGGGTGTCTCTCTCTTCCTAGCTATAATATGTTTTAGATGACTGTTAGGACTCTCTGATCTTTGATGTTATTTAACTCGAATACTTCTCATCTATTTTTTTCTCAGATAAGTTGTCCATTGGTGAGAGTGGGGTATTGAAGTAATCTACCTTTAATACATTGGGATTAAGCTTGCCTTATGTCTTTTGTTTTATGAAATTGGGTGCACCTTAGTTTGGTGTATATGTGTTTAGAACTGTAGTGTGCTATTGATTGGTTGCTTCCTTGATATATATGAAATTACCTTCTGTATGTCTTCTGATTAGTGTTGGTTTGAAAAATATTTTGAATATTTTGGTGATATTTTTGGTGTCTTCTGGTTCTATTTTCTTAGAATACCTTTTTCTGTCTTTGAAGGTGAAATATTCCCTGTAGATGGATCCTGTTTTCTAATCCAATCTGCTATCCTATGCCTTTTGATTGGGGAATTGGGACCATTGATACTGTAATTTATTACTGAAAGGTATATATTAATTCCTGTCATTTTGTTGACTTTGTAGTTTTGTTTTTGTTTTTTCCTTAGTTCTCCCAATGCTGTTTTATTCCCTGTAGCCTCTTGGATATGTTTATATCTTTCTGTTTAGTTCAAATTGTTTCTGCCAGTAGTCTCTGTATAGCTGGTTTGGGCATCATAAATTCCTTTATCTTGCTTTAATCATGAATATTTTTTTCCTTTTGTAATCGATAGTTTTGCAAGGTATAATAGTCTAGTTGGCATCTCAGTTCTCTCAGAACTTGACAAACATTTCTCCAAGCCTTTTTAAAGTTTCTAAGTCAGAATCCATAAAGAGGACTCAAAAAGCAAGTCAGGACTCATAAAGAGTTCACTCCCAAGTCTTTTAAAATTTCTGTTGTTTTGATGGATCTGTCTTTATATATGACTTGTTCCTTCTTACTTGCCCCTTCCAAACACTTTCTTTGTTCTGTATCTTTAATATTTTAACTATAATATTATGTGAGTTTTTTTTATGATCTGTCTACTTGATATTCTATATGCCTGTAATAACTAGACTGGCACCTCTTATCCTAGATTTGGAATTTTAATTTTTTTTTACTTTATTGAAAATATTTTCTATGTTTTTAATACAGAATTCTTTTCTGTGTCTACATAATTCGAAGATTTGGTCTTTTCATGGTTTCTGAAAGATCTCATATGTTTGGTTCATGGCTTTAAAAAAATTATTTTCTTTCTCTTCCTCTAAGCAGTCAGAGGTGACCTGTGAAGACGGGTCGCTAGTCTCTCGACCCAGAAAACCCCACAAAATCATGCAAATCAAGAGGTTCAAACCTCTGTGTTCACTTTAAGAACACCCGGGAAACTGCCTAGGCCATCAAGGCTGCAAAGCTACCAAGTATCTGAAGGATGCCACTTTAAAGAAGCAATGTGTGCCATTCCGGCGGTATAATGGTGGGGTTGGTAGGTGCATCCAGGCCAAACAGTGGGGCTGGACACAGGGACGGTGGCCAAAAAAGAATGTTGAGTTTTTGCTGCACATGCTTAAAAATACAGAGAGTAATGCTGAACTTAAGGGTTTAGACGTAGATTCTCTAGTCATTGAACACATCCAAATGAACAAGGCACCTAGGATGCGCTGATGAGCCTACAGAGCTCATGGCCAGATTAACCCATCCATGGGCTCCCCCTGCCGCATGGAGATGATCCTCACTGAGAAGGAGCAGATTGTTCCAAAGCCAGAAGAGGAGGTTGCACAGAAGAAAAAGATATCCCAGAAGAAACTGAAGAAACAAAAACTCATGGCATGGGAATAAATTCAGCATAAAATAAATGCAGATAAACTAAAAAAATAAAAAGTATTTTCTTTGATACAATTCCTTTTCCTTGCCTTGAAGTGCCAACATTTTGTCTTCCTCATGATCCATTCTATTGGTGAGGTGTTCCACTGAATTTTTTTATTTGGTTTACTGAGTCTTTGATATACAGCCTTGTTTCAGTTTTGATTTTCTTCACTGTTTTCTCTTTATTGAATGGTCATTCTTATTGCATTCAGCTATTTGATTATGTTCTCTTCAATGAGGAGTTTATCCCTGTTCTCTTTGGAGGTGTGGCCTTGTTGGAGTAGATGTGACCTTGTTGGAGTAGGTGTGTCACTGTGGGAGTGGGCTTTAACACCCTAGTCCTCCCTGCCTGGAAGTTAGTCTTCTGCTAGTAGCCTTCAGATGAAGATGTAGAACTCTCAGCTCCTCCTGCACCATGCCTGCCTGGATGCTGCCATGCTCCCACCTCGATGATAATGGACTAAACCTATGAACCTGCAAGTAGCCCTAATTAAATGTTGTTCTTATAAGACTTGCATTGGTCATGGTGTCTATTCACAGCAGTAAAACCCTAACTAAGACAAACACAATATTTTAAATTGCAGTTATCTTGCACTTATTAGGTCTGTAAACTTACATGTTTTATCCAACTACAGTTTTATGCCCTTTGACATATTGGTCCTTATTTTTTTCCTCATTGCCCCTGATAATCCACATTCTACCTATTTCTATATATGTATATGTCCCACCCCTGGACCTTATTAAAATTATGGGTACCTCAACTGTTATGAGCCTCAGTATCCTTATCTTTAGAATGGACTAAAAGGCCTGATGAGAAAGTTGTAGGAGTTAATATATGTGCCTGACAGTGAGTGTGGTGACTGTGGCACTGAGTCATTACAAAACAGAAACCCTCCTCGCCCTTTTCCACGGTACACTTCTAGGAAGACTTGCCAGCTCCTTAATGGAGCAGCCAGCTTGTGATTTTTGCAAGAGTTGTTATGGCAACTATATTTTTAAGTGACTAACTTGGCAATGAACATGAGTTTGGAACTATGTGACAATAATAAGAGGTAGGAATAACACATATACAAAGAGAAAGCCTAGAAGACACACAGTAGGTACAGAAGCACCCACTAAGAGCAGACATTTGAGTGAGCTTTTCTGGGGAGATCTGAACCCCAGATAGGACACCAATGACAGATCCAAGACCAGTGTAGTAAACCAGTAAATTTATATAAGGTACGTATTGAATCATGGGTGACTCTATGGCAATTTTGTCAAGAGAAGCCCAACCCAGAATGGGTAACAACTCATGAAAGAGGTAACCTCAAGCTCTCTGTGCAACGTGTAGGCAGCCTGGCTGAGTGGAGAACCCTATCTCCCTGGCACTTGTTGCTGCACATTTAGCCTTGTAGTGGGCTTTACGAGTCTTACAAGTCCAAGGAGCCTCCTGAGATTTATAAGCTTCATTTACTTTTTGAGTCTTGTGGACCTCCCTCTTGTCTCTTGCAGGAAATAATTGAGTTTGAGGAAATTCAGCACAGGATTATTGTATGTGACAGTGTGGGAATGAGAGGAGTCTCATGCTAGAGACAGAGAGAGCTGTGAGCCTGGAATGGCACTGCTGTAGGGTTGTGGCTGTTGCAGCCTTCCGACTCTATTGTCATCCTTTGGAAGGAAAGGAGGACCTTACTCTCTCTATTTTGGTTAGACCAGAAGTCCTCTCTGTTGTTTTACTTTTTGAGTGTTCTTCACTTTTGTTTCTTCCCGCCTACCTGTGTTCTCCACCTGAGAGCTCCTGGGGTAGACTTGACCCCAAACTCTTCCCATAAGTCCCCAGTGACCTGAGTTGATGGAATAGCAATTTACATTCTGGATACCCTTATGCTGGCTGAACCTTGGGAAGGATGTATGAGAAATGGTGTAGCAGGAAGCCAGGGGAGCCTTCTTCCTTCCAAAGGATGGCAATCGGGTCAGAAGGCTTTAATAGCTAATGTTAATGTCTGGGCTTAATAAGGCTGTCCACCATTGCTAAACAAATGAAGGTACTGCCTCAGGGTATCCACTGTTACTCTGATCTGTACCTCAGAACTCGACTTTAAATATGGACGGTACTTTTTAGATCCTCTTGCGTTCTAGATTTAGGTTAGATGTGACCAATGGAAGGAGTTACTGAGACTCGAGGGCAGATGGAAGGGAAGAATACCCTCCACTGCCTGCTAGATAGAACTCCTGTGTTCCATAATGAGCCTTCCAAGCTGACTCCCATTCCCTTTTCCTCCACTTGTTTTTTAGTCCTAGGGGAAGAAGTTGCCTGCTGCTGGTCTCTGGGAGCCATACCCATCCTCGTTGCCCTCCTGATTTCTACTCCACTGATACAAATGCCACTTTCATTCAAGTGTTTTCATTTGAACCAACTGAGTTGAAGAAGTAACGTGTTATCAAGACACTGTGGTGCAAGAAGAAAGAGGAATGGCAGCAAGGATCCTGACTTAGGTGGGCTTGATTTTTTTTGAGACAGCAAGGATGTGGGTTGAAGAGAGGAAAGGAAACAGGAATAAGCTGGAAGATACAGGAGCAGAGAGGAGGGGAATCAAGCTCCGAAGTGGAGCTCTGACTCAGCGGTCTTCCTGGCGCTCCTCGCCTCTGGGTCTGACTCGTGCCGAAAGCTGCAGACATCTTCCTGTGAGGACGGGGTGGTCTCTGTGAGCAGTACAATCTTTGGGAAATGACTTAAACTCTGTTTCTGTGTGGGTTCACTGGTTGATAGGGTGCCTTAAGAGAAGTACATTAGAAAGTCCAGATCAGCTTTGTCTCGTGTATGCACCATGTTCTGTCAAATGCTGTCTTAGAACTCTGCAGACAGTCCTTACCAAAGCCTCTGCAAGAGGCTCACATCAACTATACCCATCCTCAATCTTGGACATCCCAACCTCTAGAACTCTTATAAATAAATTTCTTTTCTTCATAACTTATTCAGTTTCAAGTACTCAGTTATAACCACAGAAAATGGACTAAGAATATTTCTCTGGGTTTGGGAAGAATTTCTTGGCCATTTGACCCAATAGTTTCTTGTGACCTTTTCTGTCCTTGGGGATTGTTGGTCGATATCAGTCTATGAGGGCAAATGGAACAGGGATGACAGATGGGGGGTTGGAAGCTCTGAGTATGTAAGATGAATGATGACATCAGATCCAACTGCAGGGAGACAGATCAACTTTACTTGGGGGTGATTCGAGGCTTATATAGTTTTGGGGACTGGGATTAGGAATGTACAGGATAGGCAAAGGTCATTGGCCATCTCTTTCAAAGTACTTTATGTCTGTGAATGAGTCAGGAACCAGGGTATCATGGCTCCTAGCTCACTTCTGTGTTCTTTTTTGCTGCTGGTGATCTAGAGCTATCTGTATCCAGCTCCCTCCATTACCTGGGCATTATTGCCCATCTCTGGTGTTTGTCACAGGGCTGGAGTGAGGCAGGCCCAAGTTTCCTTACCTGTTCTGCTTTATCCCTTTCGGTGCCCCTACAGGAGTATAAGTAGGAAGGTGCACAGTTTTCATTAAGATGCTTCCAGCAGTTGAGAGGTGGCCTTTTACCATTCTCAATTCCACAGGGCAGCCCAGAACGAGCTCTTTCTTTAAGGTCTGCATATCTGTGTATTTGCAGGCAAGCCTCTTCCTTCTTTATAGTTCTCAAGAAAGGATGTTAAATTGGGTGGAAGGCCATGTGACTTCAATATCCCTTTATTCAAGGACAGTGGTAATTGTCAGAGATAGTTGAGACACACAGAGGCAGGTTTTCTTTTATAATTTGCACCATGATCTTTGAGATCACATCTCCTAGGTGGAGCTAAACATCATTTGTATTGAAGGGATTCTTTCTTTCACCCCAGACTTCTATATATTGTGTTCCTAGGTCTGTTGGAAGAAATTGTATTGCAGCCAAGTGTGGTGGTGCATGCTTTAATCTCAGCACTCAGGAGATGGAGGTAGGTGGATCTCAGTGTGTTAGAAGCCAACCTGGTCTACCTAGGAAGATCCAGGACAGACAGAGCTACATAGAAATAACCAGTGTCAAAAATAAATAGAACAAAAAGCCAAAAACAATAATAAGAACAGAAAAGAAATTACATTGCCTATTAACAATCGTCCCTCACCATAGCTTTGCAAAAATCACCCTCTTTCTTCTGAAATGCCACATAAACTCGCAGTTAAAGTCTTTGACAATGCCATCCTCATTTCCACTGTGGGATGAAAGTGTGTGTGTGTGTTCTTCCTTGTCTGTAACAGTACTACAGAACTGCCAGCCTTTAGCGCTCAGATTTTTAATGGGGAGAAAGCTTTTTTTAAAGACATGTGGTCTGCAGAAAGTGTGAGCTGTGGCTTGCATAAGTGTGTATATTTTCATTACAGGGCTCCCTCTTGAAGGGCTTTTAATTTGCATCGAAGTGGCCGACTTGGAAGGAGGTGGTAGCAGGGATGCTGCGAGAAAATGACAGTTTGGTTAATTAAAATCTTAGACCTTCAGGTTTCATTTAGCTAGAGTCCCAAGTTATGTGTTGTGACAAAGAAGGTTTGAACTCAAGAGACAACACTTAATCCTTATTTTTCACAAGAATGTCCAGTAAAGTGATTTATTTAACATGTACTTGCCTCCTTGACATTGAATTCATGCTAATGCCACTAAAATAAAGCTTCTCTAACATGTTTATTTTCTATGTAAGATATATTATAGATGTTTTGTACTTGGGAACATGAGAGATCACTTAAGCACCATTTTGGGGCCCTATGAACAATGAGACAAATGGGAAAAGGTCCTCAAATGCAATATATGACCTAAATAAACTTTGAAGGCATATGTGGCAGGATACAAAAGCCTATGTAGCCTGCCATCACAGAAACCAGTGATCAGAGACAGGAGCAGAATCTGTAGACTGTTGTATCCAGAGAGCCAGCTTCTGAGAAGCCAGAGAGAGATCCGTCTGCTTTGGTCCACCCGAGTTAGCATAATTTTATAGTGAACCAGCACAATGGCCACCAATTATTCCCACATTTGAGGTTGCCCCTCTGGTCAGGTGGTGATTGGTCTAGCTTTTGAGATCCTAAGTGTTGGTGGCTTTCTCCTTGTCTCCTCCTGTACTTTTTCTATGTTGCCAAGGGATGGAGATTAGGAGGAGGAGTGGAGAAAGGAGTGTCCTGGTGGATGAGTCTCCTGTTTCTCCTGAGCCACCACTTAAGGTCACAAATAGGCTAAAGGTTAGCTCAGAACAATCAAGCTATTAGCAGTGCGTATGTGCAGGCCCTTCTTTATACAGTCTGAAGTACAAATGGGACTTTTGCACTATGGAATGTAAATGTCTCTCCTGTCCTGTACCAAATACTTGTTTATAGCTGAAATAAGAAGGCAGAGTCTCAGCTTGTTCAGCCTCTACTGGAAACACATGCATTGGATCAATCAAAAGTCACCATTTTCTGTGCCTATATAAATGTCAATAAAAGCATCATGAGTACTGATTTGGGGATGACAAAGACATTTTAGTTTGTAAACAAATTTACAAACATGCAATCCTACAACAGTGAGACTATGCATATACATATATATCATAACAACTCATCTGGATACACATACTTAATATTTTCAACTGTATGTATAGGAAGGGAGTATATGTTAAAATTAATATTGATTAAAATGCACTATGGAAAGCCTTTTAGAGAAATGCTCATTTAGAAGAACTAGATGCTATTTTTTGAACATCTTCTGGGTAGAGATGGGTACCATGAACTTCCAACAGCTGCATACAAGGAATCCCTGTGTACAACCCACACTTTGTCTCTTGATCTTAGCTTATACCATAAGGCATCCAGAATGGGGATTTAACTTCTTTTTAATGAACAAGCAAAGCAACCTAGAGACTTAAGATTCTACATATTCTGGAACCTGCCACCACAATGTGCCAGATCCTTTGGACTCAGGTGTAGGCAGTCACTGAAAGCTGCTCATTGTCCTAGAGAAAAAATCCTAGGGCAAGGCTTTAGCTCTAGTAAGAATGAACTGTGTACTCGTTATAGGTCATTTCCTTCTTTGGAATTCAGGTCCACCAAAGAAAGGAGCTGAATGTTATGTTCTCAAGGCATTTCTTGGTCTGGTGTCCTAGTGATGTGTGTGTGTATGTGTGTGTGTTCTTGTGGCCAAGGGAGTATATGGTTGGATGCAAAGATGGGCTTTAGAGCCACCATTTTTAAGTAGAAACAGAACTTGTGTTAAGATTTCTAATTACCTCCCAAATGTCACATTGTTCCTTGTGAAGTCTGGAGTTGTTTGTCATGCCTGAGGGCTTGAAGCATTTTTTGATTTCTCCACATTTAGAAGTAACTTATTTTAAATGTTGGATGCGTAACAAAAATCTGTAACAGCCTCATTGTATAACCATCTTTTCTCGTACTGTGGCCAAGAAAATAGAGCTGGCTTTGCCAAATGAGATTAACTTTCTACATGAAATAGTAGGCATGAATGTGTACTTATCTTAACATGTTAAAAGTGTCTTAAGCTTGCCTTTAATTAGTCTTGGGAAGACTGAACACAAATGTAATTAACCTATTACCTTAGTTCTAACCAGACGCATAAATATTCTCTAAGTGAAAAGAAGCCTGCATTTTAAAAATCATTTATAAACAAGGGGGCACGTAGGATAATGGTTTCCTACTAATTCATATTCAAGAACATGCTCCAGAGAGAGCACAAGCTGAGGTCAGCTGCTAGTCTGAGATGGCCCTGCTCTAAGAACACCTTTGGAAATTCCCTCATTTCAAGTTTGAGCTGCTTAGACAGCTACACAACTCCATTTACATCGAACATATAAACATAAGGGAAAGCATTAGTAGGGAACCTTTTGGGCACTGTGACTATAATTCTGTATGTTAATTATCCTATATGATGACAGCATAATCTTTTTCACTGGGATATAACAAACACATTGATATTTACAGGAATGGTTTCTGGTTAAATCTAAATGAAAGGAGGATGATATGTTTAAATACAAGGAGGCAAGTTCTGTTGACACATGAAGGGTACGGGTCTACTGGAGAGGTTATTTAGAGGCTTATCAGAGAAGCATGACAGTCCTGTGTCCTGGACAGAATAATGGTCCTCCTGTGTTTAAGAAGGTCTTCCTTTGTAACTGAGTGTGCAGTTTAAGGGAGGGACACATATGGGGCTGTGAAGGAGGAAGGAAATACCTAGCTAGCCAGGCTGACTAACCCTAGTGTTCAGTAGAAGACATAATAATACAAGTGGATTCAGTCCTGGAGCCCACCAACGCTATGTTGGGAAGACTGTCTAAGACCACAGGGATGCTGAGGGTCTGGGCACTGACTCTGTCTTCTCGATTGCACTCTGTGACAGGGAGACCTATGTCCCACTATAGATATGCTACTTCAAAATGAGTTCAGCGGTCTCTGATCCAAAGAAGAGGGATGAAAATTGTGGAACCGTTTCTCCATTTCAGACTCCCTCTAATGAGCTTTTCAGTATCACATTCTTCACAAGGGAAGAGGAGAAAATCACATCCATCCACACCATGACTTCACCGGGCTGATGTTCTTAATGATCAGTTTTCATTATTTCCATTTCATTAAAGTGAAGACACACAGAGATGAGTCCTGGAGTTAGGACTTTTACCCGGACCTTTGGATCTCAGGTAGAGCTCCTTTTGTAAGTCAGAGTATGCTCTAGAAAATTGTCCAAATCATAGCAAATGGACAGATTACACTCATTGCCACTGGAAACCTCTGCTCTTTCTGTCCTCTTCCTCCATGGACACATTTCTTGTCTCGGAGCTCCCACCTTTGCCCTATAGGCTGATGAGATTTGATACGTCTGTGGTAAAGCCTTTTTTTTTTTTTTTTTTTTTTTTGTTCCCCTCATCTGAAATTACAACGTTGCAGATAAGTACAAAATATCTAATGAGATAACTGGAGCTGAGTGGGGAAGTCAATATGCTGTATGGACCTTCTTCCAATGAGGCCATGGTCTCCATATTGATGGAGTTTCCCTGACATTTCTAAGTGCTTTGTTCTATTGCCTTTGACAGTTATGTGCAGAAAAGATACAGAATAAAAGAATATGGAGCATGATTTTGGCTAATTATTTGTGATTTCTTTTTAGTGACCTGGATGGATGGATGGATGGATAGATAGAGCTTAATAACTCAAAATAGCTTCTACCTTTTTTTTTTTTTTTGTAACTGTTTTTGCACATAGCAGGTAATCCTCAAATGTCAGCTCTTGTCCTTGAATAATCTGTTGGGGTGATTTGCAGACAAAAGCATTCAGTCCACTTCACTTGTTACTACTTGCGTCTAGTCTCTTAAGATGTTATGCAGATATCAGTTGTGCTGTATGTTATTACACAGAAGCATCCAGATACATTACAGCAGGAGAACATGAATACAGCTGTATCTTTCCATGTAGCTTGTGAGTGGTTGATGGTGTGTGATGTACTGAGTATCGAATGTTAAGTTTTTCCTTGGGCAATACCTGCAGGCTACTTTAGTCTGATACAATCCACCTCTTCAGTGGCAGGCACCCCACTGGTTTTGAGGTCGAGGTCAGCGCTGGACTTACTCCCATAGTGAGAGGGCCTCCAGTGGAGCCGCAGCATCTTCTTGAAGTATTTCATGGTGTTGTTCTTGACCGTCACGAAGCATATAGTATTGATCATGCTGTTGCTCATAGCAATGCACTCCACAACGTAGAAGGCGGTGAGGTAGTGCTTCTCCTTCACAACCACCGTGGGGAAGAAGTCTCTCACTATGGTAAAGCCATAGAAAGGCGCCCAGCACAGCACGTAGGCTGTGAGGATGCCCATGAGCAATAGCACTGTCTTGCGGCGGCAGCGCAGTCGCTTGCGGATTTGCTCTGTCTGAAAGCCAGGTACAGCCTTGAACCAGAGCTCCTGGGAGATCCTGGCATAGCACAGGGTCATAGTGACCACAGGACCCACGAACTCAAGCCCAAAGACGAAGAGGAAGTAGGATTTGTAGTAGAGCTGCTGGTCTACCGACCAGATCTGACCACAGAAGATTTTTTCCTGATTCTTGACGATATCGAGGATGGTTTCTGTGGTGAAGTAGGCAGATGGGACAGCGATGAGGATGGAGACCATCCAGACCAAAGCGATCAGGAAGGAGGCGGTCTGATAATTCATCCGAGGTTTCAAGGGGTGGACAATAGCGAGATATCTGAAGGGAGAGGGAAGCCAGCAATGATGGTTATACTTTGAAGCATGATTGTTTTTTAACCAGCCCAGAATGCTAGAACAGCACAGTGAATCCCCAGTTGCCTCCCACCCAGGTTTAAGCAGCACTAGCTCACTACCAGCCCCACTTGGCTTTTACAGCAGCGATTTAATGCAAACAACTAATGGGTTAAAGCAGCCTGGCTTTTCTCCCTTACCTGGGGTAGGGGTCAGGGAATTACCTTTCTTTCTGAGATTTATGTCTCTTAATACAACCCAAGACAAATGGTATTTACCTTTCAGAGTGTTTGTTATAGTACAGCCAATTTAAGCTTTTACCTGTCTAGCTTGCAAACGAATAAGACAGACTATAGTTATTTTATTTGTCTTTGACAACGCCGGAGGGGGGTGAGGTAATCCATATTCTACTTTTCTAACCACTGACCTGGCTACTTCCCCAACAGTGTACCACAAATACTTGGTTCATCTCCTTTCATGGTCGCTTCCTCCTTCTGCATCCTTCTCTTTCAATTAAGTTTTCAATTAAGGAACAAGGTTTGCACAACAAAAGCTGGTAAATCTGAGAACTCACTTGTAGGCTTAGACCTTCAGGTACAAAATTTAGCATTAGAATACATAACTATAGACCAAACCTCAACAGTTTGTGAACATTAAATATAGTAAGAATGTACTTGTGTGGGTATTTTTCAGTGGATACACACACTCATCTGTTGAGGATACTGTTACACCTTTTGAGTTTTCAGTCTTGTCATCCTGCTCACGAACATGGTACTTCTAAAGTTTGTGATCCAAATCCCTCATGATTTAAGGTGAAAGAAGAGCTGTGTAGCTCAAAGGGAGGTGTGGACACTGCTTGGGATTCCTTCCATCCCTCCTACCCCACCCCTTCTGCTAGACATCAGCCTGCATTATGGATGTGATAGGATTAAGTGGGATTCAGGACCCTAGTAAGAAATAAACAACATGCCCACCATAGCCAGCAGATACCAGCGTGGGGCCTCCTGATACAAAGAGTTCACATCCACCTCCCTGTGCCATTTCACAATCAAGAGAAAATGTGTGACCAAGGCATCTCGCTGGAGTAACTTAAAGTGTTACTCCTATTCTTTTTAAGGAGTCATGCTGCTCAATCAAGACAGATGAAGCCTGAAGCCTTCGTGGAAAATGAGCTCACTCGTGTGGGTTGCTTCCAGAGAGGTGGAATGATAGCTATTTAGATATTTGGGTCCTGGAATAATTTCTGTGTATTATGTGGGGGGTGGGAGAGGCAGGAAGAGTGGAGAGGAGGGTGGAGGAAGAGAAGAGGCATGAGAGGTAGATAAGAGACAAATCATTCTGGAAATGAGTGTGTGGGCTGAGAGAGAGAGAGCAGGAAGTATCTACTAAAAAATACTTACCCAAGTACATCCTTGTTATGTTTAATGTTCACGAACTGTGGGCCAAGAGCAGTAGAAAATTCGGACTTTCTTTTCTAACCAAACTCTTTGATCACTTTTCCAAAACCCTGATGTGACTTAGAATCTCTCTGACATGTTACTATTCTCTGTCCCTTGCATTATTTCTGTTATCTTGTCCTATCTGTACCTGCTTGCTGGTAGCTCTCCAATTGATTCCATACTAGCTGAATCCATCCCAAACACAGCAGCTCCCTGCTGGGCAATACTACAGCAGCTTCTGGAGCTTTCCATCTATCTGTGTGACCAGGCTAGGAGAACAAGCATTACAGGGCTGGAGAGGTGAACAGACAGGCACGCTCCCCACTTGACGGAGACATCTCACAGTCACTGTCTCTCTCTGATAACTGGACAAACTGTTTCCTGTTGCCTTTATAATAAAAGTGATACTTGAAGTGGCACCAAGTACAGTGTTGGGGGTCGGAAGTCTGACATGGTTTCACTGGGTAATCCTGGGTGCCAGCAATTTTTAGGGGTTCTCAGGACAATCTGATGGGAGGCTTTTGTTTAGGTTTTGTTGTTGTTTGCGTCTCTAACTTTTCAAGAACTGCCTATATTTCTTGGTTCATAACCTCTCCTCCTTTCAAAGCCAGCAATGGCCAGTGGAGTCTTTCCTATTAGGACATTCTGCCCACCCCCTTCAGGTAAGAACCTTTGTCACTCATGGTTTCCACCTTACCAGGTATAGTATCTATTCTAAATGATCAGCAACCATAGCTCCTTGAGTTACTTTGTTCCTCCTTAGCATGCAGCGCAGCACAGTCATGGACTTGGGGGGAGTTGCATCTTTGTTGGGCATTCATTACTCTGTGTACTGTATTAAGTCTAAAGTCTTTAGAGACTAGAAAACAAATTCAGGACTTAAAACTGTTCTCAATCTGGTCCTGTCATCACTCACAGTGTATCAATAACTCATAGTATGTCAATAACTCAGTGTACCAATAATTAATACTCACACTGTACCAATGACTAATACAGTATACCAATAACTCACAGTGTATCAATAACTCACAGTGTGCTAATAACTAATATTCACAGTATATCAATAACTAATACTCACAATGTATCAACAACTCACTGTATACCAATAACACACTGTATACCAATAACTCACAGTATACCAATAACTCACAGTATACCAATAACTCACAGTATATCAATAACTCACAGTATACCAATAACTCATAGTATATCAATAACTCATAGTATACCAATAACTAATGCAAAAAAACCCTTCACATTTCTGCTTATTTTGTTGCCATTTCCCATCCCCCACCCCTACCGCCTTTTTTTGGGGTGGCCTGGAACTTAACTGTTGTAGATCAGGCTAGCCGCTGGAGAGATGGCTTAGTGGTTAAGAGCCCTGACTGCTCTTCCAGAGGTCCTCAGTTTAATTCCCAGCAACCATATGGTGGCTCACAACCATCTGTAATGGAATCCAATGCTCTTTTCTGGTGTGTCTGAAGACAGCTGCAGTGTACTCATATAAATAAAATAAATACATCTAAAAAGTTTGAGGATCAGGCTAGCCTTAAACACACACACACACACACACACACACACACACACACACACACACAGAGAGAGAGAGAGAGAGAGAGAGAGATAATCTGCCTGGCTGTCCTTAACTCTTACAGTCAAATATTTTGTCATCCAATGTATCTTTCTTACTCAGAAGACATTCCAAAATTCATTGTTAACATCAAGTAAATCAGAAAGACAAGAGCACTGACTTGGAAGGTGTTAGGCAGGTCTGCTTCCAGACTGCGCGCTTGGATAAATAACTTACCCTCCTGAGACTTAGTCTCTGCATCTGTGAAGTGGGGATAATAAGGACTTAATTGACAATCTGTCAGGATTTGTGTCAGCTTCCAAGAAGGTAAGCATCCATAATGTATGACGGAGTTATAGTACTTTGCGTATGCGGATCATTTCCCATGAGTCGTTTGTTGGCAAGAGAGACATCTGCAAGGTCTCTGTTGCCAACTGTCTGCCTGAGTGTGTGCGCATGCTTTTGAGGTCAGTGGACCTCCACTCTCTGCACCTCCTCTGCAGGAGGAGAGTCTCTGGGCTCAGCTTCCAAAGGCAGCATGTGGTGGGCCTTCTGGAGTTTCTGCATAGCAGAGCAGGCATGTCTAAAGAACTAGTGGATAGAAATGTACAGGGAGCCTGGTGCTTCTGCAGGAGCCCAGGCTGAGCAAGGACTGGTGCTTAAGCCTCATTGGGTGGCTGCTTCCTGTAGGCCTTATAATAAACACCCTAGTTTGAAATGATGCGCATTGAGATAGTGCAGTGTTGGAGGTCAGAAGTCTGACAAGGTGGGGGCCTGCAGGTGGTATTCTTTGTGGAGACTCTTAGGAGAGGACCTGTGTGGGTTCTGGGCAGTGGCTAATGAGTCTCTTCTAACTCACAAGAAACTTAAATTGTTTCTCTATTTGAGGTGAATAAAAATAAGATCCCAGAAAACACCACCCAACATGGCCCCAGTAAAAAAAAGACCTATTTTCTAAAATCAGCACCATCAGGGAAAGGTAGGGATGTCCGATCTGTCTTTCTGATTATTTTAGAGCCCAATGATGGAGGAAGAGGCTACTTATTAGAGTACTGCTCTAAGGCCTGAGGTTCCAGGTGCTGCTTTAATCTGTGAGTCTCACAGAACCCCAGCACCTACCCAGGAGCTCCTCTGTGCTTGTCAGAGGTGCTCCACCGGGAGCACTCTACGAAGCCCAGGAAGCTTCCCCTCCATCTAGCTCCTCTACCAGGTATGACAGGTATAAGCTTCCTGAGGGAGCTAAGTCTAGATTTAAGGGTGTGTGCCTGTTATTCCAGTGTCCAGTAGCCTAAGGCAGGAGAATCAGAGTTCAACGTCAATCTGGACTACATAGGTGAGACCCTTGCCTTTGTTGAAAAACAAGCATTTACAAGTCACTGTGCTTCTATTATTCCCAATGTTTGATAATTCCTAGTTTTTACATGGAAAAAAGGCTTCTTCAATTAAAAAACTATCTCTTCTACTGCTGGTATTTTTGTTTCCTAAACTGGGGACTGCAGAGCCACAAACCTGTGGTGGTCATGGCAGATGCTGCCATACCCCTCCATTCCTTTCGCTCTTATCCTTGAGTATATTCTCCCCATTGGCCTCCGCCTTTATATTTCAGCATGTGCTCTCCCATCCCCCTCTGCTCTCACCACTTTGGTACATACTCCCTCACTCCTGTTTTGCTGCATCAGCATATGTGTGTGTACTCTAGGATGACAATACCTGACTCTTTGTTTGTCTGAGGGTTTTCTCTGGCTTTCAGAGTCCTCGTGGCTACCTATGCAGTATTTTTGAGAAGCAATGACTTGTAAGAGCCATATACAAACAGCTCAGCTCCCTCCTCCCATGCCTGGGAGAACTCTGAGCCATGATCAACATCTACTCCAAGGTTTTCTTAGCAGCAGTCACCCACAGAGGCTTCAGTAGTGTATTTACTGCCCCCCACTTCTCATTTCCCACTCAGTACTTGCTGCACATGTCAGAGGGTTTGGGGGAAAAACACAAACGAAGATATAGGTATCTTAGTGTAGAGGCAGAAAGACCAAAGATATGATGATTGTTTTAAAATACACAGATGGGGACTTCTATATCTCCATACATAATATGAATTGGAGGGTCATGCTGGCATAGACCACAATGCTAGACTCAGGATTTATATCCTGTGACATTGGGACTTCTGGAGAGTTCATAAGCAAAGGAATATTTTAGGAAAAACCAGCAGTTGTGATTCATATTGGATGAACTTCATATGGATGAACATGGATTTTAGGATGCAGTTAGAAGCTCCTGGGGAGCAAGAGACAGGTCAACAGAGCATCAGAGTGCTCATTATGAGGTGCCAAGTGGCAAAGCTGAAGGAACAGGTGCTGGATTTCGTTAGAGCTGAACATAAGGGATGGGGTCAGTGAGTGAGGGACAGGAAGAAAGGTAGAGAATGATGGTCACTTTCCTGTTTGGGTCACTGGGAGCAGGGTGAAGGGGCATAGCTGATGGGGTGTGAAGGGTACATGGGGAAGAGTTGGCTGAGGTGAAATGGAACTTCTGCTGTCTGTGCCAGAGTGACTGCTTCCTAAGCAGCCCTGGCATCACAAGACACAAGACAGCAAGATTGATGTCACAGACACAGTTTACGGGGGGATGAGGCGTGAGGACAACAATCGCTCTCATTTCAGCAAGCTTAGAGTCACTCAGGAAAGTGAGTGAAAACGCAGCTCCCAGCTCAAGGGATTGCCATTCAGGAGACTTGGGTGGGTAGGGCTCAGGAAGCAGACTGTCACTGCACCAAGTGACCGTCTAGGTGATTTTACTGAGGAGTTTGTGCAGTTGGCTGGCAAGTATGCATTTCATAAGCTGGCTTCTGGGCTGCAGAGCCTCAGGGCTGTAATAAAGCTGCTTTCGGCATGGGCATCTTGCTATGCCAATGAAGAGGTATCTTGTTCTGTGTCTTTTATAAATATAACTGAAAATAACTAACTGGTATATTAAACAGTGCTAAACAGCACCCAGAACAAGGGAGACACTGAGAGACACTGAAGGAGACAAAAGGAAAGGTCAGGAAGCCCATCTTCAGAATCCATTTCAGAGTAGCTCAAAAGGGCGGGTGCATCAACGATCTCTCCCATTCCCCACCCCTCCATCGGTGACAATGCCGACCTGAAACTATGCACAAACATGAAACATACAAGATCTGTCATTTGCTGCTGTTACAATTCGTACCTACAAATTTAGAGCAGAACAAGAACTTCTGGGACGTCTCATGCAAATATATGTAAATAAGCCTACAGATCTATGCAAAACAGCAAAAGCAAACATGTCCTTCTTTCTTTCCTGTAAGCAAATTCTGCCATCTTATTTTTAAATCATCTCTGAAACAAAACCACCAGAAGGGATGCTTCATGCTCCATGATTCTAATGAAGTGATTAAAGGACAGACAGAGCTGAACTGCGGTGACAGAGAGTGATTACTAAGGCTGGCAGAGGAAATCGTCAGGGGCACAGGAAGCTTGCTAAGCAATGGAGCCCTTTGTATCTGGATCTTGCTACAATGAAAAACTTGGCATCTATTGTGTTGACTAGAAGCTGCTCTGGTTAACTCTCCTACGGCTTTTAAATAGTTGCTGCCTGAGTTTTCTGCTTTTTGTTTCTGTCTTGTAGGGCATGTGCTTCCTGTGTCTGTAGCAAAGACTGTATCTGAGGGTATGACCAGAACTATGGGACTCGGACACTTCCAACTTTCTCAAATGCTGGTGAACAGAACACATCTGGAGAATGTCTCCTCTAGCCCCTTGACAAATCCCTGAGCTGTCACATCTGAGCCATGCCAGTTTGTGAGAACTGAAGTCGAACCTCACCTGTCAATAGCGATGGCCAGCAGAGCATTGGTGGAGACGTACAGGGAGACCGTCCGAAGGTAGTTGACAGAGGCACAAAGCACGTGACCGTGCTCCCAGGAAAGCTGCCGTACTACATAATAGTCCATCTCAAAGGGGCAGCAGACGATCGCCACCAGAAAGTCAGAGATGGCCAAGTTAGCAATGAGGAGGTTGGTGAGGTTGCGCAGCTTCTTGTAGCGGGCGAGGGCAGCAATGAAGACAAAGTTGCCAATGCCGCAGATTAGCATGATGCCTGCCAGTGCCACGCCGATGACAATTTTGGCTGCAAAGAAGGTCTGTGTCTTGGTCACATCCTCATCCTCATCCAGGGGGAGGTCATAGTCGCCATAACTGAAGTTTGAGGGGAGCAAGGAGACATGGTCTTGGGGTGGATTTAAGGCTGGTGCAAAGCTAGTGTTTCTGTCCTGGTGTCCCATGTTGATGATGCTACAAGTGGGCTGGTATGTATCAGGGAGATGTGCCCACGTGGAGTTCAGCACTTCTGTTGGGGTCAGTGTGTACAGGTCCCTGTTGGAATCCTTGGGGAGAACTGATACCATCCAGGATCTGGGGAGAGATACAACCAGGGGTCAGCAAACATCAGATCTGGTACCATTCCCCCAAGAGTTCCCTAAGTACAGCCCAGCCAGACTCACCCAGGGCCAAGGAGACGGGAGGCCGTCTGCTTGCTGGCCACAGAATGAACTGGAGTCCCCTTGCCCTTCTTCCAGCCACAGTTCTGGGTTGATTGTTCTTACTCTCCACAGCTTATCAGACAATGGCACAAGGCAGGGGCTGGACAGGAATGTACTGGTGGCTGGGAGTGATTTTCCTGTTACCCTCCTGTTCTTTGCTTAGGAGCTCTAGAAGCCAATCTCTTAAACTGAATAACTGAATGTGGCATCGGAAAAAAAAAGTAAATGGTTTTTGAATGAACAAAAATCAATTCAAAAACCAAAACCATGCACATAGTGAATCCTGGCTGTTTTTGGCATCCTTCAACCAAGTTGCATCAGGATACTTCGTTGTAGCCTTGTTTCTGAACACGCATGTGCACTTTGCCCTGTGTGCTAGTGTGCTTTGCAGTGCCCACGAACAGGGCCTCAAACACCTAGCCTCAGACCCATGTGCTGCGAGTTGCACACATACAATTACCATACATGCAAAGCTTTCTGCTCCCTTAGAAATATAACAGTTTAATTATGGAAAACAAAGACTACACACTGGATGCTACGCATTGGATGCTACGCACTGGATGCTACGCACTGGATGCTACGCACTGGATGCTACACATTGGATGCTACGCACTGGATGCTATACATTGTTGCAAGCTACACATTAGTATATTCTTGGATTTATTGTACTGAAAGGTTTTGATTTTAAAATTTCTGTTTGAAGGGCTGAGAGATGGCTTAATGGTCACAGGGGCTTGCTGCTCTTATAGGGGGGCTCTCTTGAATAAGGCCAGAATTTAGAATCCCATAACAAGCACCAATCCTGGCACTATTGATGATAGATACTCTGCTATGCCTACAGACAGGAGCCTAGCATAACTGCCCTCTGAGAGGCTCCACCCAGAAGCTGACTGAAACAGATGCAGAGACCCAGAGCTAAACATTGGATGGAGCTTGGGGACTCTTATGGAAGAGGTGAGGGAAGAACTGAGGGCTCCAAAGGGGATAGGAACTCTACAGGAAGATAACAGGGTAGACTAACCTGGACTCTTGCTGGCTCTTAGAGAGTGGACCATCAACCAAAGAGCATACACAGGCTAGGCCTAGCCTCCACCCACCCACATGTAGCAAATGTGCAGCTTGGTCTTCACGTGGGTCCCTCAAAAACTGGAGCAGAGGCTATCCCTAAAGCTGTTGCCTGTCTGTGAAATTTGTTCCACTAACTGGGCTGTCCTGTTTGGCCTCAGTGGGAGAGGATGCACCTAACCCTGTAGAGACTTGATGTGCCAGGTGGGAGGATAGTCCTTTTCTCAGAGGAGAAGAGGAGGTGGAGGTGGGGGAGGGAACATGTGAAGCTGGGAGGAGGGTGAGCAATGATCGGGATGTTAAATGAATAAATAAATTAATGGAGAAAAAAATTTCTGTTTGAAGGACTGAGAGACGACTTAGTGGTCACGGGGGCTTGCTGTTCTTGTAGGGGGCTCTCTTAAATAAGACCAGAGATCAGAATTCAGTTCTCAGCACCAATATTGGGTTGAGCATAACTTCCTGCAATTCCAAGTTACTGATACCCTCTTTTGGCCTCAAACAGTACCCCCTCACCTTACACAAATGAGCACACACACATGTACACACAATGCACACTGACACACATGTGCACACATATGCACACACACACATATAAAATAAAAATTTAAAAATTGCCATCTGAGCAGTTGACTGGAGTTTCATTTTTTTAAAAAAAATCATTAAATGAAATTTGGCTTGGAATTAGGACAAAATTTCCAACAGTGTTTGAAACAGCCCTGAAGCAAGCTTGCCGTTTGTACCGTGTGTGTTTATATGAAGAGGCATTCCCAGCATTGACAATTATAAAATAAAAATATCATTCAACTCTGAAAAATGTTCTAGAAGCTGTATCAAATATCCAGCCAAGGTTTAATTCTTTATGTAAAAATACACAATCCATCTCATTACTATGCAAATTTGCTTTCCTCATTCGTAAATGGTAAAATTATATGCATATCAAAGAATTGTTTTTAAATACATTAATGATTTATTATTAGTAAGTGTTTGAATTATATTCCTACTTTATACAATTACAAACCCAGGGACATGTAAGAAATTCTCTGGTGAATGAGGTCCTTCTGAATGGAAAATTTTAAGAAGCCCTGCTCTAGGATAAATCCTTTCTCCCCAGGTTGACCCCACGACTCTGGATCAGCTCCTGAACCTCTTCCTTAGGTTCTA
Organism: Mastomys coucha; assembly: GCF_008632895.1. NCBI lineage: Eukaryota > Metazoa > Chordata > Mammalia > Rodentia > Muridae > Mastomys > Mastomys coucha. The sequence continues at coordinate 117,942,506 of NW_022196897.1, forward strand.
GATGCCCAACCACAGCCAACCCCGACTAAGGAGGAACTGAACCTTGTCGCGATCTTTGAAGTGGCTGCTTGAGACCAGACTGAATTGATAACAGCCTTCTAAGAGTGGGTGGGGATGACCAGGGAGTCTAGGAGCTGCCCATGGCTTGAGAACTTCATTACATTTTTAGTGTCCCGAGATGTTCACAGGAGGGAGAGGAAATAGAGTCTCCAAAATGCTAGCTCCCAGGAGGTAGCTGCTATGGGGCAAGCGAATGGCCAGGGAGAGGATTCCAACTTGACTTGGTTTGTCTCAATGAACTGCCTTCCTCTCCCACCTCAGCACACTGGCCAGTGCGGGAGCTACGAGCTACGGGTAGGGGTAGCAAGAGGCTATCAAACTGGATAGTGAGGTCTGCCCAGTCTTCCGAGGGCCGGGAGAACGCTGGGGGACTGGAATCGCCACTCTAGCCAGGAACAGCGGTCACGGGCGGCCGTTAGTGAAACCCCGACTTGCTACGCACGAATCAGCTGCGCGCTCCACCCTACCTGACAAGCGGGGTTCCAGTGGAGTCTGGATCCCAGTGTCCTCCCTCTGGAGCTTCTATTGGTCTCCCAAAGATCGCTACCGGGGACAAATAAGCGGGAGTTCCAGCCGGCGTCTCAGCAGCACCCCGTAGACTGTGGGAAGAAGGAGCCCGTTTGAAGGCTCCCACGTCTCTCACTCACATCAGCGCGACATTGGCTGGGGATTAGATATCCAGTTGGGGAATTCAAGCCCAAGAAACAAAGCCGGGCACCGGAGCTGCCCGCAGGGCACAGGGACCGCTCAGACACCCCCTCCCTTGTCCGCACGCCTTCCACCAAGTCCGCGGGCTGAATCCCAGTCCCTTAGTCCCCAATCCCAGGGTCCAGAGGCAGGAAGGGATCTCCTGGAACAGACGCGCCGTGCCCCAAATCAGCCCGCCACCACCACCCAGCACTCACTTGCCTTGGTGCCTTCAGGGGCGCACCCCCCTGGCTCGTGGCGCCGTTGTAAGTGGGCGCGGCCCGGGCTCTGGGGACACTAGCTAGCGCTGGCTGAGGTTTGCATACTTGGTGGGCGAGTGTCGCTTGGTGCTGCTCTCCTCGCGCTTCTAAGGCGCTTCAGTCTTTCTGGAGTTGCTGCTTCGCTCTGCAGCTCATCCCACAGCCTGGGACCCAGCCCAGGTGTCCCGCCCCTCCCGGCGCCCGACTCCGCCCCCGAGACCCGCCTGCCTCCCAGCTCCACTGAATTAGGGTCTCAGACTTCCGGCTCTTGAACCCGTTGAGACCTTAGCAGCTGGCCATCCTTGCGAAGGAGCACTGTCCTCTGCAAGCATCTGTGGCTTCCACTGGTGTGCAGAGTTGGAGTGTATGTGTTCCCAGAGCCAGCCAGTAAGGAGTGAAGCCCAGTCTTCCCTTAGAAGTGATGCAGGAGAGGCCCCCATACTGCACTCCAGACCGTAAGAGACAAAGCTGGAAATTAGAGTGGTGTCATGACTTGCCCTGCACAAAGCTTCAATTTGGGAGGTTCTGGTCCAAACTGTGATGATCTTTCCTGTAGTAGTATCCTTGGCTATTCAAAGACAACCCGAGTCTAAATTCCAGTCTATCCGAGGAAACCCAGGGGCCCCTGCTTTATTTCCAGAGGAGTTATTTTCTTTCTCCCAGAAACGGAGGGCTTTATAAATTATTCCCACTAAAGCAGGAACTGTGCGTTGGCCATGGAGAACATTTTCTAGATGAGGCCTGGCGAGTGAGCTGGCAATTAAACATTCTATACAGAGGGCTTGGAAGGGTATTTGGAACTGGGCATTCTGTGGTTCTGCCTGTCCTACCTTATGTGAAACTACCCCACTGTCCTGCCCTCCTATCCTCTTCACCGCTACCATCAAGTCAGGAGACCTAGCTTCTTTCCTCCCAGGGAGAGGCTGTGGCTTGGCTGGCGCTGTGGCTGCTAAGTACAACTTCCAGACTGGAGGAGAACAAGCTTTGTTGTTTTGCTTTGGTTTTGTACAAGTAGACTGACTTGACGCTGTAGCCAGATATCTGAACATACTCTTTTAGGTCATTCTTTCCAAGGTGAATGTTTATCAACTTCAGCTATCGGCTTCAACTCTCCTGGCCCGTGTCCACCAGCTCATCCCTTACATGGGACAAACAGACCCTTAGGGCCCTCTGGTGAACTCACAGCATTCTCCAAGGTAGATTTAGGTCAGAGTCTCATTCACACATATCAAGAAACCCATAATTGTCATTCTAGCAACTTGATGTCCTGACCTCAGCATAATAGATTTGTCAGGGGACCAGCATGCAGTCCCCCAGGAGACTATGAGGACAGTGACTTAGAGTGTTGAAGTAGTTGTCTTAATTCAGGATCCTCAAAAAGACCCCCAAACAAATTTGAGTGCAGAGAGTTTATGGGAAGTAAGTGTAGGGTGCGCAGGAAGTGGTGTGGGCTGGGAAGAGCCAATATCTTGTGTGCAAAGGAGCCTGTGCCCAGTGGGAGCTCACGTCACCTGCAAAAACATGGAGAACCTGCCTTGTGATTGTCTGTGGCAGCACAGAGCAGCTAGAACCTGCAACCACTGCCCCAACCCCCC
>NW_022196897.1:117945330-117948340 GCF_008632895.1 Mastomys coucha
CTCTCTCCTTCCCTTCTCTTTTGTTTTCTTTTCTTTTCTGGACAGTTTCCTTGAGAGTGATAATTGCCCTTCCATCTGAATCATGGAGTTCCTTGTGCGATGGAGAAAGCCTAAGGTTGAAAAGGAGAGAACTTCAAGAGTTGGGTGGGAGGTATCAGCTGCCAAGAATTAGTTACATCCTGATGGGGTCAGGTGCATAGGGGACCGTGAGGCTGGTCATGTGGGTGACAAGGCTACAAGAAGGGCATGGGAGCATCCCCTGGGTGAGGAGCCTTGCCTGTGCATGAATACTGAAGTGGGGTGAAGCCACGAATCTTGGGTGAGTAGGGGGTTGAAAGATTGGAGATTTCCCAGTATACAGTTGGAGACAACTTTGTGTCCTAACTTTGGCGCATAAGTTTACAAGTCTGAAAGTGGAGATTCCTTAGACAAGATGCTAATAATTAATGAACCCCCTCCCCCTGTAATCAGAGTAGCTTCTCAAACTGTCAATTAAAATGATCTTTTCTCTGAAGTCTTTCTAGGTGGGAGAGGCTTATCTGAACTCTAGGAGGATGTATGTTTGAATCTACTTGAAAGACATAAATAATAGAATTCAATAGTTGTGACATTTTGAAAATATTATACCTTCATCGGTCAGTCCCCCTTAGTTTTCTTTACCATAACAAAATACCAGAGACTAGGTACTTTGTGAAGAAAAGAGTGTTTATTTAGGGTTCAGATTTGCCAGCATCAGTTCTTGGCATATATTTTCATGTCATGATGAGAGCTCTTGTGAGTGAGAAAGAGGTCACATGATAAGACATGTACCAAGTGACCTAAGACTTCACAACAGGGTACACCTCTTAAAGGTTCCATCACCTCTTATCACCATAGAGTGAATTTCAAACATGAGAAGTCCTAGGAGATGAAACACAGCAAGCCCCATGCCACACATACACACATACACATCACCACAAAGTGTGTTCTCTGGAAGGCACACCATTACTATTCAGGACATTAGAGTGGGTTAATGCTGGCACAGGACAACATCTTTCAAAGATATTTGGCTTCTAAAGGGCAACATCGAATTGTTAGTGAGCCTGAGATTGCCATATTGAATTCTGTTAAGTCACCCCTTACTACCACCACAGTACTTGAATAATTGGTCAGTGTGTACAGAGGAGAAAAAACATAGGGCCTCTCCTAGTTTATTCTGTTGCTGTGATAAAACTCTGACCAAAACCAAACTGGAGTGTAAAGGGTTAATTTGACTAATGTTTCCTAGTTACAATTTATCTCTGAGAGAAGTTAGAGCAGGAACTCAAGGCAGAAGCTTGAAGCAGAAACCATAGGGGAACATGGCTTCCTGGCTCATTCATAGGCTTAAGTTCACTCAGCTAACTTTCTTGTGCACCCTAGGTCTACCTTCCTAGGGATGGTGCCACCCACAGTGGGGTGAGCCGTCCCACAGTAATCATTATTTAAAACAATCTCTCAGAGATAGGGCTATAGGCCAATAGCTTCTTTTAAGTTACTTTTTTTGTCTTGAAAGTGATTCTTTTCTGGAATAAGGTTTCCTACCACCACATCCCCTGGAAACAATGAATGGCAGAGGTAAAGATTCCACTACAAAGTTACTGGTTATGAGGAGCTGGGACACATAGCTTGATTGTGGCACCTATATCCTTATGAAGTGTCATACTGCAGGACAGTTTCTCAGCCAATAGCAAACTCAACACAACTCAAAAATTAAAACATAGAAAATGATATCGTGTAAAACAGCATTCCTCAATATCCACCATATGCACCCCTGTTTTTCCTAGGAGTATCTTTACACTCTTCTAATATGTATATATATGGCTTCACCTTTCTACTATAACATAGTCTATTGTAGGGATACACTCTTGCTACCTTTTACAACTCACATTGCTGGATATGTTGGTTTAACAGTTTCAAGATATCTATAAAATTACAAATTAAGTTATTTCCAATTTTTTGTTCTTATAGTGTTGTGGTATTGAATGGTGTGCTTATTACAGTTCATCAGTGAATAAGAACACAGAGCATCTTTTGGTGTATGTGCAGGGATATTTGTATGACAAATTCCCAGAAATGGTATTGCTGAGTCAAAGCATAAAAGCATTTGCACAAGGCTATGTGGTGGATCTTGTAACAAAAAGCTCCATGGGGCTCAGTTAAGCCGTCTGTTGGGCAGAGGTCAAGGCCACACATTCGATTGATGAGCACACATTTGTTAAGATCAGGGAAGCAGTATTCCAAAGCAAGATTTCTCAGCAATGTTTCCCGCCCTCAGTCCTGTAGACATGGTGACCCTTCAGTCTTTCAAAGTATGGGAGGGAGTGGGCACTATTCTTAAAAAAACAAACCCATTCCATCATTTTTCTATGTCTGTGTGTCTCTTGTGGAATAGTTAGAAATCAAACTAAGACTATGCTGTTGTTATTGACACATTGGTAGGTAAACTTTGTAAGGCTGTTGAAATTAAACGTCATTTAGCTCTGTGAATTACTGTAGTTAGACAGGTGGGGGCTCCTCAGTGGAGGTTCAAGGTGTCCTAGCTTTCACACAACCCACCTGCTTTTCCAGGGTTCTGTAGAATGGGTGTGTAAGACACTGGTGGGCTGGCTTGACTAAGTAGAACTCAGGCTGCCTCTCTGGCTTAATCTCTTTTGAGGGCAGTACCAGGGGATGGTGGGGGGATTGAATAGGATCAGATTGTATGGCCACTAGCCATACTTCCTGTCTGTGGATGAAAGCCAGAGAGACTTTTTGGTTAGAATTTGGGATTGCCATTAAAACTGTTTCAGAAGTTTTGAGGCCCCCGGAGGAGGCAGTTGGAGATGTGGGATGAGAGAGTGGAATCCTCGAAGGATAGAGCTGGTCATCAGATTCAAAGCTAAATTCCAGCTGGGTCCACACATGCTCACTTATAATCCTAGCACTCTGGGAGACTGAGGTCAGAGGATCAGGAGTTCAAGCCCAGCCTAGGACACATAGTGAGAGCCCG
>NW_022196897.1:117948350-117956172 GCF_008632895.1 Mastomys coucha
AAAAAAAAACACTAGGCATTTAACTCAGTGGTAGAATGCTTTTCTAGTGTACAAGGCTCTGAGTTTGGTGTCCAGCACTTTAAAGGGGGTGGGGTGGGGGGCTGGATTCCGTAAGAGAGTTTAGCTAATGCAATCTCCTTCATGGTTAGGACCTTCTTTCGCTTGTATGAGAGGTAGAGAGGACAGTGTTCTAGCTATGAGGAAACACCAAAGGCTTTCCAGCCCTGCTGACTGAGCTTGGGAAAGATTCTCTTTTATAAAGAGACACTTCAGTATTGACTCACGTTGTGCCTCTGTGTCTCTGGCTCTTTCTCCTCCAGGTTCAGGTGTTCATGTCACTCTTTTCTGATCTCAAGAAAGGACACAGGCATACCACATACCACAGGAGTTCTGGGGTTGTGCACAAGTGTGAGGAAAAATTTATATAATGTGGATATGTGCAAAAGCCAAACCTTTCTCTGCCCCCTCTTCGTCATCTGGCCCCTGGGGGTTAACCCCTTTTGCCTGGGCTTTCTTAGATATGTGCAAAAAAAAATGCCAATCAAGCAAGCATAAAAATATTTGGGCTTATTTCAGGAAGGAGTGCAAGCCATTTTCACTGTGAATGGCATAAGACTCTGGGTTAACTTGAGTATTAAAAGAATAAATATGACCTTGGTTTGCATTTCTAAAATGAAATATGGCCTTTGGTTGGGTTACTTAAAACTTTGGAGACAAAGATTTGAGTACACTGTGCTTGCTAGGGAATTGATCATAGGAGGTACGATGGAGAAGGGGAGGTGGTCATGAGAAAGATAAAGCAGGTGCTAGAGTTAAGGAGATAATCAGAGCTCAAGTGCCCTGGGAAAGTCTGAGTCATAGCACAGAACAAAACTTCCCTGTCCTGCCAGCAGAGGGCGAAATTGAGCCCTTGACTGAGAACTGTGAAGGTGTTAGTCAAGTCCCAAAGAGGCTCACATGGATCAGAATCTTTTGTTTAGAGAAAGTAGAGAGGGGTTAAGCCAGGGGGTCATTTCTTTGATGGTAAAAAGCACCTGACAGAAAGAACTTGTAAGAGGGAAGACTTATTTTGAGCCCTAGCTTCAGAGACTTCATTTCCTCAGTCAGCTGGTCTGACGTTTCTGAGCACATGCTAAGGCAGAACACCAGGAATGGAGTTCGTATCCTAATTCACTGCAGGTACAGTACTCCCCTTTCTAGCCCTCCCAACCCCCAATGGCAAACGTTCTCCTTGGTGGTAACAGGTTTCCCTATGTGAGTGTGTCCATTTACATAAAGTGCTTTTTGCTTTATAACCTTCAAAGGTGGCACCCAATCAGGAACTTCATGCTATTTAAGGCCAGGGAATTCATCTGCACTTGTGGTTAAGTTGCAGTGAGTTCTGAACTGGGCATCTTCTGTTTACTTCCCAAGGCGATTAACACCATGATCTGTCTGAGGCCATTTGGTGGTCCCCAGTTTTCCAGGTAAGGGACTAATCTTCTCTTAGTTAGTGATTCTTGTTGTTCTATTCTTTTCTTTCTTCCATTTTTATATATCTTATTTATCATCCATCCATCCATCCATCTATCTATCTATCTATCTATCTATCTATCTATCTATCTATCTATCTATCTATCAATGTACCTCTCTACCTGCCTGACCCAGGGTCTCACTATATGGCCCTGGCTGTTCTGGAACTTACTATGTAGACCAGGCTGGCCTTGAACTGCCAGAGAGCTACCTGCTTGGCTCCTGAATGCTGGGATTAAAGGCATGCACCACCACACTCAGCCTTCTTGGTTGTTTTTCTTGAAGCTGAATGAGCTCCCAAAAGAGACAACTATTTCCTGTTTCTTTCTTTTGCCAGCAGGAATTTAGTACTCCAGGAGATCATGGGTAACTAGATGGAGTGTCATACCCTCACCGCCAAGGCCACAGCAGTGCCTTCTAGCAGCTGACAGTCACTCAAATCTGTTACCCAAGTTATGATTTCTCCTGAAGTGCTTTTAGCCTCGCTTTAAATACTGTTATTAACACAAGTGGCATATCAAGGCAGGCGGGCTCTGCACGAAGGCAATTCTTGTAACAAAAACCTGGTTAGCATCCAGATTTTTTGGACATGTGAATAAAAAAACTGGAAGTGGAAATTACCATGTGTTGGAACAATTATCCCCAGGTGCTGGTGTGATGGAGGAATCGTAAGTGTGTATATTTTGAAGTTGACACGGGAGACACAGATTACGTGTGTAACAAAGAACATGGGCACACTTATGCAAACAAAAAGTTATGTAGATATTTGACAACATAGAAAAAAACAGCACTTTGTTTTGACACATTCAATACATTTGAAAGCTAATTGGAGTATGAACCAAGCCAATAAAATGGTTTTGTCCCAGAGTTTTCTTCCGTGCACTGCTCTTCCTGAGCGGAGGGTGGAACCCAGGGTTTTCCACACACCAGGCTAGTGCTGTTCTGCAGGCTGTGTGATTCTGCTTACTGAACCCTCCACAGATGTTTTCTAATAACCAAACAGCTGATTTAAAGCCATATGATCTTTGCATTACTTTACATTTGAAGTAACCCATGTCATGACTTTAAAGGTAAATCTAAAAGAGCAAAATGACCATTCTTGGAAGGCTAGAGAAAGACAATCTGACAAAGTCGTAAAAGTCTCATCAAAGCAATGTACCCTTTTATGATTTACATCTCGATTTAAAAAAAAAAAGTAGCCCCAAAATAAAAAGCAGTTCTGAAAAAGAAAATATAGCTTAAGATATCTTGAAAAGACAAGGTTAATACAGATGCAAAAATAATTAAGATACATTTTTCTAAGGCTACCAGTGGTTAGACTGTAAAGAATTCTACCATTTCAAGTTTACCACTAGTTGCTAGATATCAATTTACATGTAAGATGTTCATTTTTGTGTTCCTTTATCGAGAGAAAAATCTACCTTCAAACTATGAGGGTAGTGATGGGGAAGGGGAGAGACAAGAAAACAAGATTCAAACAATCCCATGCACGTATCACAGTTTTCAGACGGAAGAACTCCCAACTGTTCTAGAAGTTTCAACCACTAAGAGACTTCCCACTGAAATGATTTTCAGTACAAGTACATGGCACCGAGGAGCACCAAGGCTCAGGCCTGATATAAGCCTAAGGACCCAGTCCTTGTTTTCTGGAAGAAAGCCCTCAAAAGTCCCTCACAATTTTAGGTAACAATGTTTTTAAAGACTAATTTAATGAAGTTTTAATCTCCATTGTATTTTTTTTTACTTCTAATCTTAAAACTAGATTATAACTTAGTCAATCCCCAGAAAGCATTGTTTTCCTTTGCAACAAAGAATCCACAAAGACCTCCTCTGAAGAATCGACCAGCTCACCCTTTCTGAGTGTGGACAGCTGAAGGAACGGCCTGCCTGTTAGCACGCTGTTACTTGTAAACTGAAATGCCGAAGAAACTCCGTTTTCTTTGCAAAAACTCAAGATATATCTAGGGTTTCCTGGTTGGCTGGGCACATGAGGTGAGCTGCTAGTCTTAGTTCAGAATGATCCGACTGTGTAGACTTCAGTCTGTGTACTGCTGGCTACGTGTGATAGCTTCTGTAGTTCTGTGTATGTCCCATAGGCTCCCATTAGTAACTGAACTCTTAAAACTGGTATTGTGACATTACAACAATGTTTTATGCCAATTTTATAAACCTTTACAGTGCAATATGTGTTACTTTTCTGAGGCAAACCAAAGGTATATTTCTCAAGGTTCTGCTGCTTTCAGCAGCATTTGACAGAGGATTTTTTTTTTATACATTTGTAATAGAGATGAAACAGATTGCAGTTTGTTTTTTGTTTTTTTTTTTTGTTTTTTTTTTTTTAATTGTAAACTATGTTCTAAGTTTCTGGTCAAGATTGTGCAGGATAAGTTAAACATAATTGCATTCTATTAATCAATATGAGTGCATTTCTTATGCATGTAGTTACATTGAGATAAAGTTCTAAAAACTTAAAAAAAAAATAAAACCATATGATCAAACTAATTGGAGGGCTTGCTTGAGGAGTTACATTGATCAATTCCTCATGTTTGGAGTCTCCATCCGTGAGGGAGAGTAAGGGGAAACTATGGTGGCTGACCAGGCACATCACTCGGAGAACCCACCTTAAAGGCTCTTGGGTGCAACTTTAAACTTTCTTTTTTATTTTAAATTATGTGCATGTGTGTCTATCTGTGTGTAGGTATGTGCATGCAAGCACAGGTGCCTGCAGAGGCCAGAGCAGTCCATTTCCCCAGAAGCTGAAGTAAGAGCTGCCTGAAGAGGGTACTGGGAACCGAAGTCTCCCTCTGTAACAGCAGTGTGTATTGACCTATCTCTCCCAGCTCTTCGGGGCAGCTTTTAACAGGTCAGAAGCACAACACTTGGTGCGGGCATGCATCCTGAGAAACACACTTGAATCAGCCAATCAGAGGAAGGGAATCTGGACACAGCCTGGTGTGTCTCACAGATCCCAAGTCAGGACTTCAGAGGGCAGATCCACTTGAGGCATTGCTGCAGCTGTGTGGCTACTCATTTGGGGGCTCTACTTGGTTTCCTATGTGCCCCCTCCCTTTTGTGCTTTCTCCCTGTTCCGTACCGAGCCCTCTCCCAACTGGGCCAGACGGCTCCAGTTTCAAAGTCTATACATTTCATAAACCTTGGAGAGAAAAAAGAATTTAACTGGCCCAGCGTGGGCCAAACATTTACCCTGATGGCCACCAGCCCATAATGAGCATCTGTGATATTTGGAAAAGTACCTTCCTTCCAGATAGATGTAACTCAAAGTCAGGGCATGACCCAGCTTCTCTTGCATCTACTCACTTCTCTCCATGTGCAGGGATGACACAAGCAGATAATATACAGCAGCCCATGGATACCCTGATCCAGCCAGTTGTGGCCAGAGTTGGGACATCAGACACATACAGTGAACCTCCAGGTGGGTGGGGCGGCAACACTCCTCTCTTCTGAACCATTACCTTATCTTTCTCAAGCAGATTGTGCACCAGTACCACCAGGTCCACCAGGTGGACGTACCACCTGGGCACATTCAATTAAAAAGCTTGGAGCCCTTGTTTGAAGGTTTGGCAAGCGCAGTGAACAGAGCTGATAGATGTGTTACTGAGCATAGCTACAGAAGAACATAAAAGTCAGTGCTCAGCCTGAAGCCTCCATACTAAGATGTAACTACAGCAGTTTGAGAGGACTCACTGGAGCAATGGATAGCTTGTTAAAGGACTGAAAGAAGGAAGAGTTCTTCCTTGTGGAATTTCTACTTTAGACGCTCGGAAATATCTGGTTGGCAGGGGTACTGTCTGCCCAGAAAGGCAATCATGGTTTTCCTCTTTGAACTCTACTCGAACCTATTCTCTACACACTAGTTTGTGGTTTTCTAAAATCTGTTTGTAATTGTCGACTTGGTTCCTGTGTTAGACATAAAACTCCATCTGTGTTTCTGGAGCACCTCTGGTCTCCCCTGTATCTGTTTTTTTTTTCCCTTAGTCTTTGATTCTTCTGCTCTGGAGAAGACTCCAGGGCACCCCTGAACCCCATCTTTTCCTGCAAGGAAGATTTGCCTGACAGACCTGTGTTCCCTCTGGCTTCTCTTCCTTCTCAGAGTTCCTTCGACCCAGTTTTCTTGACTGCTCTTTCCAACACTTAATACATAGGTGGGCACACGTCTCAAATGTCATTCCGTTAGAAGTGACAAAACATTTTTCTTTTCTTATAGCGGAAGGCAAATGTTTGTAATTGACATTAGAATACTTTTGGGGACTGTACTGGCTGGTTTTGTGTGTCAACTTGACACAAGCTGGAGTTATTACAGAGAAAGGAGCTTCAGGTTAGGAAGTGCTTCCATGAGATCCAGCTGTGGGGCATTTTCTCCATCAGTGATCAAGGGTCTCGGGGAGGGTCTCTTGTGGGTGGTACCATCCCTGGGCTGGTAGTCTAGGGTTCTATAGGAGAGCAAGCTGAGCAAGCCAGGGAAAGTAAGCCAGTAACATCCCTCCATGGCCTCTGCATCAGCTCCTGCTTCCTGACCTGCTTGAGTTCCAGTCCTGACATCCTTTGGTGATGAACAGCAACGTGAAAATGTAAGCTGAACAAACCCTTTCCTCTCCCAATTTGCTTTGGGTCATGATGTTTGTGCAGGAATAGAAGCCTTGACTAAGACAGGGACATTGGGTGAGTTTTTTGTTTCATATTTTATTATCTATATTTTGATATGAAATAGTTGCAGCTTGATTAATCCAAGGTTCAAATTCGATGGGCATTCTTAGCAATTGGGCTGATGGGCACAAGTTAGGCATGAAGAGTTGAAGTCTCCTCTGGGGCAAGGACTGTCTGGATTTATTCTAGCCTTTTCCAACATCAGGGTGTTAGCTTTTTTTTTTTTTTTCTCAGAGATTACTTGTTTCTTTAGTGTGTGTGTGTGTGTGTGTGTGTGTGTGATGATTTAGGCATTTGGTGGTATCTCAGAAAGTTTAAAACCTAGAAAGAGAAATGGTTTGGCTCATCTGGGAAGAGTTTTGGTTAGGGAAACTGCTGGGGATTTGTGGGGCCAAGTTGTTAAATACAGATAAAAATCCAAAGACACCAAAAGATCCTCATGGAAGGTCCTGGTAGATTCAGTGATTTTGTGTGCAGTCAGGAATATCTTTGATGAGCTATAAAACTAAGAGCCTGGGGGTGGGGAAGTCAGAACATCAAGCCAAGAGCAATCGTTGCAAAGGGTTTTAAAAGTGCTTCCCATCAGACAGGAAGAGACAGAGTGGAAAAGGCTGAGTGGAGTGGGCTATTGAGAAAATGATGTGTTATTTGTGTCTCTGATTAATAGCTGGAAACGTTTTGGGGTATTGGTAAGTCTCCAGGATTTTGGAGACACACATATAGAAGGAAAAAAAAAAAAGAATGAAAAAAAAAACCAACCCATATTTTCAGCATTATTGGGGGATTGTGATTCCAACCATCAGGTCATTGTGTATTGCCTCAGCAGGGTGTGGAGTTGTTACAAGTAGAAATTGGGGTGAATGAAGATGCTTGCCTGTGCTCTAAGGATGCTGCAGAGTGCAGATCAGTGAGAAAGTCACGCGGTGTTTTAGGTCCTCTCAGTAACTGAGGAGACAAAGCTAATCTATCTGCTGGTGCAGCCATGAGCAGGCACACAGTGCCTGTGGTTCTTTGGCTTCACTATTAGAGAAAGAAAATGATACCAGGGTCGAACGTCACAAGTTCAGACATAGAGGTCTGGAGTGGGGCCTGGGTTTGGGAGTTTTGAGAGCTTTTCCAGATGATTCTAAAACACAGAAAAGTCGGAGCACTCTCCTTGTGGATTTTCTCACTACTTTCAAGTTTTAAAGGCAAAGTGGCTCTTAGAGGTTGGGCTGATCACTGAGAGCTGGTGTTTGTACTGAACAGTGTGTTTGTGTTAACAACCCGACAAAAACACATTAGAATGCTCCAGGGATTCAAAATTTCAGATTCTGTGCTGAATTCTTTTCATCCATACTGAATGAATGTTTCCTCGTTTGTTTGCTAACTTTCCCCTCTGTGTGGTTGACTTTCTCCTGCTTGTGTACGTCCTCTTACAAGTCATTGATGTGTGTACGTCCTCTTACAAGTCATTGATGTGAAAGTCAACTGGGTGGTGGTACAGGCCTTGAACCCCATCACTTGGGAGCCAGAGGCAAATACATCTCTGAGTCCTAGGCCAACCTGGTCTAGAGTTCCAGGACAGCCAAGGCTAGACAGACAAACCCTGTCCTGAGAAAGCTGAGAGAGAGAGAGAGAGAGAGAGAGAGAGAGAGAGAGAGAG
>NW_022196897.1:117956182-117994454 GCF_008632895.1 Mastomys coucha
GAGAGAGAGAGAGAGAGAGAGAGAAAGAGAGAAAGAGAGAGGGAGGTCAAATGTATGTATGCATGTACTGGGTGAATTATAAGGGTTTCCAGATTGACAAACAAGTATAAGGATATTTGGAAAATATGCCCATTTAAATGTAGAATATATGTTTGGCATTTCAAATATTTTCCACTTATGACACTGTGATTGTGTGGGAGAATGCTATTAAGAGGTATATACTTACGACTGAGGAGATGGCTCAGTCAGCAAAGTGTTTACAAGTATGAGGACCTGAGTTTGGATCCCAAGCTCCCACATAAAAGACTGATGCTAAGGTTGTGGATTCTACCTTTAGAGGTTCTCCATCAACATCACTGCACTAATGGTTATGAGCACAACTATTTCTCTCCCTCTATTCCTCTCCCCTCACCCTTGGCAATGCAGGCTGACCTAAAACTGGCAATTCTCTTGCTCAAGTCACCTGGGTACTAAGATTACAGATGAGTGTTTCTATAACTACCTCTAAATAAGAATCTGGAGGGGGACGGACACAAAGTCTCAATCCTTAAGAACAGCTTATCTTTATGGCCTATTGTGTGACAGCCCCTGTGTTAGGCACTTTAGTTCATGTTCTGAACGTGGCTTTGAGGGAACTGGCAGGACCCTGGGGCATTCAGGAGGGGACAACTGAGCTGAACTGGTCTGGCTGACTTCAAGTTGTACTCAATAACCACCATATTAAAAAGGTTTCCCAAAGGCAATAGTGGTGTACCTAAGGACCTGGTTGCTTAGCAACCACTAAACATTTAGAATGTGCTGTTAAGCAAGTGCCCCAGCTAAAGCTTGCTTTTCTCACATAAGCATTGATTTCTGTGGTCGGATCTAAACCCAGATCTTAGGTGTTGGAAGACTTGCATGACTGATCCCTTACAAGTATGGACACTGGATGGTTCACATTTGAAGTATTACTCACACAGCTCTATGAGGACCCTGGAACGTTCAAGTACTGTTCAGATAACTCACAAATGTTTCAAAAACACCATTGCGCTGATAAAAAAAAAAAAAAAAAACCCAGACATGTAGAGCAAAAATAATCTATGGGCACATTTAAAATGTTTAGCAACCCTTTGAAGATTTTCCTAGTTAGCTTTAACTGTCAAGCCTTCAGGTCATCTCAGTAGAGAGCCTCAAGTGGGGCATGGCCTAGATTGGCGTGTGAGCACATCTACATAGAACCGTCTTGATTTTTAATTGGTGTAGGAGGTAGGAGGACCCCGCCTACCATGGGTGGTACCATGTTTTGGAGAGGTTGCTCTGGGCTGTATAACAAAGCTAGCTAAGCATGAGCCTGTTCAAGTCATCAACAGCAACCTCCATGATTTCTGATGTACTTTCTTGGCTGTGAGTTTTTTAGTTACTGTTGTGTGGAATAGAAGGCAGGCCTGCTTTTATGTTCCTGCCTTGATTTCCTTCAGTGATGGACTGTGACCTGGGGTTTTAAGCTAAAACAAACCTTTCCTTTCTATAGTAGTCTGAATATGCATGGCCCAAGGAGTGGCACTGCTAGGAGGTGTGGCCTTGTTGGATGAAGTGTGTCACTGTGGGAGTGGGCTTTGAGATCCTCTTCCTAGCTGCTTGGGAGTCAGTCATCTCCTGTTTGCCTTCAGAATAATATGTAGAATTCTTAGCTCCATCTTCAGCGTCATGCCTGCCTGGACACTGCCATGCTTCCTACCTTGATGATATTGGGCTAAACCTCTGAACTTGTAAACTAGCCCCAGTTAAATATTTTCTTTTATAAGAATTGCCCTGGTCCTGGTGAACCTTCAAAGCAATGGAAACCCTAACTAAGACACTTTCCTAACTTGCTTTTGGTCAGAGTATTTTGTCACAGCAACAGCAGGGAAACAAGAATTTCAGAACTCACTGAAACATCTTATATAGTCCTTATAAAGACAATACTGGCTTGAGAAGCCCACCCACACACTTGGGTGTGCCTGATCCTCTCCCTAAACACACTTCTATTCACCCGATGTTTAAATCTATTATAATCTTAAACTGTTCCAACTCTGCTTTATACTGTGACGGGCAGGGCTTCTCAGGTTGTCCCATGATGCAGGGTGAAGGTTCTTGTGTCTCAAAGACTCCAAGACACAAATTACTAGGGAGTTAGAATTCCTTTTTGAGGGTTCGTAGTCTTTTTGATAAAAGAATTTAGAAACAGACTCAGGAGGAAACTCAAGGACAATTTTAGTTGAATTTGAGGAAAAAACACTGGGCAAGGCAACCATAAATCCCAGTAGTTTTTGTTTGGAAAGAAATGAGGAGGAGAGAGTCATATCTGTAAGGTACAGCCATTGATGGAGCTCTGAGAACAGCCATGTAGCCCAAAATAGTTTCAAGCTTGCAATCCCCCTGCCTCAGCCTCTTGAGTACTGAAAATAGAAATGGAAAACACAATCACTAAAAAAAAAAAAAAAACCACAGTAGAGAGTACCACCAAAGATTCAACCAAGCAAAAGAAACAATGTCAGGATTGGAAGAGGAGGTTGACAACATTGCATTCAAATAACAATGAAGAAAAATAAAGATCAGTCAGGCCACAACATCTAAGAACTTCTCAATAGGACTGAAAGACCAAATTGCAAGTCTGTAAGGCATGATGAGGGAGGCTGAAGTAAATAAATGACCAGAGAATATACTCAATGAAAGTATAGCAGAAAATGCCCCAAGTCTAGGGAGAGAAATGGCCAACCATACAGGAGAACCCCAAACAGATATGACCAGAGAAGAAAGCCTCCATGACATTATAGTCAAGATGTCAGAAATACAAAGATTGTAAACAACATAAAAAGCTGTAAGGAAAATAAGTACAAATGTACCTACAAAGACAGAAACAGTAGAATAATAATAGATTTCTCATTGGCAACCCTCAAAACCTCGAAAGACTGTGACTGTATTTTGAGTCTGACAAGCAGGAGTGACAGATCCAACAAAATTAGCCTTTAAGATGGATGAATAGATAGGGGCATTTCCAGGGCAGCTGAGCTAAGGCAGCTCCTGACTATCAAACCAGTGCTGCAGATGATGTTTAGAGGAACCATATACACCAAAGAAGAAGAAAGAAGGTATCAAAGGCTCAGGAAGTGTCTTAGTTAGGGTTTTCTGCTGTGAACAGACACCATGACCAAGGCAATCCTTCTAAGGACAACATTTAATTGGGGCTGACTTACTGGTTCAGAAGTTCAGTCCAGTAGCCTCAAGGCAGGAGCATGGCAGCATCCAGAGAGGCACCGTGCAGGAGAAGCTGGGAGGTCTACATCTTCATTTTCAAAGAGGAATGGCTAAACAAAGAAAGCTGAAGGGAAACCATTATGTCCAACACAGTAGGCCAGCAGATGGTTGATACTAAAACTACAGCTCAAGAGTCTAATCAAGTAGAAAATAACCAGCAGAATTATAGGAATAAGCAAATATGTCTCAATAATAATGATGTCAACTCACTAGTGAGAAGACACAAACTGGCTGGCTAGATTAAATACTAGATACAACAATGTGCTTCTCCCAAAGCCGTCCTGGCTAAGATAGCATTTACTGAAAGTCAAAGGATAGAGGTAAATCTATCAAGTGAAAATAAGCTGAAAATTGCAGTCATTGTTAGTCTAATATCTGATAGACTAGATGTCAGACCAAAGGCTGGGCAGAAGACATAGAGAAGGCCACTACACATTTAATAACAGAGAGAATAACAATATTTAATAACTGTACATATACATTCAATACATAATGGAATTCTCAATGTTACAAAGCAAACACTACTGTGCATAAAAGCCAAACAGATCATAATACAATAATAATGGTTGATTTCAATATCCCAGTCTCATCTCTAGATAGGCTGTTCAACCTAAGAATCAAAAAAGAAACCTCAGCTAAAACACAGTATGAATAGAAATATACAGAATATTTCTGCCCACAGAAATAGAATACATCTTCTCAGAATCCCACGGAATTGTCTCTAAAACCCATCAAGGCTACGAATTAAATCCTACCAAATACAAAACCATCAAAACAATCTCTTGCATCTTATCAGACTATAGTGTACAAAACTAGAAATCTATAGCAAGAAAAACTATATAGGAACTACAGAGATACATGGATTTGCAACCGTTCATGCTGGAATGACCACTAGGTTATTGAAACATCAGGGAAGACATATGAAGGTTTATAGAATCAAAGGAAAATGAAGACATAACTAACCAGAAGCTTTAGAATTTGGGTGTGATGGCTGATCTTGCTTGTTGACTTACCTACATTAGGAACCAAGCAGCTGGGCACACCTGTGAGGGAGACTGATTGGAAACCCACCCTAAATCTGAGTTGCACCTGGTGGACATGGAAGGAGGCTTTTTTCTTCCTTGTCTGTGCATCCTCACTCCTATTGGCAAGTTTATTTACTTTGTTGATGGGGCATTCTTTTGCTGGTACTAGAATCTACTTTTCTGGGATCTCTACGTATAGATCAATATCTCTCTAGGGATTCCCTGGGACTCCAGCACCAGATCAGAACTGCTGAGGCATCCAGTCTCATGGACTGAACAACTACAATGTTCTTGGCCTTTCTGTTGGGAGACAGACATTGTTAGACCACCCAGACCTCAGGCTGTAAGCAACACTAATGAATGCCCTTTAGTATATACATATAGATAATGATAGAATCTTTTTTTTTTTTTTTAAAAAAAAAGAATTGTTTTATTTACTTACAGTACAAATGTTGCCCCCTTTCCCAGTCCCCCCTTCAAGAGTTCTTCACCTCATCCCTCTCCCCTTTGTCTCTGAGAGTGTATTCCCCCACGCCTCCCCCACACCTACCCATACCCACTCACCCCCAGAATCATTTCTGTTCCTTTAGAGAAGTCTGACTAATGCATGGCTAAGGCAAGTTCTAAGAGGAAACATTAGAGCTATGAGTACTCACTTTAACAATCAGAACAATCTCCCATAATGTTGTACTTTTCAGTCCCAGAATAACAAGAACAATTCAAACCCTGCAGCAGTAGATGATGCAAGATGATAAAGCTTGGAGCAGAAATTGACAACATAGACAAGGAAAGAGTTGTTTCTTTGAAAAATTTAAGTTTGACAAGGTCCTAGAAAACTACCCAAAAGAAAGGGAGAGGTACTCAAAGTAATAAAATTAGAGATGAGCAAATAGACGTCCTTTTGGATTCCAAAGAACTACAGAGGATCATTTGGAAGTACTTAAAAGCCTGTAGGGGAATGCCAGGGCCAGTAAGCAGGAGGGGTGGGATGGTGAGCAGGGGGAGGGAACAGGGGATTGTTTTAGTTCTTGTTTTTTTATTTTATTTTTTTCTTATTTTTCTTTCTTTCTTTCTCTTTTTTTTTTTTTTTGAGGGGAACCTGGGAAAGAAGATATTGTAAATAAGAAAACATCTAATAAAAAAAAAGCCTGTATTGTAGAAAAATGAAAACAATTCGAATAAATAGATAAATGCTTGGACACATGACTTACCAGAGTTAAATTGAGATGATGTAGAGAACTCAAAACAGTTCCTTGGCAGTTGATGAGGTTGGAGTATTAACAAATGAAGGGCCTAGCTTAACATTACGAGCTCCATTTTGCTTTCAGACTCCATTTTATGATAAACTTGCCCTCTGAATGAACTCAGCTACTAGAAAAACCCAACTTGTTCCAGGAGCCATGTCACCCTGGTACCAATCACAATTCCCCTGGATAAATAGCCACTCCACTTCTAGCAACAAAAATGAGTTCTTAAGAGCAAAGTAACTAATGACTAAAGTAGATTGATTAAATTAGCAACCATTGTTCATGCCAAGCCAAAAATCATTACTAGCCAATAGAAGTGCACCAAGCAAATGTCAACCAATCACATAACTGCCAAGTTAGAAAGTCCCTCACCCTGCTACCATGATAAAGAGGCAAGGCTTGCACCAGCCTTGGACCTTCCACACTGTCCACTGTGCTGGAGAGGTTGGAGGATCAGAGCTCAAGCTTGAATAAAGACTTTTTGCTTTTGCATACAAGTTGGACTCCTGATGATCTTTGGTGATCTGTGGGGATCTCAAGATCTAGGTATAACACAAGAGAGAAATGTCTGAAAGCAAAAAAGGCCCAAGACCAAATGAATTTACTGATGAATATTACCAAATCTTTAAACAAGAGCTAATGCCAGTCCTACCTCATTTCATGAGGTAGATTGGGAAGAACCATTACACTAGTTCTACAAACATTGCATCACCCTAATACCAAAATGAAACAAGAACACAGCAAAGAGAGAAAAGTATAGGCCAATTTTCCTGACGAACAGAGCTGCAAAATATCTCAATAATTCTTACGGATTGATCAAGAACATATTAAGAAGATCATACACCATGACTAAGTTGGTATCCCTAGGAAGCCTGCTCTTTTCTGAAGGGAAATTGAGGAGAACTCAGTCTGGGGGAGAGGAGAGGTATGTGTTGGGAATCTGGGAGGAGTAGAGGGAGGGGAGGCTATAGTTGGGATGTATTGCATGGAGAAGAATTTTTTTAAAAAAAGAATATTAGAGGGGGGAAAAAGAAAATTCATATAATATATCTGATCATTATTGCCCCGTTCTCTTCTCCTCCTAGATCCTCTGCATTCACCACCCATCTAACATCATACCTCGTTTATCTCTTGTTTTAGGAAACAAAGAGTAAAATAAAAAGGCAAACAAACCAGAATAAAATAGATGATAAACCACAAAATGAGAAAACACAACATACACACACACACACACACACACACACACACACACACACACACACAAAAGCAAAGGACCAGTAAGATTAAAAATGCCCAAACAAAGCATTATGAGACAAAACATCTCCAAAAATCCATTGAGTTCATTTTGTGTTGGCCATCTACTGCTGGGCATGGGGCCTCACTTAAGAGTGCTTTGTATACCCAGTGAGACTCCATAGGAGAAAACTATCTTTTCATTTGCAAGTAGCGGTTGGTTGGAGATAGCTTCCTGGTTTGGGAGAGTCTGGTCACTTCTCTCTCTCTCAGCACTGGGACCCTGTATTGCTTGAACATGCATAGGCCCTGTGCTTGCTGCCATAGTCTCTGGGAGTTCCTGTGTGTCAGTCCTGTTGTGTCTGGAAGACATACTTTCCTTGATACTCTGTTCCCTCTGACTTTTACAGGCTCTCTGCTTCTCTCCTTATAGTTCCCTGAACCCTGAAGGGAGGGGTTTGGTGAAGCCATCCCATTTGGGACTGAGTTATCCAAAGTCTCTCACTCTCTGCTCATTGTCCAGCTGTGGGGACTCTGTATTGGTTCCCATCTACTACAAGAGGAATCTTCTTTGATGATGACAGAGCAAGACACTGATCTATGGGTGTAGCAGAATGTCACTAGGAGTCACTTTATTGCTGTGTTCCTTTTGAAAGACAATAGTATTTGGTTTTCCTCTAGCAGAAAAATGGATGGAACTGGAGATCATGTCAAGCAAAATAAACCACACCCAGAAAGACAAGTACTATGCTTGCTTTTGTGTGTATTATCTACATTTTAAAAATGCTTGACTATCTATTCATTTTTCATTTTTCTGTCTGTCTCTGTGTGTGTCCTTGTTTGTGTATCCGTGTTCATGTGTCTGTCTGTATCCTTGTCCTTGTCCATGTATATGTGTGTGTGTGTGTGTGTGTGTACGTGTGTGTGTATGTGTCTGTCTGTCTTTGTGTGGAGATCATGCAACTAGAAAGGCTGTTATAAGATGGGAGGAAGATGGTGAGTGGAAGATGGAATAGTCAAGAACATGGAGTAAGAAGACAGAAGTTTGAACCTTCTGGTGGAAGAAATGGAGCCAGATAGAAGGGGTAAGGGGATTAGGGGGCAAAGGGGAAAAGAATGCATAAGAACAAAATATAATGACATGTATATATGAAGACAGTGTCGTGGAACCCATTACTTTGTGTGCTAATAAAAAATAAATAAAATGAATTAAAAATAGAAAAAAAAATTACAGGGGATTGAGCTCCATCTTCAACTTCCAGACTCAGAAACTTCATTTTCACAAGATTCTCAGGCAGTTTGTTCAGTTATTAGGCAAGGCAAGCACACGTGCTGCAGGCCTTGGTGAGAGCCTCTGGTAAGATTTCCTACCCTCGGTTCTCTCTTTTTCTTTCCGTCAGTTCACCTGAGGAAACCTGGCTGGGCACTTTCTTCCTGCAACCTGAAAAAAAATCCTCTCTTTTCTTCCCAGAGGGAATGAATAATTTCTGTCTAAAAGCTCTACAAAGCTGCAGAGCTTTTGAGAGTGACTTTGGGCATGGAAGGCTACTGGAGGCCACTGGTGCCATTCATATGGCTAGCACGCTTCCATAGTAGTTAGTTCTACAGAGAAGCAGTGCTTTATAAATCTTTCTAGTTCCGGGATTCTCAAAGAAGTGTGCACAATAATTTTTAGTGTATTTATTCACAAAGCCCGAGTCACAAAACCAGTCTGTGTGCTCACCAGTCAATGAACAACAAAGAACATGTGCCATTTCTGTTTGTGTGTGTGTGTGTGTGTGTGTGTATGTGTGTGTGCAAACAGATGCAGAAAGACTGATATTGTATGGTTTTTCTCATGTAGGATATAGAAAGGTACAACAACATAGAAATAGAAGAAGATTATTAGGGAACAGGAAGGTGGGAAGGGGACTAGAGAACAGAAGGATAACTGTGGGTGATGGAGGAGGTAAATACGATCAATGTAACCTCATTACATGTGCAAAAATACAACAAAACCTACCATTTTATGCATTATAAACGTTGATAAGCACCCAAAGAAGGAAAAATTTGTGGCCACCGAACAAGCAGTTTTGATGGTCCTCAGGGAACTTGTTAGGAATGCGGGTTCTCAAGCCCACCACAGATCCACTGAACCAAGCATTCTTGGGGTGAGTCTAGGAATCTCTATTCTAGCAAGTCTTTCATCGGCTTTCAATGCACACTGACATTCGAGGACTAGTACTCTAGTTTATTGGTTTTTGTGTCACTGATTTATCTTCGAAACTACTGAACAAACATCTCTGACATGCCAATATAATCCTTTGGTCAAAACACTTGTGGGGCAGCTCTTCTGGGAATAATATCAAACTGACAAAGGATGGTAAACATGGTGTAGAAAGGATATTCACAGCAGGAACATAACAATGAGAATGAAGGATTTACAGCTACAGGCAAAATGTTGAATGAAAAGTGACAGCCATGAAATTCCTTGTTTAGAGCACAAAGCTTGGTGAGCTAGTCAGGCTTTGCAGGAGATACTTCATCTCTCAAGGACACTGTCCCTTTCATGGTCTGTCTTTTCTCTGTTACCTAGCAAGGGTCATGCCTCCAGGAAAGTATAAGCTGGTTAATGTTGCTATTGTTTACCATGGATGCTTGTGACAGTGATATATTCACTTTATTAAAATATGCAGGGTTGGGTGGCTAGAGAGATGGCTTGGTGGTTAAGAGCACTCGTTGCTCTTTCAGGGGGCCCAGGTTCAATTCCCAGGACCCACATAGTGGCTCACAACCATCCTTAGTTCCAATTCTGGGGGATCTGATATCCTCGTCTGACCTCTATAGATACCAGGCATGCACCTGGTACAAAACATACATGCAGGCAAAACACTCATACACATTGAAACAAAATTAAAAATATAAAAACATTTTAAAGAAAATACATCTTTGGAGGCATGGCTTAGCAGTTAAGAGCACTGTCTACTCTTCCAGAGGACCCAGGTTTGATCCCCTGCATCCACATAGCAGCTTACAACCATCTGTAACTTCAGTCCCAGGGGATCTGATACCTTCTTCTGGGTTCCTGGGCACTGCATGCATATGGTACACAGACATATAGCAAAACACCAACATACAGAAAATAACAAAATAAAATTAAGAAAAGAAAAATGCACCGGGTTGTACATTTGTGTGCTTTTCTGTATTTATGACCCTATTGTTCCATAAAAAATGTAAAACTATTAGTGGCTGTTGTTAAATGTTTGAATCCTAATATGAGTTTGCTATGGCATTTTTTAATAGCCTATAGTTTGGGGAATCCAACTCCAACCAACTCATCACTCTTTCTGCCATTCTGGACATTGGTTTTGGAACTCAAAACTAAAACAAGCACACCGAAGCCTTTTCTATGCCAGTTAACCTTTCTGTCTTACTAGTGCTCAAAAGCTTTAGAGAAATCTCAGATCAGCTTAAGTTCTTTGATTGTATTCTTATGCTGGCCTCTGGCCATCTGGGTTTTGTGGCTATTATAGGTTCAGGTGATGGTGGCGGAGTTTATATTTGTTGGATGTTTTCCCCCTTGGTTGCTGTTTCCTCTGTGTCTTCTGACCTGAGTGGCCTGGGGTTCTGGTGACCAGTGAGTGAGTCTTCAGGTCCAGTAGGGTGTCCCCACTGAGTTTTGTGGCCTGTGTGGGATCGTATGTTTTGTGTGCTAAAGTTGCCTCTGGGGTCCCTATTACCAGCATGGCCTGGGGGTCACAGTGTCTGCATGGCTTCTGGGGAAAGTAGGCAGGAAATGGAGCACAGGGTGTGGGGGGCAGTCCACTACTGTTGGATATGTTTTCAGGGGAGTTGGCAGGCAAGAGTTACCTTCCCTTTTAAGTACTGAAGTTCTCCTTATAGACAAAGGTTGCACATAAGCCCTCTACATGTGTAAGGCAGTGGCCTGTTCAGGCAACTTAGGCTCAGTCGAGTAATAGACCTAGAACCCTGGAGCCCCAGTGGGCAGTTTCTGCCTACAGTGGGCAGAAGGAGTTCGGCTATAACTCCTGAGTTTTGGGCTCCTGTTTCAGTCACAACCTCTCACAGCTGCCCCTGCAGGAGATGTGTGCTCTATAAGGTAGACAATGCCCCAACCTCCCAGCATTCTAGCTGGACCCTACCCCCAGTCTACTGACCACAGCCAGGCATGCCTCGCCCCACAGATAGCCACACCCCATACAATATAAGGGGCGGTTCATCCTCTCCCCTCTCTCTTGCTCTTTGTCTCCTCTCCTGCCCTCTTCCTCTCCTCTCTTGCTCTTTGTTCTTCTCCTGCCCTCTTCCTCCCCTCTCTTGCTCTTTGTTTCCTCTCATGCCTTCTTCCTCTCTTTTCTGCTCTTTGTCTCATCTCTTGCCTTCTTGCTCTTTTGCCTCTTTTCTTTCCTTTCTCTCTCTCTCCTTCTCTTCTTCTCTCCTTCCTCTCTTTTCCTTCTCTCTACTTGACTGGCCTACTTTCTCTTTCCTATAATAAAATATCTCACCTATGCATTGCGTCCTTCTTGACTAACGTGCCCCGCCACAGGCCCCAGTGGA
Source organism: Mastomys coucha (assembly GCF_008632895.1). Classification (NCBI taxonomy): domain Eukaryota; kingdom Metazoa; phylum Chordata; class Mammalia; order Rodentia; family Muridae; genus Mastomys; species Mastomys coucha. The sequence continues at coordinate 117,967,518 of NW_022196897.1, forward strand.
GAGAGAGGCACCAGGCAGCAGGAGAGAGAGACACACAGGCTCAACATAGATGCCTTTCACCCTACAACAGTCACTCATGTAACAGCACTAGGACTCCAACAGGTACAACACAGCCAATTGACCAATCAGATTAAGAAAGACCTGACCTTGGTACAGCAAAGCATAATCACCCTACAAAATCAAGTGGATTCCCTGGCTGTTGTGGTCCTCCAAAACCTCAGAGGAATAGCTTTGGTGACTGCTCTTTTATTACACAAACTATCTGGCGTAGTACAGGAAAATGCTAAACAATTATTAGAGAGAATTAAAAACAGATGAAGGGCCAACAACACTTCCTGGAAGGATCTCTGACTGCTTGGGGATGCAGATTGCTCTCTCGGCAATCCCAGTCATTATGATTGTACTAACTTTACTCTTTGGTCCTTGCCTTTTCAGCTGTCTCAACAAGTTCCTCCAACAAAGACTACAGACTTTCACAGCTCAGAGGGTCAGTGAGTTCTTCATGGCCAAAACCTACCAGCCCTACCCCAGCTAGAAGGGATCTCAACAGGTCCCCTGCACCACTGACTGGGACTGTCCACCCCGCTCCAGCAGGAAGCAGCCTCCCTGAAACTGTGTCCTTTCCCACTTCTTCTTTTTACCCTTCCAGAGTTGGGATATGTTGGGTCATGAGGAATTGTATTAGGCCATACAGAAAGATAACCTGTAGCCATAATGAATGGCTTAGGCCAAGTCTGACTGTTCAACTTTATCTGCAGAAACAATTTCTCTGGATATTGAAAACAAACCACTACAGCTGTAACTTCCTGGTAGCTACCTATACATATATATGTCCCAGAGCCCCTCTAAGTGAGTAGCTTCATTCCACGGCATAGTTGGGGTCCTCAGTCTCCCAAGAAAGCAGTCTCAGCCTTTTGAGATCAGTCTGTCTGTTTCTCCCTCATTTTTCTTACTACAATACCATCCAATTTCTCACTAGTAAGAGGTGGCAACTTTCATTCCATCTCTGTCCCCACTTTCTCAGCTCCCAATCTTAGCTGGGGAAGGAGACTACAAGCTCATCAGCTGGCTGCTTTCCTCAAATCCTTCCAGGTAGCTACAAAAGAATAGAACATGGGACAGTCTCTGGAATTTCAGGAATAATGTGGGCGCTCCATACAGAGATGACTAAAGCTGTCAGAGGCCACATTATCTGTGCTTCTTACTAAATGCCAAGAGAGACAGGTTTAGATCTCACATCCTCTAAGTTGTCCATTTGGGAAACTGACCAAATACATCTGAGTGAGCTCAAAGAGTCCAGAGCACCTAGAGGACAAGGGTCCTCCCACAAATTAGCATATGATTTCTCTGGATCTGAGTTTCTTTACTAAAAAAGAATTGAGCATGGTGTTGCATTAGACATTCTTATTACCTTAATCCTACATTACAATTGTCTTGCTGGTTTGAGAAACAGCAACCACCGTGTACTGAGGGTGCTTTCCAAAGCCCAGTTACTGTTTTCTTTCTTTCTTTCTTTCTTTCTTTCTTTCTTTCTTTCTTTCTTTCTTTCTTTGTGAGACAGGGTTTCTCTGTATAGCCTTGGCTATCCTGGAATTCACTCTGTAAACCAGGCTGGCCTTAAATTCAGAAAGCCAACTGTCTCTGCCTTGCAAGTGCTGGGATTAAAGGCATGGGCCACCACTGTTCGGCCCCCAGTTGCTGTTTTAAGACACATTTTTTTTCATAATTAATTGTTTGAATTCAGTGCTGTTTTGAGTTTCACAGACAATATGGAAAGACTGTGGAGATTTCCCAACCAACTTGTTTCAAGATTAAGAGAACACTATTCAGAAAGAAAGCCCATGGATGTGGAAGGGCTAGAGTCAGGGTCTCCTGCTTTGTGAACCAGAGTTTTTCCATGCCTCCATCAGCCACCTTATCTTGTATAATATATAGGTCTACAGTTTCTCCTATGTAGCCAAGGGATGTAACCCTACAGACAATGTCAGGAGAGAGGGGGGCACTGCCCAAATGACAAGTTCAGAGAGGTTAGCAGTCTGCCTATGAGTAGCAGGTAGAGGTTTGTTCATTGCTATACTGGCCACTGGCGGCCATTAACAGTGGACTGATGTCATTAAAAGCAAAGCTTATATTCTACAGAGTCAGGCCTACACACTAAGAAGCACTGCCTTTACATGATGCTGTTTATTATCTAAGAACTGACAAAAATCCAAATATCAGCCTCTGAGAAAGACATAAAGAATCTGACAGTTCTGTGACTCATTCTGACTCTGAAGATGCTAACACACATACTTCAGAAGAGCCCAGTGCTGTGCCATTGCCTGGTCATCACTGGCAATTATGGAGCAGAGTGTTGATTGGCTGCCCCCACAGAGATGGAAGGTGAGTACATTTCAGCTTCCCATGCTACATGAAAAAATCTGCTCTAGGTAATTTGTTGACCTAAATATGAGAGGTGAATCAGTAAAGGTTTTAGGAGAACATGTAGGAATATCTTTACATCTTTGGGATTAGAAAGACCTTCTTAAGCAAGTTACATATTAAAAAATCAGACTGGATTAGAATTTGGAATTTCCAGTCATCAAAAGACATCAGAGAGTGAAAACTCAGCCACAAAATATGAAAAGATTATTTCAATGTTTATGTTTTTCAAAGGACTGGTGTCTAGAACATATATTTAAAGAAAATTCTATAAATTGATAAGAAAAGCTGGACATTCAAACAAAAATTGTAAAATATTTGATTGGTACATGTCCAAAATAGCCAATGTCCAGGAACATGTCCAGGTCTTCACAGACAAAAGGACCACATTAATGTGAACAGATGTAGTGACAGTTTTGGAATTTTGGTTTCTTTAAAAAGCACAGAAATATTTTAATATGTTTTTGTTTTAATCCCAGGTGTGGGATATGAATCTGCTTCAGCAGCTGACTATGATTTGCCTCATGCTCTGGTGGGGGTGTGATTTTGCCAGATGCAGATAGTTTCTGCTATTGTATGACATTTGGCATTCTGGAGACTTTCAGAGGTGTATAAATGCTAGGGCCCTGAGAGGTGGGCTGATTTGTTGGCTGTGGATCATTGTTGTTTGTTAAGTAGTCGTGTGCAAAGAGGAAATAACAAGAAGAAATTAGACAGCTTGACTGCAAAGATCAAATTTGCCCCAAGGAAAGTCGATGCCCAAATCAGCAGAAAGTAGTCTAATGATAACACACTGCCCCCTTGTCAGACCCTTGACTTTATTCAGGGACCTCTTTCCTCTCTATTTATTTTCTCTCTTTTCTAGTGTTAGGTGTCACGACCACCCTCGACCAGCAAGAATGACGCAACACACTCTTGGGCTCTTCTCCAGCAGTTTATTCAGGAACCTTGAAGAATCTTCTGACTGACCCGAGGAAAGCCAACCCACAGGTTAAATACTGTATGGTCAGCCAACCAGGTAAAGCCACGTGATGCTATCTAACAGGCCCACATAGCGGAAGCAAGCCAGTTGACTCAGCCCATAACCAAATAAGGAGTTGTTTACTTCAAGAGTGCTCAGCATCAGACTGGCGGGGGGGAGGGGGGGGCGGCGGCCAGTGCCATCTTTGAGGTGTGGCGCTTCGCAGCTCTCCACAGTTAGGGGCTTGAAAAGGTAGAAAAGGATGGAGAAGGGTGGAAAAGCAGAAGTCCACAAAGTAACCAAAGTTTGGCTACAAATATATTATTGGTGTTTATTTAGTGTGAGACTAGGGGAATTTACTAGTTTTAGACATTTCGAAATATAAAGTTTGGATGCAAATGATGAGTGAATAAATTCATTCATATTAACTCACAGGAATAATTATTACACACACATACCTCTTATGTGGTATCTTATATATTCCAGGAAGAACAGAGTTTTAAAGTCAAGTTTCTAAAGATTATGTATGTGAGTGAGTGTTCCCTTTCTTTTTCCTATCTTCTTGTGTTGTCCACAAGTGAAATGTGCAATCTAGACCTTTTGAGCCCCCCTTGTAAGGGCACAGAGCCCACTCATAGGCTCATCCTTATGATCTAATCACACCTGAGGGAAAATTTCAAGACATGAAGTTTGGAGGACACATCCAGATGGAAGCCAGGGGAGACAGAGTTTTTTTTTTTTGAAATCTTTAGTGATTTTATAATAAAAGTGCCCAAGATTCCATATACAAGCTGTATAGGACTAAAGCCATAGAATATACATCATGGTGGCTTTCTAACAGATGGGTTAAGCTACCTTCCTTACCACACATTTAATTATAAAATACAGCACTTATCAAATTGGCTGGAGACTCAGCTATCCTCATATTCTGACTCATTACATTTTAGTGATAAATAAATATCTAACATTTTTCCCATTTTTTTTTTTTGCCTGCATGAGTGTGTGTGTATCATGTGCTTGTGTGTATCTGCATAGGCCAGAAGGGGGCACTTGATTCCCTGGGTAAGTCTTTGGTCACTAGACATTAATCTCTCCATGCATCACTTCTCTGTTTCCTCTACATCTACAAAGTGGCTTGTTACCAAAAAAAGCCATGTGAAGACATGAAAACTGGAAAGGTAAAACTCTCCAGATCTTACTATATGCAGTGCACTTCAGAATCCTGCACGGTGCTCCTTGGTTTGGTGGAAATGTTTCTGTAGCAGTTTAGATGCTTTTTGTTGTTTCTTCCAGTCTTTCCCAGCCTCCATTTTGAGCACAACAAAAATAGATTTCTCTGCTATTGTGCTTATCTGAATAAACACTTCTGCATACCTATAAAGTAGTGATAATTAGCAGTCATAAGAAAGACTTGAAGACACACAGTGCCTGAGGTTTCCAGGTTTTCCAAAGCTAAAGAAATTGTTTGTCAATATCACATGGAATTTGATGTGTTTTGGAAACTAATATATACATACATGAGAACAATTTCTTAGTCATATACAATCCACATGCTCCAGTCTCTGCTGAAGACATTAATAATGGGAAATTTGACCTTTAAGGGAAAATTATGACATAAAATGAAGGTACCACTTGTTAAATATCAACTCTACTGTGATTTCTATCATTGTTTTATATATATTCTGTACTCTTTGGGTGTTCTATCTGTGATACCTTGAAGCAAAAACAAAACAAAACAAAACAAAACAAACCAGGTGTGATAGCCAACACCTGTAATCCCAGCATTTAAGAGGCTGAGGCAGAAGGATTTCTGTGAGTTCCAGGTCAGCCAGAGCTACATAGGAAGACTGCCTCAGAAAAGTTAGATATTAGGGACTGGCGAGATGGCTCAGTGGTTAAGAGCACTAGCTGTTCTCCTTGCGGGCTTCAACTCCGTTCCCAGCTACCGACAAGGTAGCTTATAGCAAGTTGTAACTCCAGTTCCGGGGATGAAGACATCCTGCTTAGGACTGGGTGCTCCAAAGGCTCTCACTATCTTCACATTGTCCATTTGTGGGTCCCTGTTTTTCTCATCTACTACAAGAAGAAGCTTGCCCGATGGGAGCTGAATAAGGCCCTGGTCCATATTATTAGGAGCCATTTTATTGCTGTATTCACTTAGCAGAGCAATCACATTAGATTCTCATCTAACCTCCTCTTAGCATTCCTCAGTTGCTTGGAGTTCTCTGTGTAGGGTTGAGGCTGCACAAGTTCCCCCTGCCAATGGACATCTGATTTTTAACAAGGAAGCCAAAACTATACACGCCTCCTCCCCCCCCCCCAAAAAAAAGACATCATCTTCAACAAAAGGTGCTGGTCAAACTGCCAATCTGCATGTAGAAGTATGGAAATAGATACATATTCATCACTGCACAAAACTCAACTACAAATAGACCAAGGACAACAACATAAGATCAGATAACCCGAGTCTCATAAAATAGAAAAATGGGGCACATGCTTGAACTCATTGGTACAGGAAAATGACTTTCTGAACAGGACACCAATAGCACAGGCACTAAGACCAACAGTAACTGGGACCTTGTGATGCTGACAACGTACAGAAAACAAAGGACACTAGCGTTAGGGCAAAGCAACAGCCTACAGAGTGGGCAACGATCTCTACCGATTCTACATTTGACAGATGGTTAGTATTTAAAATAGACAAAAGGTAAGAAACCTGAACATCAAGAAAACAAATAACCCAATTAAAAATTGGGTTCAGAGCTGGTATATAACTAGAAACTTCATCCCTACTGACTAGCAGTCATGGTGCTTGAATGTACTCTGTATGCTACTTGAGGAGAAAACAAGTATCCATATCTCTCAGCTACAATCCCTTCAACTGACTACTGTGGCCTGCCTGCAGGATATACTGGAACAACAGTCGCACAAATGTCATGGGATTAACCTGTTGTGGGAATATTTGAAAAATGAATCCACCCCGCAAACTTTCCCGCCAGGCCACATTCTTAAGCCGGTATTGACTGGCATGACTATGACCCAGAAGGCTCTTATTATTCTCTCCCAGCTATTAAAAACATCTCGCTCACATGCAACTCTTTACACACCCCCACAATCATTCATCTAAATAGCGTCTAAGACCTGGTAAGTAAAGCATGACTCTTAAGGCCTTAATATCCAATCAGATTTATATAATAACATAATTACAATTTACAAGATGCCAATACAATAATTTCAGAACAAAATAATAAAGACAATATTCTAACCCAAATAATCTATTTTGTAAAAACCTTTGCTTGGTTGTATAATCTCGTGGGGTCTGGCTTGTCCTCATCATCTGCCTCCATGATCCAACGACCCTCCTCCTGCTCCTGACCTTTCTCCTCCTCCAACTCTCACTCCACCTTTCTATTCTTGTCCAGTCACAGGCCTGTTGCTGCCCTAATGTGATTGGACAGTGAAAATGCTACAGCATTAACCAGTCACTTTCTGATTGACTTTAAGGTCTATTCCATGAGATGGAATTCATACCCAGCACTGCTAAAGTGGTAAAGAACCTAGATAGGTCATGAGCCTAGGGAAAAACCAAATATGATTTTGGAAACCATTTCAAAAGGTACTGTTTTTCTGAATTCTCTCCCAGTCCATTTGTCAGTTGTACATAGGAAGGCTACTCAATTTTGCATGTCAATTTTATATCATGCTACTTTGCTGAAAGTGTTTATCAGCAAAGTTTCCTGGAGAAGTTTTAAGGATATTTTATGTATACAATTTCATCATGTGTAAATAAAGATACTTTGACTTCTTCCTTGCCTATCTGTCTCCCTCTGATATCCCTCAAGTTGTCTTGTTGCTCTAGCTAAGACTTCAAGCTCTATATTAAATAAGTATGGCAAGAGTGGACATCCTTGTCTTGTTCCTGATTTTAATGCAAATGCTTTGAGTTTCTCTGTTTAACTTGATGCTGGCTGTGACTTTGCTGTAAATTTTCTTTATTATCGTGGTTTTGAATGAGACTGACCCCCACAGGCGTGTGCATTTGAAGTGTGCCTTGTTGGAGAAGGTGTGTCACTAGGGGTGGACTTTGAGGCCTACTGGAACCAGAGCCAATTCTAGTGAGCTTTTCTCTCTGGTTTCTCCCCCTTCTCTGCTTCGTGGTTGTTGTCTTAACATGTAAGCTCTCAATGACCACTTCCTCCAGTGCCATGTTTGCCTGCCTGCTGCCATGTTCCCCTCTCTGCCATTATGGGCATAAACTCACTCTTTGAAGCTGTAAACAAGCCCCCAATTAGATGGTTTCTTTTATAAGACCTTGGGCATGATGTCTCTTCACAAAAATTGAAAAGTAACCAAGGCAGTTATGCTGATGTATGTTCTTTGTATCCCTAATCTCTTTAGGGCTTTTATTATGAAGGGATGTTAGATTTTTTTTGCCAAAGGTCTTTTCTGCATCTAATGAGATGATCATGTATTTTTTTTTTTTACCTTTCAGTCTGTTTGTGTGGTGGGTTACATTTATCAATTTACATATATTAAAACATCCCCAAATCTCTGGGAGGAAGCCCACTTCATCATGGTAGATGATTTCTCTTTTGGTGTCTTACTGGATTCAGTTTGTCCATATTTTTTTTTGGTTGGATCTTGTGTGGCTTTAGAATCAGAGTTATAGTGCCCTTGTAAAAAGAATTAAGTAATGTTCCATCAGTTTCTATTTTGTGGAATAATTTGAAGAGTATTAGTGTTAACTCTTCTTTGAATGCCTGGTCGAATTCTGCACTGAATCATCTGGTCCTAAAATTTGGGGAGATTGGAAGACTTTTAGTTATTTCACTAAGGGTTCTAGGTCTATTTAAATTGCATATTTGATCTTGATTTAACTTCAGTAGGTTTTATATATTACAAAATTCATCCATTTCCTTTAGGTTTTCCAGTTTGGTAGAGTATATAATTTTAAAGTACCTCCTTATGACTTTTAAACATTTCTCAGATGTCTTTTGTAATGTTCCATTTTAATCTCTAATTTTATGGATTTGGATTTTCTCTCTCTTATCTTTTAGTTATTTTGCCCAAGAGTCTGTCAATCTTGTTCATTTTCTCAAAGAACCAGCTCTTCATTTCACGGATTCTTTGTATTTCTTTTTTGTTTCTCTTTCATTAATTTTGCCTTGAGTTGTTTATCTCAGTTGTTTCATGCTGTCTATTTTTTTTGGGTGTGATTTCTGACATGAATGCGATGCTACAAGCTGAGGTTGAATTGTGAGGCCAAGACCCAAGATGCTCAGTTGACCTGGCCTGCAGGTCACGTTATTCGGGGGAACGAGGAGGGTCACAACCTGTGAATAAAGAATGGGCGAGAGAGACGACAGGACTCAAGGAAGCATTGCTTGTCAAGAGCCATTTACTTAGTGCAGCCGATCATATTTAAGGCAAAAATCTGGGAGGGGGAGAGGAAGGAGGGAGATGGAGGGTTACAAACTAAACTCTTCTGGGGTTGAGCTCCAGTGTGACAGGTGAGGAGGGGGTGGATGACAGGTGGAGAGGGGGTGGATTTCCGTGAATGTTCTTTTCCCAGGGCCAAGCCGGATCCTTGTGATTGTCAGGCAGGATGTTAATCTCCGGGTTCTCAATTAGCTGGGGCAGGATATTTATCTCAGGGCTCTCATGGTTCCCAACACTCAGTGACTAACACAGCTCTGACTTGTTTCTGCACACAGTTACACTTCAGGCTTCATCAATGTGTCTGTGTGATAATTCTATGTGCTAATCTTCACTGTCATCATGCTTGGATTCAGAAGGCACTTAGTGCATTGATACAGCACAGTTCTGGGTATGTCTGTGAGAGGCTTTCCAGATAGGATTGGCTGAGGGAGGAAGACCCAACACGAATGAGGGAAGTACCATTACAGTGGAACAATGGGGGAAAGATAAAGAAGCTCCCTTTTCTCTGTTTCCTGTTGGCCCAATAGGAAAGGACATGTTCCGCAGTACCTGTCTTCTTCTAGGATACTCTCCTCAAAGGCATGGGGATCAAGCAAACCATGATTCCAGTCAAACTTTCCTCCTTTAAGTTGTGACTGCAGGTATTTGGTCAAAGTGATGTGAAAAGTTACTACTACATTTTGCCTGGCTTTGGAGTCAGCGAGGCCAGTCTCAGAACTAACTCCGTTGAAGACCAGCTGTGAATCTTAGCAATGCAACTCAATCATGTGTCAGTTTCTTCTGCTGTGAATGGGAATGTTTATGGCTTCTAGATGTTCCCTATCCTTAGGAATTTCCCTTCACAGATAGAGTCCCATGGAAGCAACGAAATATAGAAATGAGAGAATGTGGCTCACCACATGGATAGTGCATAGAGTTGGATCTCTTGCCTCTAGATAAAGTCAGCTGCCATGTTGTGGGGACAAACAACAGGTATCCCCATTTCCTCACAGTCATGTGGCAAGGAATTGTGATCTCTTGCCAACAACCAGTACTATCTTGATAGTCATAAAAGGATGAGACCTCTAACAGGTGACAGAAGCTCCAGCTACCATCTTAACTATAGCATCATGAGAAATTCTGAGCCCAAGCTATTTGCCCCACCGTATTCAGAGTTCCTGACTCCTGGAGTCCTCATGAGATGATAATCTTTGTTGTTTTAAGGTGTTGAGTACTGGGGTAGTTTATAACGCAACACAAATAACTAATATACCACCTCTTGGGGCGGTTGAATTAAGAGGTGTGTAGAGGGTTTAGTTTATTGTCTGGGCACTGAGCAGAGGAAGGAGTCAGTAAAGGACGACTAATAATGTTATCATAGCTTGGTGCTATGCTTTGAATGTCTAGTGCACTGGAAGACTTCAGTATCAAACAACCTTTCTGGCTGTCAGCCATAATCACACAGGACACATGATAGCAAGCCACCTTTCTTTCCTTTTCTAGATGGGTTTTCTTCTGACTCCGTGGAGTTAGGAGTATGGGATGGGACTCACAGACTCTTCTATTGCTGGTCTTCTCCTTCCACACTTCTTTCCTCTCATTAGAGGCTCCATCCAGGGGAGCCTCGTGTTAAGGAGGTGAGGCTCTTCTTTCCAGCTTAGTGAGTCTGGGTCTCTCCATGCAGGCTCTCTGGCTAATTCTCCACCTGCTCTGTGGTTATCCTGATCAATTTTTCGTCTTTGGTTCCGCTCATCGTGGGTAGGGGCAATGCTGTTCCATTTATTATGCTAATATGAGTTCTCATTATGGAAAGACTTCTGGGTAAAAGAAGCTGGTCAGCAGTCCCAGAATGTGACAATGTACAAGTGTTATAAGTCTATTTGCTTTCTGTGATTCCTCAGTGCAGCATTTTTGTTATGACTGATAAACAACCCTTCTGTTTTACTGTTGCTTTTAAAGTGAGGAGTGAGTTGGTTTCCTGATCCCATCAGCTGATCTTTGTCTGACCAGGCCTCGGCATGAACTGGCCTCTGTTCTGTACTCACTGGTGTTGTTCCCAATCTTTTTCGTGGTCCTGTGAGATACTGACTCTTAGCCAGTTCTCCAATCTCCTGAGAGCAAAAGAAGCCAAGCCAGAAATTATTAATAAGAATTTTCACTCGTGTAGATATATTCAATTACCTCCAGTTAGCAATTATGACCAATTCTCCTATTGCGATAAGACTTACTGGGAGAATGCCACCGAACAGAAAGAATTCTTGAGAGTGTTAATTATTTCACACAAATGCTGGGCTGAGAATTTCCCATGAGGAAAAATGTAGAGTGGAAATAATGAGTTTAGTCAGGAAATTATGTCAGACAGTAACTAGAATTTACTTGTGTGCCAGCATTTACCTGTACTAATCCCTGTCCCATGGTCCTTGGAGGCATACTCTTTGATTTCCATCTTATACATATTGAAATTGAGGAAGAGTCATTGAAAACCTTGACAAAAGAGGTTCAGTGGGTCAGAAGCAGAGCTAAGCCCCTGTTGTGTATATCACAACCCCGGGGAAGCATCCCTGAGGTTGGGTGCTTTGAACAATACACACATGAACAATTAGCATGATGGGGCGGGACATGCTATCATGTGTCTTAAGGGGGACGTGGAGGCCATAGTTGGGTCTGGAGGAGAGAGGCAGACTCAAGAGACATTCTGTTTGTGTAACAGTTTCCTGGAAGATCGAAGCATATCATGCTGTAGGGAAGCTTTTGAAGCAAGAGGTTAGTAACACACAATACCCTCAGGAAGTTCCTGAAACTGTCCAGATTCACTAGGTCCTGCTCTGCCAGAGTAGACAAAAGTTGAGAGTCTTTCTCAGACAAGACAAGCTGCAAAGTAGATTCTGAAACTAGCACAGCTGCCTGGGAAACAGAAACCAGCTGAGTCATCTGGAGGAGATTTAGACCGCCTGAGTCAATTTGAAGAACACTCTCCAATCTGTTGATCTGCCTGCAGGCTGGGCAGTGTGCAACATGTTCCTAGCTTTGTGAGCTGTCCCTAATGCTGGGGTGGGCTTTGGGGTGTAATTGTCTTTGAGTCATTTCTCCTCCTATAAGTAACCACTCATCCACATTCCTGTAGCGCCAATAAAACTCACTGGCTCACCAATTTGAACTTAGTGGTATCTGTACTTTGGCTTCTCATGAGCTCTCCACCCGGGTGATTAGAGTAGGCATGTGTGTAATGGCTCTCCAGGAAAAGTGCTGGAGTTCAGCTCTGGGTGAGAGTCAGGGCCTGAAGTAGTGGACAAAGAGTTGCGAGGGAGGAAGCAGACATGGGACACCTTTTAGTTTCGTTTCATGAGAAACAGGACAGAGAGGAAGCACATCTCAATATGGCTTGACCTACACTGACAACCTGTGTCTCTTACAGGTTTTATTTATACACAAACTCATTTTCTCAAAGTTTTTAATCTTCTATTATATAACTTCTTAGGATAAAAATCTTCCTTGATTATATAAGCACATAAAATGAAGCGAGCAAACAATAAATTTTATGAAAACTAAAAATTAACATTATAATAAAATCAGTTTTCTTTTAACTTAATGTCTTTTTCCTTAAGATCAATGTTGTAAACCCTTCCAGTTGGAGAAATGTTAGACAGGATATCTCTATTTAAGGTTGACTGAATTAATAAACCAGTAGTTATTTCCTGTTGTTATATCAAGCTTATCCTGTATTGTTTTACTAACCTAAATATTTAGAATTTCTACAGAAATTCAATCTCTCAGTCCTTTGTTTAATTCTCTTCCTTTCCCCTCTAATTTTCTTTTATATTTGATATACAACCACCATCCTTTCCTTTAAAGCATTGTGTGGCCCTCTTGGCAGCACATAGCACTGCTTAAACAAGGCAATCTTCTTTTATTTTTCTACAATATCAGAAAAAGTCCTGATTGACAAGCCTGCTCAGGAAGCCAGGCAGTTCATTGAGCCAAAAATGTTTCTCTGTGTCTCTGTTATAAACCCTTGTTTTAGTATGACCCCCTATCTTTATTACAATCCTGTAAAGGGTTGAAGAACTTCAGGATTTCTAAGACTTTTTTTTTTTTTTTTGCCTTCAGGTGGGTACCAAGGTTTGTCAATAATTGAATAATCAAAAATTGTTCCTGTCCATACTAGTTCTGTGTTTCTAAAGCTGGACATCCATAGAAAGAGTGACATGAAAACCTAATGATTCAGTTATGGTTTATCAGTTCCTTGGAATTTTCTAAAGTTTTCTTCTTTAATGTTTTTTTCTCAAATTCTGTGTCTCATGCTTACTAATATTACTTAAGTAATAGGTTCTATGGAAGACTCAATTTCTTGCATAGCTGATTCTCCCAGGGAACTTCCGTTACTTTTATTCTTATTAACACCATCTTTTAAAAGAACTGTTGCATTATCTCAGCCCTAGCCTTTGGAAAGGGGCCCTTAACATCAAGGAATTCAAATATTAAATATATCAGAGACACAAGCCAACCTTGTGTAGCAAATTTCCACCAAAGGCAGTGATGGGTCAGTCCAGGTCGTTTGAGCACTGGAAGTTTGTGAAACAGTGCCTACAAGATGCTTGGCACTACTAGAAAAGGTTTGTCACCCAACACACCCCCTCCTATATTATACAGGTATTTCCTCTAAACCAAAGCATCTTCTTGGAGGGAGGAGATACTACTTTATTAACTACTTAAAATGCAGTTAATAAAGGAAATATGCAATACTCAGGGAGCAAACAAAACTCATAAGTCTTAGGGAGTTCCTGAAACTTACAGGGCTTACAGGTCCTCCCTAATATGCAAGCAGTAACAATTGCCAGCAAGAGGAGACTCTTCTGTGGATCTGCCCGGGAACTGTACAGGATGCAACTCTGGGGAGGCATCCCGTAACGTGGACTTTTCAGTGTACAGCTGCCTTTGAGTGACCCATACTTCTGTATGTGACTTCTATGCCTGTGACCCCAGGAGTTTACTAAGCTAGTTTACATTTGTTCATGACCCCTCAGAAAAAAAATTATACAACACCTAGAACACTAACCTGTCCTGCAAAGAAAGTCTTGCCCCATGCAGCTTTCAGACATGAGATCAGTGTCTGACTGCTCTGACTGCCAACCCATGGCCAACCCTGGCCTAGGGATGCTTTGCTGCTGGGAGCTGGGGTCTTGAGTACTCAACTTGGTTTGATTTGTTGAAAACCAGGTTTTGACATGGCCAAAGGTTTTAAAGCTAGAGCAATTTTTTGAAGGTTTAAGGAAAATACATAATTTTTGCCATTTTGTTATACTGGGTAGAACTTTCTACAAACTTCAAACTCAAATGCAGGCTCACTGAATCAAACTCTAGTGTGTCAGAAGCAATCATAAATGTCTTAATAAGGCCTTGCTATTGAAAGACAACAGAGGTATTACATGGACCTTCTGAGCTCGTGCAAGAGCTTCATTGATGCGTCATGTCTTTGACACAAGTCAAAAATAAAATGTTACTAGTTTCAAGAATTTAACAGCAGAATATTAAACACACGGCTGTTCCAAGCATAGAGCCTCCTGGACTCTGTCCTTCCTAAGTTTGTAACAAACTCTCTCTCTTTTTCTCTCTCTCACTATACCTTTAGCCCCAACAACTATCTGCCTGTTCTTCTTTTTTTCTTTCTTTGCTTTACTTTTTCTGAGACAGGGTCTTGTGTAGCCCAGGCAGACATGAAGCTCAAACCACTCTCTTTGTTAGCCTCTCTAGTTCTGGGATTAGAGGCATACAACAGAACATGTACCTTCTCTTCTGTTTTCTCTCTCTCTGTGTCTCTCTCTCTGTGTGTGTGTGTCTCTCTCTCTCTGTGTGTCTCTCTGTATTTCTGTCTCTCTCTCTCTCTCTCTCTCTCTGTGTGTGTGTGTGTGTGTGTGTGTGTTAATAAGAGTTCACAAAGTTGCCCAAGCTGACCTTTACCTTGGACCTGCTGTGTAGCTCAGGCTGGCCCCAACCTTCTCATCCACACACCTGAGCCTTCAGCCCATTTCTGGTATTACAAACCGTCAAGTCAGCTATTTTCTTTTACCTTCCTTACTTTATTTTCTTCCAATTTTTCTTTCTCTCTTTTTAGAGTCAGGTGAGCTTCAAACTGGCTATGTAGCCAGAATGATCCCGAGTGTCTGATCCCCTGTCTCTATCTCCCAAGAGCTGGGCTCGCAGGGTGCTCCATGCCTAGCTTTGTTCCCCACATTTTCAGGAATTTCAGCAATGGAATCACACACGTCCTTCCTGTACTAAAATGAGTTTGAAATAGACCAACAGAGGTGCTCAGTGTTTCATTACTTAGAGTCTTATTAACTCATTTATTCTCCTTGGCTGAGGATAGCCTCAACCTGAACACCCAAATGCATTTCTGTCCTTGGGATTTTCCTGACACCAGCTTTGCTTACAGTTCCTGGCTACAGTTTCCTGACATGTATCCCTTCTTGGTTTCTTTGGATGTGGCCTTTTTTCTTCTCCATAAACACTGAACTTTAGTCTAAGAAAAGTCTGGGAGAGAATTTGATGGGACATACTTCATGCGAAATATATGTTGTCTGCGGAGACAATAAATGTCAGGTAAGCATGTTAGTTACTTTCCTATTGCTGATGAAGCATTTTGATGAATAAAAGTTGCTTTTACAGATGGCAAGCACTCTTAACCACTGAGGCATCTCTCCAGCCCCAATCTTTATAGTTTTAAGAAAAAAAAATCTCATTTTTCTTAAAATCAATATGAAGAAGGAAACTGAGAGTCTGGTAAGTCAGGGATCTGCTGCAGTTGCTGTCATCACTAGAGTCCCCCCTGGGTCTCTCCATGCAGGCTCTCTGGCTAATTCTCCACCTGCTCTGTGGTTATCCTGATCAATTTTTCGTCTTTGGTTCCGCTCATTCCCTGCCACTGGCTCCTGAACAGACCACAGGCCCTCTGAAGTTACTCTTACTTCTTCCATCCCAGCGATGTGTTCCTGTGTTACTGAGCAGAAAGTTCTGAGAACAGGCTGTGCGCTTGGAGACCTGCTTCCATGTGCCTCCTCCCAGCAGCAGGGGTGGCGGTGAGGATATAGTCTCCATCCTCCTACATGGTCATAGCCGTTCCCCGAACACCACGTGACTCACAAGCACTAGTCTGGAGTCCGGAACCTGGCTGCCTGGGTTCCGATTCCATTGTGCCCTTTTCAGCCATGTGGCCATCTGCAAGCTCCACCTATGAAAGGATCAAAACCAATACAATCTTTTGGAATGTTTGATTCCATCACCCAAGCCAAGGATTAGAGCCTTCTTATACTGGATGTGTTGCATAGCTTGTAACCCTAGGATCTTGGAGATGGTGGCAGAAGTTGAGTGTTTAAGGCCAGCCTGGATTACAGAGCAAGACCCTGTTTCCCCCTAAAGTCTTCAGCCATCTCCTGCAGCATGGAGCTGCTCTGGGAATTAGCGAGTTAATATTGGTAATATTAGAACAGTACCTGGCAGGCAGTCATCACGTCTCAGTCTGTGCCAGGAAACTCTGCGGCTTGCTAACGTCTGGGAGAGCACCGCTTCCTTACAAGATAGGGCTTCCCCACTCTGTGTGCACTGCAGCTGGCAGGATGAGCTTCAGAATAATCAATCGCTTCCTTCCCCCTGAGCACCAGGTGCTGCATTATAGGACAAATGGCTCCTGTGGAATGCAACAATTCTCTTTAGAAGAGAAAGAAATACTCAATCAAGATGCTGTTATCACCTCACAAAGAGCCAGATGCTGTTGGGCCTGGCAGCCAGTGCCATCCACAAAGGACCGGCAGGGGCGGCTTGAGACTCTGGGTTAGAGACCGGGCGTCTGGGCTGAGGGTTAGCGGTCCTAGATATAGCTTCCTGTATCAGCTGCACAGAGCACAGCTAGGCTGAGGAAAGTTAATAGCCACAGGGGAGCAGGACTGGAAGGGTTCAAATACATTGACTAACTTTACATAATATGAACAGGGCCTGGAGCGGTGGCTCAGTGGTTGAGAGCTTTGGGTGCTCCTTCAGAGGGACCTGGGTTTGGTTCTCAGCACCCACATGTCAGCCAAATCTATAACTCTAGTGCCAGAACGTGCATGCCTTCTTTTTGCCTCCAAGAACCATATATACATATCCAGGAAAATACACAAACATACAATACAAATAAATAAACCTTTTTTTTTGTTTTTGTTTTAAAAAGCCAGGTGGTGTGGGGGATGTGGAAGCCAACCTTGTAAAGGAAAACGTGGGAAGGAGAGGGAGGCGACACTTGAAGAGTCTTGATTTGCCCTACAGGGCATTAGATCTAAGATGGCTACCAGAACACCAGTGAGACAATGAAAAGGAACTGAGGCCAGGGCAGTGGCTGCTTCCCCCATCTTCACGGAAGTCCCAACAGGTGAGGATGCTCTCTCCAAACCCCTCCCCTTCTGAGTTACCTCATCAGGCAGGGCTTTCACTGGAGCATGGTGACAGTGTGGCAAGATACGATTGGCTGAGGATGTAGGGGCTTGGAATTGGCTCAAGCACTGTAAATAAGCTTATGCTCTGGGCAATAAACTCAGATCTGTACTCTGATGTTGGTCTCCAGAGTCTGATTTCCCAGGATTCCTCACGTGACTCCATAGTTTCTCACCCCCTGACCACCAGTCCGCTGGATTGTTTCCACAGGGTGGGGTGGGAGGGTGGAGCTAGAGAGATGGCTCAATGGTCAAGAGTACTAGTTGCTCTTCCAGAGGGCTAGCATTTAACTCTCAGCACCTATAGTAACAGTACCTAGCCAACTGTAAGGCCAGTTACACGGCACTGCATGAATGTGGTATACAGATATATGTGCAAGCAAAACATCTCTACATGTATAATAAAAGTGAATAGATCCTTCAAAACAAACAAACAAACAAACAAACAAACAAACAAAAATCTACAAACAGAGGAAGAGGTTATGCTATTAGCAGTGATTTATTGCATTTGCAGTTAGCCATAGAATACATGCCTGCTCCTTGGTTTTGAGACACAAAAGGGGAGAGGGCCGGTCCACCAGTGTTTGGAGCCATCACCCATCTGGATGGAGAAGAGCAGACCTGGGGAAAATGTCTCCTGTTAGGGTGCACTATTGAGCAGGAGGCAGTTCCTAGGGCTGTTGACCCATCACATTTTGCTGAAAGACACTCGACTCACACTTTGGAGAGAAATTCTACATGGGAATGCATTAAAGAAAAACCACCAAGGGACAAATGTAGAAATCTGTAGCATTCTTCTGATTGCAAGACTTTTAAAATTCTTAAGTCACAATGGCTGTAAGGTAGATATGATTTTTTTAAAAGAGTTATTTATTTTATGTATATGAGTACACTGTAGGTATCTTCGGACCCACCAGAAGAGGGCATCCCATCCCATTACAGATGGTTATAAGCCACCATGTGGTTGCTGGGAATTGAACTCCGGACCTCTGAAAGAGCAGTCAGTGCTCTTAACCATTGAGCCATCTCTCCAGCCCATGATTTTTTTTTAATCTTTAAAGATTTATTTATTTGTTAATTTATTTTGCATGTGTGTGTGTGTGCATGCTATATGTGTTCAGAGGGGAACCCAGGAGAGATGCAACAGCTGGTCTGTTGCAAAATTAAATTAAAATTACTTTATTTAAAAAACACTTAAACATTTTAATTCAAACAACAACAGCTGTGTGTGTGTGTGTGTGTGTGTGTGTGTGTGTGTGTGTGTAAGAGAGAGAAAGAACCACTAAATACTTGTATATATCTACATTTTAACAATGCATGTTTACTGGGGGGATGCCGCTCACTGGTAGACTATATGTTTTACATGACTGAGGCCTTGGGTTTGAAATCCCCATCTTCAGGACTGCTATTGGCTGGGTATGGTGGTATTTAATGCCAGCACTCAGGAGGCAAAGACAGACAGGCCATCCTTATTGGCTGGACACAATTCCAAACTGTCCTGTAGATACATTGTGAGCTTCTCAGTCAGCACAAAAAGAAAATTATTCTGTAAGCAAACTTGCAAAAGTTCACATTAACTTTGAACTCCTTGTACAGGTCCACTGATTTCTCCTGGTTCCAGCTGAGTTTCAACACAGGAAAAGAGGCTGAGTTGCCTATTTAACATCAAAGCGGGCCTGGCTTCCAGGTTCTCCCAGCATCCCTCAATCCCTACCTGTTGCAAGGTGTGGCTAGCATAACCTGCCCTCTGCCTTGAACTTTTCAGAGGGGAAAAGAGGTGGGACTGGGCTTCCCCTACCACAGAGGCATCCCCTACCACAAGAGGCATCCCCCACTTCATGCCCACCCTACCCCCACCCCATTTGCATGGTGATTTCCCTGGTCCAGTTTCTTGGGCCAGTGAACCTATGTAATTTCTCGGGGAGACACCCTATCATGGGCCCACAAGGTACCTCATTGCTTCATTTTATTTCATAACAAGAGGATTTGGGTTAAAGTCCTTTACTCGTTAGGCATGTTGTATGTAACTGTAGCCTAGAATGGATAAGCAGATTAACACACAGCAATTTTATTAGTCGTGGAGGGTTCAGTGTTTTACACGGGTATCAGCGAATCAATAATGTATCACCTGGAAAATGGAAAACACATTCAATTCTCTCCTTGTGGCTACTCAGGCCCTTGGTGGCTCTTGGAACCATCTCTCACCCAAACTGAAGCTTCTTTGCAGCAGGCTTAGGGTACAACTTCCTACTTAGAAAGCATCGTCAGCCGTCTGATTGCAGCGTACAGAACAGCTGAGTCCGTACCTACCGCTGCTAACCCACCACTGTTGAAGGTCATTTTCTCCCCATACATCACTCTCCACTCTTTGGGGGTGGCAAAGGCAGCTCTTTTCACAGGCATCCTCCACTAACTGCTCCTAAGACAAAAGAGGTAAGGTTGTAAAACAAATTCTATTAGTGAGAAATTGATTAGATGAGAATTTAGACCAGTTGTGGCGGTGTCATATGCATATGTAGCCGTGATTTTATTTTTTCCAACTGTAAAGCCTCAAAGGACAGGCATGGGTATTCAGCCCACCGTGGTGGCGGATCTTTTGCAGCCAGATGGGGGCTGGGGGAGGCTTCTGAACTATGCTCAGAGATGGGGGAAGGCAGGGCAGTGCACCTGTGGGCTGGTGCGGCAGTGCACCTGTGGGCTGGTGCGGCAGTGCACCTGTGGGCTGGTGCGGCAGTGCACCTGTGGGCTGGTGCGGCTACAGCCGAACGGCTCTCGACACCCGCCATGCCTCCCTCCACACAGTCTTGAGGATATTTTGTCTTCCAGCATTTGGGGACTCAGTTAGTCCTGGTGGTTAGCTGGAGATCAAAATCACGTGGTACAGCTCAAGATCAACTACCTGAGAGGCAAGCGGATCCCGGTGTAGAAGTGTGGGTTCTGGAAACAGATATGGGGTTGAAATCTCCACATTCTGCCACTGACCATGGTCTTACATTAGTTAATTGATGTCTCTATGCTTATTATAAATTCCACATCTAAATAAAAATAATTCATTCATTTTCTACTAACTTTTTATTTCTATTTCTTTTATAGATGAAAGAATTTCTTTGGGCTTATGGTTCCAGGGGGTTAAGTTTCTAATGGCAGGGGGACATGGCAGCGAGTGGCAGGTACAGGCTGCAGGAACAGTGAGCTGAGAACTCATGTCTAGAAGCACAAGCACGAAGCAGAGTGAACTCTAAATAGCATGAGTGCTAAAGCTCACTTCCTTTTTTCTTATGCTATGTGTATGAATATTTTCCCTGCCTGCATGTCTGTGTAACATGTGTGTGCCTAGTGCCTACAGAGGTCAGAAGAGGGTATAAGATCCCCAGGAATTGGAGTTACAGACAGTTCTGATCCACCAAGTGAGTCCTGGGAAATGAAGCCAGATCCTTGGCGAGAGCAGCCACTGCTCTTAACGACTGAGCCTATCTTGCCATCCCTTGAGTGAAATAATTTTTAAGCAAGCTTAGAAACCAGGAGGAAAAAAGCAGAGGAAATAAGTTGCTATAGATGAGAGCAAATGTGAGTAAGAAAAGCTGGCTAGTTGTGACTGTTGACAAAGTTTGTTGTTGCTGCTGTTTTGTTTTGGAGACCAGATCTCAGACTGTAGCACTGGTTGGTCTAGAATTCACTACGTTAGCCCAGGATGGCCTTGACTTTATGGCACTCCTCTTGCCTCTCTCACTCAAGGGCTGAGACTATAGGCCTGAGCCAACCAGACCTGGGCTGAAAATCTACTTTGAATAACATAAA
The DNA here is from genome assembly GCF_008632895.1 of Mastomys coucha. NCBI lineage: Eukaryota > Metazoa > Chordata > Mammalia > Rodentia > Muridae > Mastomys > Mastomys coucha. Next base: position 117,988,581 of record NW_022196897.1, read on the forward strand.
TAAAATCAAGTGAGTGCTAGGTAATTGGTCAGAAACGAGGAGAAAACATACCATATTAGAAATGTCAAAGGGAAGAATCATCAAAATGGGAAGCTTTTTAAAAATCATTGGAGTACTTTGAATAACTCTACGTAAACACATTTGATAATCTTGATGAAATAAGTGCATTTATGCAAAAATACAATTCACCAATTGACTCCAATGGAGAAGGCCAAGCGCATAATCTTTTATGGTAACTGGTTACACAGAGAGAGTTATTTAAATAAATTGCAGTGACGGACATCTGAGAGAAATCTTCCCCAAAGCATAATCCATCAGGACTGAGAAAGTGCCGTCAGCATCCAATTAAGCAAGAAAACTGCTGCTGCTGCTGCTTTATTAATAATCCAAGAGGTAGTTTTGTTTTGATGGATGATTCCAGCCTGGAATGAGCATGAGTCAGGATCAGAATTAATCCACACTCCATAGTCATCAAAGTCCACAGGAAGTTTAGCCCCAGAGTTGACAGCTGGCATCGAGCCTATTCTGAGCCATGACAGAGAATGTCAGGGACAGTCATGTCTGCCATGTGTCCAAGCAGGACTTCTGCAGCTACCCAAGTCACTCAGTGCTCTCCTGTTCACGATGGGTTACAACCTAATCCTTTAATCTACCTACCATACTAAGATTCTCAATCACTTTTTTGCTCCTATCTATGACAGCATTAGATCCAGAATTGCTTTTTTGGGGGTGGGGGGCAGGGTTTCTCTGTATATCCTGATTGTCCTAGAACTCACTCTGTAGACCAGGCTGGCCTCAAACTCAAGATCTGCCTGCCTCTGCCTCTGTCTTTGGAGTGCTGAGCTTAAAGATGTGTGCCACCACCACCCAGCTTGTCCCCTGCTTTAAAAAACCCACCTTACAAAACTTTTTGGTACAAACCCAAATGTTATGTTTCCTTTGATTTCCTCCACTAGGGTGCCCCGAGATTCCTTTGATGTGGCTCATCTTTATCTTCTTTACCTTCTTCCAGTAGTCTTTGATGGGTAGGCATGGACAGCTACAGCTGTACCAATCCCACACAGTATATACTACAAGATCAGTTCTCTAACTATGTCCCATCTACCTAGTACCTTGCCTTCATATTCAGTGATAAGTACAAAACCACCACCTCCCTTGATGTGCCCCTACTATGTGTCAGGCCAACACTATATGCTTTGTCCAGCACCTCTTTAGCTGTGATATACATGTCAATCATCAAGGTATATGACTACAGCACAGATTATGATTCAGTGTGTTTGGAGAGGACACGGCAGTCCACATTTCAAGCAAACAAACTCTTGGTTAACACCAGTGCTGCAGATCCAAGGATTATACATGGAAGGTCTCACGTGTACAGCTGATAGCACTTGTCAGCATAGACTGCATGGGAGGCTTGAAGCATCTGAGCTCTAGGTGCCATCCATAACACTGGCACCCCTGGCCGTGAGACCCAAGTGGCTCACACACGAAGCTAAAATTTAGGCTTATTCTATAGTGAAGAAATTTAACATAGAGGGGGCTGATTTTAAACCCAGGGTTCCTAGCTGTAGAATCTAGGGTCCATTCTCCTAGCCATTCTCCTTGAAGCATCCTACGGAGAAGACAAACCTTATATGTGTCATTGGTGTTAACTAGGGAAAGCAGAGCTGTTTACAATGCAAGCCATTAGAAAGCAGCCTGGACCCACAGGTTCTCCAGCAGCAGGCTTCTCAGGTGTGGGTTTGGCACCGTCACGACTGGAGATCAGAATGTTGCCCCTATGGCCACAGACAACTCTCGCTCTACGAGACTCGATGCCTTTCCCGGGTTTTAAACATGATTGGTTCCCTGACTTTCCTACAAACGCTGACCAGTACTTTTCCAGTCACTGAGGTTTTAAGTGTAAGAGAAAGCCAGGTGCATGAAATCAGTGTAATTACCTCTGAAATGCTGGTGATTGAGGAAGTGGATTCCGAGAGAAATTCTCCACGGCTTTGTCAAAGGGGAACTGTGAAGCCCGGGCTGGACAGCAGCCAGCTGTCTGCCCCTTTCTGATGGGAAGCAGAGGATTCTCTGAGGAAGGGGCTTGCTGGCAATGGCGGGTTCATCTCCCATCTGGGAATTCATTAATTAGGGCTTAGCTCTGAAGGCAGATAACAAGCTAATCAAAAGGGGAAGTGAAGCCCCACAGATCTCAATGCCTAATGAGTACCGCTGGGGTGAGCAAATGAGGCAGCATCAGAACAGGTGGAGTGTCGGGTGGCTGACCATCATAAAGCCATGGTGCCGGCGGCACACTTCTGGTTTGGAACAATCCCAAGTTAAGAGAGGTATTTAAACCTTTCTGCACTGACCACCTCCCTCAGTCTCTGCTGCACTGTCATTTCATCGTTCCAGAAAGGAGACAACACAGTCCCTGCCTACCAGCACAGACAAAGGAGACTGTATTCAGGTCTCCTGCTGGTGCACCTAGAACCTCACAGAGAACACATCTCAAAATGCAGGGTTATCCCAAGCACTGCTTACTCCCAAGGCTTAAAGTTTGGCTTTATGCCTTAAAACTGTGGAGAATGTGAGATTGAGGAAAACATAAAAAAGTATAAAGAAAATCACTGGATTTGTTAGGTTTTTCTTCTCTCATCTTGAAAACCTTGCTGCTTTTCATATCTAAACCCCGGGTTAAAGGTTTTCCAGTCTGGGTCCATCTTAGAGCCTTGCTTCTGTTCTCATGAACCACCTGGAACCTTCCCTCAGGTGCCGCTGCCCTGTGTTTTTTCTCTAGATGGGACACTCTTGTGAAGAAGTTAGTTTGGAATCAATTTGGATAATGACCAGTCACTTATCTGCATATCTTTCTTGGACCAATCCTCTCTCTTCTACTCTTTGATGATGATGATGATGATTAATAGATTCAAGATATTCTCTCCCACCTACTGAGGGATAAAGTCCCACTGTGGTTTTCTTGACTCTGAAGCTTCTGGTGGTCTCAGCCAGGTAAATGATCCAATCACTCTATGAAGAGGAAGACTGGAGGGCTTATGACACCTCTGGCACCTCTGACATCTCAAGGTCGTGGAGGCAGCTTGACACCCAGGAATTCTGACACACCCAGAATCTCAGGATCACAGGGTCCTGGAATCATAGGATCACAGAGACAGCTTGACTGAAGAGTTCTGACTCAACCAGGATCACAGGAAGGACGGGCTCCAGTCAGATATATTGAGGGCAGGGAACACCAGAGATAACCTGATGGCAGGAGGCAAACATAAGAACAGAAGCAACACAAACGGAGGTTACTTGGCATCATCAGAACCCAATTCTCCCACTATAGCATGTCCTGGACACACCATCACACTGGAAAAGCAAGATTCAGATCTAAAGTCACTTCTCATGACGATGATGGAGGACTTTAAGAAGGGCATAAATAACTCCCTTAAAGAAATACAGGAGAACACAGGTAAACAGGTAGAAGCCCTTAGAGAGGAAACACAAAAATCCCTTAAAGAACTACAGGAGTCATAGAGTTTTCCATTCCCCAGGATCTAACACTCAGGTGCAGTCTACATTGCTACAGTAGTTCTTATTGGAAACCCTCAGAAGACCTATCTGATAGGCCTATGTACCCAGCTGCCCAGCATTACCCCAAAGCCTCTCACTACCTGGGTAAAGAAACTATGTTCAACCACTCCTCTGAACAGACTGCTGTTTTATAAGGCAGGGGAGAGAGAGGGTAGAGAAGATGGACAAGAAGGTGAACTTTCCATGGCGAAAATGTATTTGCATCTTACATAGATTGCTTTGCTCTTGCCTTATTAAATCAGTGGCTACCAATCTTGCTACACAACTGGGATCCTGGAGAACTTGCTTGACTCCTGGTACCCAGCCTCTACCCTAGCCCCTTTGCCACTAAATATTTGTGACGGCACTCAGACATCAGAAGCTGCTCGATGACCATTGCTTGAAATGTGGCTGCAAATTTAGAATTTCTTTAGAGGCTTAAAAAATATTGATGCCTATTTTGATCCCCAGAAATTGTGATTAATAAAAGAATAGCACACATCTTGGCCACCTGGAATTAAAAAAAAAAAAAAGAATCTTCCCAATGCACAGCCACAGATGAGAATCCATGCTTTAGCTCTCTTCCTCTCCGTAGTGATTCACTGCCCAAGTCTACACCCAGTATGCACTCTGAAGAGCAGAAGTGTGTAACTTATTGCTTTATCCTGGTACTCATTCCTTCTAGAGCTGTCCCTGCCCAGGAGGCAAAACGCCACAGTAAACAAGGAATACAAACAACAGGAGGATCTGAGCCACTCCCACTAGTCTGTTACTGTCTAAATACCTATTTTATAAAATGGTGCTAGAACCAAACAAGCTAGGTAGGCTACATCCTTAGCCTCAAACCTCCATCTTTAATTGACTCCTAATAACTAACGTGTCAGAGGAGCTCAGATAGTGAAACTTTTAATGGATTTCCACAGAAGAATCCAGCATCTATCGCAAATGCTTATGGAAAAAAAAAATCTACCTTAAATGTGGGGCCGCTTGGGTTGGTGATCAAATGCAGCCTTTTGGTACCACTGAGGCATTGTACACTCACCTGACTATCCCTGAGTCCAAGCAGAGGAACAAAAGCCACAACTCACGTGGTCGTAGTTCGTTATGAAAGGAGAGGGTGGGGCTAATGATTCTTCTAATCTCAGGAGTTTCTGTTAGGTACATAATAGTTCATTTGGTTGTCACACTCATAGTAAGAGAAAATATGTTTAAGGGAAGGATTAGAGCCAGGAAGTTTACAAGCTCAACCCAGCAACACATTTATGTATGTAATACAGTATATTCAAAGAATGCCTTTGTGTGTAGAAAAACATCCAGAGGAATAGGCACGAATCTTTATCTTATCTCTAACCATATGCTATAAAGCTGGAGAGGTGGCTCAGCGGTTACGAGCACTGCTGCTCTTTCAGAGGACCCAGGTTCAATTCCAAGCACCGACATGGCAATTCACAAGTGTCTGTAACTCCAGATCTAGATGATCCAACACTGTCACACAGACATACCTGTAGGCCAAATACCAAATGTACAGAAAAATAAAAACAAATAAATTACATAAACAGAAAGGATTTTAAATTCAAAGTGATGGATTTAGGTCTCCGATTGCTGATGCCTATGTTTTGTAGTTTGGTCAGACAATTCTATCATACATCATTACTTTTTCAACATTATTACAGTAGTTTGTGACTACTGAAGCAAGATAATGGTTAGTCAGTAAATAAAACATATACAGTGAAATGTCTGCCTTACTATTCCACTGTTGAGTCATTTTGAGGACTACATAGTTAGTAAGCCTGCCTGTGCATTGTAAGTAGAAGGATTTGGTAGAGAAACCACCAAATATGTTGGACTAGGTAAAAATGGCTTCTTCTCCTTCACTATCCTTGGGACCTCATGTGTGGAGTGTATTAATTAAGTAGCTAAAAATCAGAAGGTAGAAAATAGAACTGAGTTACAAAGGCTTGGAGAATCCCAGAGGACCAACTGTATCTTCTGCATAATTGCCGCTTAACAAGGAGGGAATCCCAAATGTCCAGTCTTCTTTAACAGGACATCAGGAAAGTCTGTGAACCAATCAGTTGAGATGGTGTCTTAGGGTTTCTATTGCTGTGATAAAGCACCATGACTAGAAGCAAAGTGGGAGGAAAGGGTTTATTTCAGCTTTTAGCTTGTAGTCTGTCATCCAAGTCAAGACAAGAACTAAAGGCAGGAACTGGAGGTTGGAGCTGATGCAAAGGCCATGGAGTAGTGCTGCTTACTGGCTTGCTCCCCATGGCTTCTCTCTCTCTCTCTCTCTCTCTCTCTCTCTCTCTCTCTCTC
>NW_022196897.1:117994483-117998892 GCF_008632895.1 Mastomys coucha
CTCTCTCTCTCTCTCTCTCTCTAACTAGCTAAATTTTATTTTTTTTTTACTTATTCACTTTACATCCTGCTCAATGACCCACTCCTGGTCACCCCCTCCTACAATCCTTCCTCCATGCCCCTGCCCTTCTTCAATGAGTGTTTAGAGCAGAGACCGAGAGAATGGCCAATCAATAACCACCCAACTTGAGACCCAACCCATGGCAAGCACCAATCCCTAATACTATTAATCATATTGTTATGCTTGCAGACAGAAGCATGTTGTTCTCTGTTCACTCAGCAGTTGACTCAGACAGATACAGACACCCACAGCCAAACAGTGGATGGAGCTTGGGGGACTCTTATGGAAGAATAGGAGGAAGGATTAAGTGCCCTAAAGGGAATAGGAACTCCACAGGAAGACCAACAGACTCTTGAGGCTCTCAGAGTCTGAAGCACCAACAAAAGAATATACAAGGGCTGGACCTAGACCTCCCAGGCTATTTTCTTATACTATCAAGGATGACAGGTCCAGGGATGGCACCACCCACAAGTATCTGGGGCTTCCCACATCAATCACTATTAAGAAAATTCCCTGAAGGTTTGCCTCCAGGCCAATTGGGTGGGGGTATTTTCCAAATGACCCTAGCCTATGTCAAGCTGACAGAAAAACTAGCTGGCACAGATGGCTTCATGGTACATCAGGCTGATTAAAGCACAGAAAATGAGACTGTTTGGGTTTGTCACTCCAGGTTAGTTTACTGCAAAGAACAGTAGAGGAGGAGGAGATAACTCACTGACTTCTGTGACTGCCCCATATTTTCAGCAACACAGGGCACACACTGTGTAGAGCAGTTTTCCCATTCTGTAGTTAGAACCCAGATGAGTAGAGGCTGGACTGGACTCTGTGAAGTCAGGACCACACATTTTTCATTCACAGTCAAGCTTCAGCACCTTGCACAACAGTCACTGGACAAGTATGTGACTTGTTAACTAGCTACCACTCTTGGGGCATCTGTCCCTTATATTCAAGATTGCTTGTGAGATTTAGAGCCCATTACACACAAAAGAGGAAAAAGATACCCCAGTGATCTTACTAGCATTGTCCCTAAAGAACCATGTGGCCTTCATCAAGCCACCTGAACTTTGAGAGCTCAGAGCCACTAGTGCATCAAGTCTTATACACAATCGTCTCCTTGCTGTCTACATTACAAAGGTATTATAGTAATTAGACTTGTTAAAGACATAGGAAATGCCCAACCATCATTTTTCATTTGTTTGTTTCCATATTTTTCCTTTTTCATTTGTTAACTAATTTATTTACTTTACATCCTGATCACAGCTTCCTCTCCTAGTCCCTCCCTCTCACCTTCCCTCTTCCCATACTCCCCTTTCTTTTTCTTCAGAGAAGGGGAGCCATCCCATGATATCAACCTGATTAGGCATATCAAGATGCAGTAGGACTATGTGCATCTTCTATTAAGGCTAGACAAGGCAGCTCAGTTAGGGGAAAGGGATCCAAAGTTAGGCAACAGAATCAGAGACAGCCCCTACTCCTACTGTTAGGAAGCCCACATGAAGACCAAGCTGCACATCTGTTAAATATGTGTAGGGGGCCAATGTCTGCCCCATGCATGCTCTTTGGTAGGTGGTTCAGTCTCTATGGACCCCTATGGGCCCAGGTTAGTTGATTCTATAGGTTTTCTTGTAGAGTCCTTGACCTCTCTCGCTCCTTCAATCCCTTGTTTCCCTCTTCCACAAGATTCCACAAGCTCCATGTAATGTTTGGCTATGGGTCTCTGCATATGTTCCCATCAGCTATTGGGTGAAGCCTCTCAGAGGACAGCTATGCTAGGGTTCTATCTACAAATATAGCACAATATCATTAATAGTGTCAGGGACTGGTTCTCTCCTATGAGATGGTTCTCAAGTTAGGCCAGTCATTGGTTGGCCATTCCCTCCATTTCTGATCCATCTTTATCCCTGTATCTTATAGGCAGGACAAATTTTGGTTGAAGGTTTTGTGACCGGGTTGATGTCTCCATCTCTCCATTGGAGGTCTTGCCTGTTTTCTGGAGGTGGCCATTTTGGGTTCCATATCTTCTGATGCTAGGAGCCTTTGCTAGGGTCACCTTCATAGGTTTCTGGGAGTTTCCCTTGTTCTAGGTTCCAGGCTCACCCCAGAGCTGCCCCTACTTTCAGTTCTCTCTTCCAGTTCTCTCTCCCTCAGTCCTCCCCACACTTGATCCCTCCTGCTCCTCTCCCCACCACCTCTTTACCTTGTTCCCTCTCTCCACCCACCTCTGGTGTCTATTTTATTTCTCTTTCTGAGTGAGAATCAAACATCCTACCATGGGTCCTCCTTGTTACTTAACTTCTTTGGGACTGTGGATTGTAATATGGTTTTCCTGTGCTTTATGGTTTATATCCATTTATAAGTGAGTACATACCATGTGTGTCTTTCTGAGTCTTGGTTACCTCACTCAGGATGATATGTTCTAGTTACATCTATTTGCCTGCAAATTTCATGATGTTCTTGTTTTTAATAGCTGAATAGTATTCCATTGCATAGATGCACCACATTCTGTATCTATCTAGGTTGTTTCCAGTTTCTGGCTATTACAAATACAGCTGCTATGAACATAGCTGAGCAAGTGTTTTTGTAGTATGGTAGAACATCTTTTGGGTATATGCCCAGGGGTAGTATAGCTGGGTCTTGAGGTAAATCTATCCACAATTTTCTGAGAAACAGCCAAATTGATTTCCAAAGTGGTTGTACAAGTTTGGACTCCCATCAGCAGTAGAGGGGTGTTCTTCTTGTTCCACATCCTTGCCAGTATGTGCTGTCACTTGAGGTTTTGATTTTAGACATTCTGAAGGTATAAGGTATTTTGATTTGTATTACCCTGATGATTAAGGACATTGAACATTTCTTTAAGTGCTTCTTGGCCATTAGATTCCTCTGTTGAGAATTCTCTGTATAACTCTGTACCCTGTTTTTAAAAGTTGAGTTATTCTGTTTGTTGGTGTCTAATTTCTTGAGTTCTTTATATATTTTGGATATTTGTCCTCTGTTGGATGTAGGGATGGTGAAGATTTTTCCACAATCTGTAGGCTGCCGTTTTGTCCTATTGCCTTACAGAAGCTTTTCAGTGTTATGAGGTCCCATTTATTAATTGTTGATCTTAATGCCTGAACTGTTGATGTTCTGCTTAGGAAGTTGTCTCCTGTGCCAATATGTTCAAGGCTGTCCTCCACTTTTTCTTTTTTAGATTTAGTGTACCTGGTTTTATATTGAGGTCTTTGAACTCGAGTTTTGTGCAGAGTGATAGAAATAGAATGGATCTATTTGCATTCTCCTACATGCAGCCATCAAGTTGACCAGCAACATTTGTTGAAGATGCTATCATTTTACGTATATATGGTTTTGGTTTCTTTGTCAAAAATTGAGTGTCTGTAGGTTATAGGTTTATTTCTGGGTCTTTGATTTCATTGATCAGCCTGTCTGTTTTTATGCCAATACCATATGGTTTTTATTCCTATTGCTCTGTAGTATAGTATAGCCAGAAGTCAGGGATGGTGATACCTCTATTTTTTTTTTGAGACAGGGTTTCTCTGTGTAGCCCTAGATGTCCTGGAACTCACTCTGTAGACCAGGCTGTCCTCGAACTCAGAAATCCACCTGCCTCTGCCTCCAAGTGCTGGGATTAAAGGTGAGCACCACCACCGCCTGGCTCTAGAAGTTCTTTTATTGTACAGGAACATTTTAGCTATCCTGGATTTTTCTTTTCCTATATGAAGTTGTGTATTATTTCAACAAGATCTGTAAAGAATTGTGTTGGAATTTTGATGAGAATTGTATTGAATCTGTAGATTGCTTTTGGTAAGATGGCCATTTTAATTCTACCAATCCATGAGCATGGGAGATCTCTCTTCTGATATCTCCTTCAATTTCTTTCTTCAGAGACTTGAGAGATTTTTCATTTGCTTGGTTAAAGTTACACCAAGATATTTCATGTTATTTGTGGTTATTGTGAAGGGTACTGTTTCCCTAGTTTCTTTCTCAGCCCACTTATCATTTGTATACAGGAGGGCTACTGACTTTTCTTTTTAAAGTTAATTTTGTAACTAGCAATGGGACTCCAGCAAGCAGGGGAGTGGCTTGGAGGGTCTATCCTGGATGTTCCTAGGACAAGCAGGCCTACTCGGGAAGGCAGGCAGAGCCAGGACCTGGACAATGGAGCTCAGAGGACAGAGTGCAGCTCACGGTGCTAGCTCACCTGAGCATCTTTAAATCTACAGAGTCATTTATAAAACGTCCTTCTTCAGTTTTTAAATAATGATTACCATGACCTCAAAGCCCTTGCTTTCAGCTTATTTGGAGCTAGACCTGTCTTTAAAAGCATCTTCAGTTCCTGTTTCCTGTGGTAG
>NW_022196897.1:118000439-118000909 GCF_008632895.1 Mastomys coucha
AAAATTTATCAAAGAATTGAAGGGAGCTGTGGATAATTACGGCCCTGGCTCCCCATTTACCCAGGCACCAATTAATAATGTCATAGAAATAGAATTGTTACCGCAAGAGTGGAAATCATTGTGCAAGGCGGTGCTTTCTCCTGGCGATTACCTGCTATGGATTTCTGAATGGCGCGAGCTTAGCAAGCAGAGTGCCATGCGATACGCTCAGTCAGATCCAGAATGGACCTTGGACATGTTACTCGGGGAAAATACATTTGAAAATTGCACTCGTTGAAGGGATTTTCCCTTCGGAGCGCTTAACCAGATTGCCGCTCTGGCACATAGGGCTTGGGGCATACTCCCTGCAAAAGGTAGAAATGATACCGGTCTGACTAATATCAGGCAGGGTCCTAATGAACTATTTCAGAATTTTGTGGCCAGACTACAGGAATCAATCAGCAGATCGCTGGGAAACTCGTACGCAGAGG